>NC_086103.1:186118331-186459759 GCF_963921235.1 Mobula hypostoma
ATCAGATGGAGAACATACAAACTCCTTAGACAGTGGCAGGAAATGAACCGGGGTCGTTGGCACTGTAAAGCTTTATAGTAACCACCTCACTACCATAATACGCTAACAACAGGAATTATTGGCGCGAACTGTTTTACAAGTGGAATACACATTAACAGCACTGTTGGATTAGACAGTTTTATTCTTAGATTACACTGTTTGTTATATTTTTATAGCTTAACTAATTGTCTGCTTACATTTTATATACATGTAACTGTTTAGTATGTTCCCTGGTGATCACAGTATGTATATGCAGTAGTTCAGTGTGTCCCCTAGTGGTTATATTTATTTGATTCTGGAAATCTCTGGAAGCTTCTCTGGTGCTGTATTATGTGAATTGGACCTATCTGATTGGTTAAATCTTATGTGCAAATTTGAAAGAAATGTTTATCATCTTTGGAATACAAAAAGCTGACCACAAGGCTGTACTCTCTCCTTTTTGCCCTTCTCTCTCAAGCCCTCTATCAATCTGTTTTAGATTTATTTGTTCTTTCTTACTTCCCGTTATGCCACTGGTGTTTAGGGCAGCAATGAAGACCCTCCGTCTCTGGTGGTGTTGGTAGCTTCCTCTCAGTTTTCACGACTGTCAGTCATGCAAGTCCCGGGTGGAGACTCAGGAACACCATTGCACTCAGATGTAGAAGGATTCTTCATTGCTGTTCCTCTAACTATCGTCAAGGTTGTGAGGCCTGAGCTGAGCCTCTGAACCTGAAGGTTTTGTTCTATTAACGCTTAATAAAACAATGAAACAAGTGCTACGCCTCTTTCGTGACTTCTGAAAGGACCTTGGATGAAAACATCAGAATCTCACAAACACCGAGTGTCAAAGCAGAAACTGAAGGGAGAGATTAGTTTACCAGAGGGTTCACGTACCTGTCGCTGTGGAGTTTTAGTAAGTGGTAACAGATGTCCTGATGAGGGACAACGCCATCTTCAATCAGATCCACATTTGTGTCTTCCAGGTAAGGTGGGAGTGGGTAGCGTGCATATCGCTCGACCTCCTCACTGCCCTGCAAGTTCAGCCAGAAGTTTAGGCAGGAATTATCATTCACAATTCTCCCACTGACCTGATTCGCCCTCTCACCCGAACACATCACATCCAGGGAGGAAAATGTCCCTAAAGTACAAGTTGCTAAACTAACAGCCTCAATGTTTTACTGGGTTGATTATAATTATATACACAATCTAGATGAAGGTTTAGTCAATAAACTTGCAATGACAGAGAGCTGGAAAAATGGGCTGAAAATGGTAGGTAGAATTTAACACAGACAAGTGTGAGATGTTGCACAAACCTGGACAAACCAGGACAGGGCTTACACAGAGAATGGTGGAACAATGAGTGTGGTAGAACAAAGGGATCTACGAATACAGATCCAATTTCTTAAAAGTAGCATCACATGTTGTGAAGATGAGAGGCACGAGTGATGACTGGGCACCCAGAGGTTTTTCTTCCAGGGCAGAAATGGCTAATATGAGGCGTAATAGTTTTGAAGTGATTGGAGGAAAGTATTGGGGGGAGAAAGAGAGAGAGAAGAGAGAGATGTCAGAGGTAAGTTCCTTATGCGAGTGGTGGTAGTGTGGTATGTACTGCCAGGGTGGTGATAGAGGCATAGAGGCAGATACATTAAGAAAACTTCAGACTCTTAGATAGGCACATGAATGAGAGAAAAACAGAGGGCAATGTGGGAAGGAAGGGTTAGATTGATCTTAGACAATAAGACATAGAAACAGAATTAGGCCATTTGGCCCATAGCATCTGCTCCACCATTCCATCACGGCTGATTTATTATCCCTCTCAACCCCATTCTCCTGCCTTCTCCCTCTGACCTTTCACACCCTTACTAATCAAGAACCCATCAATCTCCGCTTTAAATATGCCGAATGTCCTGGCCTGCGCAGCTGTCTGCGGTAATGAATTCCACAGGTTCACTATTTCACCATTGGAGTAGGTGAAAAGGTCAGCACAAAATTGTGGGCCGAAGGGCTGGTACTGTGCTGTACTGTTCTATGACTGCCCTGTCAGATCAGGACAGTGAGCAGCACAGTGACAAAATCCAGAGCACACGCTGCTCTAGAATGTGACACGAGCAGCAGCTAGCAACCACAGGGAGCTGAGCACACTCACACAGATGGCAAATGCTTTGCCTCATAATCTGTCAACAATACCTGAAAGGCCTCGGTGTACATCTTGAGCGCATCAGCGATGGAGGCGCTGGGAGGCAACATGTACCAGAGGTGAACAGCAAGGCAGCGCTTCCAATCCAGCTGTGCGCAGACGTTGATGTACTCATCTGATGATTTCCATACCTGGATGACAAGAAACCAGTCAGACACACACACACGAGCCTGGGATCGCCATTGTGCCCACTCCCAGATCCTGGCCATCATTGTTGGCTGACCAACACTGCCCTTAGGGGAGTCTAGCACAGCTCGCACCCTCCAACCGAAGCTTTGTACACACCCACCTCTCACACCCACGAGGCAAGCCCATGTGAGATTCCAAATCCCACACCAGCTAACCTCATCCGCCCGCCATCTCCAAGTTCCACCACCCAAACTCACCCACCCCATCCAACCTCACCCACCCCGCCGCCACCAAATCACACCACCCAACCATACCTGCCACTTCCAAGTCCCAACCCAGATACATCTCCCCAGCCCTATCCCATCCAAACTTCTCTCCAATTCCCCATTAGAACTTACCCCCAATCCTCCAATCACTGCCACCTTCCACCAAGCTTGCCCCCAATCCCACTCACCCATCCTACTACACCCCTGATTCAATCTTACCTTCCCCCCAGCTCCCACCAACCATCATCCTTCCATTTACATTATCCACCTCTCCAACCCGTCCAAATGAAATATCTCACTGCCTCCCTGCCCAATGTTTATTTATGTTTTTATTTAGAGGTACAGGGCAGAAAAGGCCCTTCTGGCTCAGCAACTCACCAACTTAACCCCTCGCCTAATAACAGGACAACTCGCAATGAGCAATTAACTTACTAACTGGTATGTCTTCGGACTGTGGAAGGAAACAGAAGCACCCGGAGGTAACCCAGGTGGTTCATGGAAAGGATGTACACACATCTTACGGAGGAGGCCGGAATTGAACCTTGATTTCTGAATCACTAAGCTATAATATCACTGTGCTAACCACTAGACGACTGTGAATCCCTGTGGCCATGCTACACCACTGTCCACATCAGGATCTAGACCAAACATCTCCCTTTTGTAGGAACTCAGAACTACCCCTTTCCAACCACCCAGAACTCCAACCTGCCAAAATCCCTGCTGTGTGGAAAATACTCACGGCTCTGCCTGCAAGCAGGGCAAAGATCTTCAGCCGCTCCTCTTGCATGAAAGAATCAGCCGACCATTGGTGCCAGTCAGTAAGCTGTCGGCTGAGCAGCTCCCTCACTGGGGGGGCCCCACTCACCTGGGCTAGTAGTAAGGCCAATCGGTGATCCCCTGCAATAGATATACACAAACATAGGCATGTTAGTCATCTAGCCAGCAGCAGGCTCGGTGACGTGCACAGCTAGAGGGTCACGTCATGGAAAACTATCATGTTGTTCTCCTTTACACTAGTGTACTGGAAATGACATTAAACAATGTGGAACTTTAAACAATCTTGAGTACAGCAGGGAAAACAGACAATGCCAACCAAGATGCCCAGCTGAACCAGTTTCATTTTCCTGTGTTTGACCAATATTCCTCTGAACCTTTCCTATCCAAGTACCTGTCCAATTGTCCTCCTCACTAACAAGAAGGAGGGGCCTTAAGGTGGCAGCATCCATTATTACGAACCCTCACCATCCACAGCATGAACTCTTCCCCTTGCTACCAGAGGTGGGGGTACAGGAGCCTGAAGACACACACTCAACATTTTAGGAACAGTTTATTTCCCTCCACCATCTGATTTCTGATTGGACAATGAACTCATGAACACTACCTCATTCCCCCCTTCCCCCTTTTTTGCTCTCCTTATTGAATATATATTTCTTACTGTAATTTATAATTTTCATTGCTATGTATTGCAATGTACTGCTGCCACAAAACGGTACATTTCATATTAACCCATGCCAGTGATATTAAACCTAATTCTGTCAATGCCTGAGCTGGCCTTGCCTGAACACTGTGCGAGCTTGCACGCCTCGCTGATCCTCTTGCCAGTCAGGTAACTGAAGACAGCATCCACGTGGCTCTTGTGGTGGGAGAGGGCCACCTCCTCCTCGATCTTCTCCTCTGCTGTCTGCGAGAGCCAGCGGGAGAAGGCCTTCCTGCGCTCCAGCTGGTGAACGTACTGGCTTGGCTCAGAGAGACTGGCGTCCAGCTCCTTCAGATTGCCCCAGATTGCCTCGCACAACGTCCATGCTAGAGACCAGTTCTTCACAACCTCTGCAAAACAGAAGAAAGGTTGAGACTCTTAGATAATGTGGGAGGGAAAGGTTAGATTGATCTTGGAGCAGTTTAAAAGTTTGGCGCAACATCATAGGTTAAGGGCCTGCACAGTTCAATGTTCTATGAGAGAGTTAGGTTCATTAACCAGAGGCAAAAGTGCAGAGGTGCTAGAGGAAGTTTGGAAAGGGCAAGGCTGTGGAAGACATGAAGACAGCATGAATGTTTTAGAAAGTTCCTTCTCTCCTTACCTTCTACCCCCTCAGACTTGTCCACAGTCTCCCGGACCCAGTCTGCATACTTGTGGAGAGCCTCCACACCCATTCGGGGCACAATCTGGGGGCACAGGTCCTCAGTCTCCACAATGCTGTGCTGTAGCGCAATATCCAGCGGCTCCTTGTACAGCGACACATTCCGCCTCACCTGCTCTTCCTTCAGCGTTACTTTCTCCAGGTGGACCTTAAATGGGACCTCAGCAGCCCTGGGAAGGTCCAAACACAGACGGAATTCAAATAGTGTGCAGGAACCATACACTCATTGAGTGGCGTAGTGAGCTTATGGGCAGCCAGCTCGCCACTGCACCACATTATACTGAAGTACGCGCCGTGGTTTGGTTACAGTGTGTAAAGTGAATTCGACATCGAGGAAGTGGCAGGATGAAGCAGCCAGTGTGGAACCAGCTAACTGGCAGTTTATGTCAAAGGGGAGAGAGGGTAACTGGAGACTTATGAGGGGCTTGAGCAGCATGTTAGCACAGTGGTCACAGTATCCTGGCAGTAGAATAGTGTACTGTACAGTGCCAGTAAGCGGGCTTCAATTCCCACTTCTGTCTTTAATGAGTTTGTATGTTCTCTTCATGAATGCATGGAACTCCTCCAAGTGCTCACCATTCACCTGGCAGTTACTGGGAAATTCTGGGTCCTCTCTTACTCCTTTTCTTCTCACCCATCTGTCAACTCCCTCTGGCTCCCCTCCTTTCTTCCATGATCTACTCTCCTCTTCTATCAGATTCTTTGTTCAGCCCTTCACCTTTTCCACCTCTTAACCTCCCAACTTCTGTTCACCTTGCCCCCAAACCTGGCTCACCCATCAACTGCCAGCTTTTACTCCCCCCCTCAGCCTTCTTATTTTGTCTTTTCCCCCTTCCTTTCCCGTTCTGATGAAGGGTCTTGGCCCATAACGTTGACTGTTTATTCGTCTCCATAGATGCTGCCTGACCTGCTGAGTTCCTCCAGCATTTTGTGTGTTACACACTGAAGTTGACGTAAAGGTCAAAAGTGATAAAGAAAAATCTTTACCCACTCTGTCCCGAGCTGTTGGTCTGCACCCACACCCCCCACAATGGGAATTACCCCTCTCTACCTACTGTCCATAATAGGGGTTTCCATCCTGGGGTCCATGGACCCCAAGACTCCTGCATGGACGGGCGAGCACGCAATGAGGACAGGCTGAATAAGCCAGGGCTTTTCTCTTGGGAGTGGAGGATGACAGATGACTTGATAGAGGTGTAATGGATGATGAGAGGCATAGATCGAGCGAATAGTCACGAGATTTCTCCCCAGGATGGAAATGGCTAATATCAGAGGGCAAAATTTTAAGGTTACTGGAGGAAATTATAGGGGAGATGCCAGAGGTAACTTTATTGTTAAAAACACAGAGTGATGGGTGCGTGGAACATCCTGCCAGGACTGGTGGTAGAGAGATACATTAGGAGCATTGAAGAGACTCTTAGACAGGCTCAGGGATGATAGAAAAATGGAGGCTTATGTAGGAGGGAGGGTTATATTGAACTTGGTCTAGTTTAACAGGTCAGCACAACATTGTGGGCTGAAGGGCCTGTATTACGCTGTAGTGTTCCAATGTTACTTACGGTTTGATCTTGCTTGGCTTTGGAAAATAGTTGTACTCCAGGACTTCAGTGTCGGGGTCTGGGTCTGGTGGCGATGTGCTCAGCGGCTTCCCGCTGTGACAAAGGACGCAGTTTGGTGCCCAGCCCACCCGGAAGGAGCGACCTACGAAGAGGGCCATGTCCATCAGCAGCTTGCCTTTGCCCTTGGTCACTGACTGCTCCATCGGCACCAGCCGCTGCTGCCGGCGAACACCCACCGTCTTCAGCTGCACCTCTGGCTGCTGGCTGGGCAGGGCGAAGCTGGAGGGCAGTTGCCCCGCCACAGGGAGGGACTGAAGCAACGGTGAACGAAGAGCCTCCACCTCCGCTGAAGACCAGGAACTCTTCTCCGGCTGCCTGCTGAGGGACGACCACATCTTCCTTATGTTTGAGTTCAGCAACCTCCCACCTGAAACAGGTTTATGAGAAGGGTGACACACTCTCAGACAGAGTAAGACTAAACTGCATCTCCTCAAGAAATGCAATTGATTTCAGCAATGCTACAACTTGGTGGAATGACACGAGTACAGAACTGTTACAGGTGCCCACCACACACCCACAATAGACATCGCTGTCCACTTTGGAAAATTCTCTCCACATTCACTCACCACACACTCTCAGGGTAGCTACAGGGAAGGTTAGATAGAGAGCAAGGTTCCCTCTATATTTACCCATCACTTATTTCCAGGGTAGAGATGGGTTAGATAGCAAGTTAAATCTATACTGATCCATCACACACTAGCAGGACAGGTTCAGCAGAGATTAGAAACCAAGCAAAGCTCTCCTTACACTCTCCCAGGGGCAGATACCAAGTAAAGCTCCTTGTACACCTTCTCTCATACATTCCCAGGGCAGAGACAGATTAGATACAGATTAAAACTTCCTCTGTACTAACCCATCATACACCCCCAGTGCAGAGACAGTTTAGATGCAAAGCTCTCTCCGCATTCTCCTTTCAAGAACTCCTAGTGTAGAGATCGGTTAGACACAAAAGTTCCCACTACACTGGGAATGTGCAAGCTAGTTATAGAAAAGCACAAGACACGGACAGAATTAGGCCATTCAGCCCTTTGAGTCTACTCCACCATTCCATCATGGCTGATTTATTATCCTCTCAACCCTCAACTCTGTCCCATCACACAAAAACCCCATGCAGAGACAATAAAGTTTCCCTCTACTTTGTGGTGAGGAACACCAGGATACACAGTCTCACCCTCTAGACAGCCCTGGCTGAGTAAGCAAGAATCTCAGAAGCTCAAAACCCCACAGGTCTATGCCAGCACAGGCTTCATTCAAGCCTCCTCTCTCTACACAGGGGCACAGCGTGGAGCAAATCCTTTCGGCTCCACGAGCCGCACCACCCAGCCAACCCCGCCATTTAATCCCAGGCTAATCACATGACAATTTACAACAACCCCCTCCCATTTAACCCAGACTAATCACATGACAATTTACAACCCCCCCATTTAACCCCAGACTAATCACATGACAATTTACAACAACCCCCCCATTTAACCCCAGACTAATCACAGGACAATTTACAACAACCCCCCCCATTTAACCCCAGCCTACTCACAGGACAGTTTACAACAATGCCCCCCGCCCCATTTAACCCCAGACTAATCACAGGACAATTTACAACAACCCCCCCCATTTAACCCCAGACTAATCACATGACAATTTACAACAACCCCCTCCCATTTAACCCAGACTAATCACATGACAATTTACAACCCCCCCATTTAACCCCAGACTAATCACATGACAATTTACAACAACCCCCCCATTTAACCCCAGACTAATCACAGGACAATTTACAACAACCCCCCCCATTTAACCCCAGCCTACTCACAGGACAGTTTACAACAATGCCCCCCGCCCCATTTAACCCCAGACTAATCACAGGACAATTTACAACAACCCCCCCCATTTAACCCCAGGCTAATCACAGGACAATTTACAACAACGCCCCCCCCCATTTAACCCCAGCCTACTCACAGGACAGTTTACAACAATGCCCCCCGCCCCATTTAACCCCAGCCTAATCACATAATAATTTAAAACAACCTACCTATTTAACCCCAGGCTAATCACAGGACAGTTTACAACAACCCCCCCATTTAACCCCAGCCTAATCACATAACAATTTACAACAACCTACCCATTTAACCCCAGACTAATCACATGACAATTTACAGCAACCAATTAACCTACTAGCTAGTACGTCTTTGGACTGTGGAAGGAAACTGGAGCAGCTGGAGAAAGCCACACGCACACAGGAAGAATGTACAATCTTTCTTGTGGACAAAGTTGAACTCCAAACTCCAACTCCCCAAGCTGTAGTAGCATTGGGCTTAACCACTCTGCTACCACGGCACCCCAGAGTCAACGTTTCACAGTGAGAACAGCACTTACCAGAGCTCTTTGCTCTCTGCCTCAGACAATCATCTTTGGCTGTGTAATGGGCACCGTGCGAGTCTGGGACGCCGTCCATTTCATCATCTTCACCAAACAGAGAAATTTTCATCACCTGTGATGAGAAGGGGAAAAACACCCTTGGATTTTAGATACAAGAGATTCTGCAGATGCTGGAAATCCAGAGAAACACACACACGGGTTAATGTATGAGGAGCGTTTGGTGGCTCCAGGGCAGTATTCACTGGAGTTTAGAAGAATGATAGAGGATTTAATTGAAACCTACTGAATATAGTAAGGCTTAGAAGTAGTGGGCGTAGAGAGGATGTTTCCTATAGTGGCGAGTCTAGGACCAGAGGGCACAGTCTCGGAATAAGGGGTGTCCCTTTAGATGAGGAAGAATCTCTTTAACCAGGGGGTAATAAATCTGTGGAATTCACTGCCACAGATGGATGAGGAGGCAAAGTCATTGGGTATATTTAAACTGGAGGTTGATAGGTTCTTGATTAGAAAGCGCGTCTAAGGTTATGGAAAGAAGGCAAGAGAATGGGGTTGAGAGGGATTTTAAAGCAGCCATAACAGAAAGGTGGACCAGACTCCATGAATGGAATGGTCTAATTCTGCTCCGATTTCCTATGGTCTAAAATGCTTCAGGAAGTCAGATCAGGCAGCATCCACAAAGAGGAATAAATAATCAGACTGTCAGATTCTCATCAGGAGAAACAACCAGATCCTCATCAGGACTGGGAAGGAAGGGGAGAGAAACCAGAACAAGGTGAGGAGAGTAGAAGGACTACAAACTGACAGATGATCAGAGAAACCAGGTGAGGGAAATGTAGGTGAGTGGGGGAAAGGGAGCTGGGAGGGGATAAGAAGAAGAGGTTAAGGGCTGGAGGAGAAGGAATCTGATAGGAGGGAACAGGGGACCATGGGAGAAAGGGAAGGATGGGAAACAGAGGAAGCTGATGTGCAGGTGTTAAGAGAAGGGGCAAGAGGAGAATGGAAAAGGATGCGGGGAGAAATTACTGGAATTTAGATGCTAATTGCTCAGTTATTGCACAGTGGGATGGGGGGGGTCGGGGGAGGCTCAGATTGCTATAGTCCCTTTTCTTCAGTCGTGCTGACAGCATTTATCAGCTGTGGGTGGGCTCAGCTGCAGCTCCACTGCGTGGACAGTTTGTTACCTGGAGGGTGTGGGGATCAACACCCAAAATGGATGCAATGTTGCTGGAGGCCGACACTGGTTCCTGCTCATCTGAGATGTCCTCATCCAGGGAACTGTCGGGAATGGGCTCCTGGGTGATGTCGGCCATGTCACTGTCGAGCTCAGTCACTCTACCGATCTGCTGCATCAAGGGGCTCTGAGGAAATAAAAAGGCTCAATCAGCTTCCAGCAGTAGTCCTACAGAGCAGGTTACTACCCCCTCACCTGGTTTCACCTATCACCTGCCAGTTTTAACTCCTCCCCCTCGCCTCATCTTCTTAAAGTACAGCCGACATCTAAGCCGGAGAGGCGGTATGGAAATGAAGGAGGCCACTCAGAGGTTAAGCTCCTGACTCACAAAGGAGAACCTTTGTATAATGGCAGTTTGGGTCACGGAAATTCATGATTACGAGATTCAGATTCACTCATCTATCACACATACAGTGGAATGCGTCATTTGCGTTAGCATTCAACACAACCCACGGATGTGCTGGGGGCAGACCGCAAGTGTTGCCAATGTAGCTTGCCCACAATGTTCAACAGAACACAAGCAACAGGTCCCTTACTGCACAGACAGGCGCAGGCCTTCAAATCCAGGAGCGCCCCTTTCCAGAGTGCTCTGTCCTAGACACAGCAACCAAATTCCGTCTATCAGAGTTACGTATGTGAGAAAAGAAATAAATTATCAAATTCTGTAAAGGGTGCGTGTAACCCGTCAGTACTATGGAGATGCCCTGTAACCGTAGTCCACCCAATGTAATTCATATCCAGTACGATACTGTGTACTACTGCCGTGACTGTTTGATTTATTTATTTAGAGATGTGATGTGGAACAGGCTGTTCTGGCCAACAAGCTGTGCTACCCAGCAACCCGCTGCTTAGTCCTAGTCTAATCAGAAGAGTATTTACAACCACCAATAACTGTGGGAGGAAACTGGAGTACCTGGAGAAAACGTACATGTATATTTCTTATTGTAATTTTATAGTAATATTATATATTTTATATTGTAACTTTATAAATTCTCAACATATGCTGGTGATACCAAGTCTGATTTTGGTTCTGATGAGTCAGCTGAAAGACAGCATGCTTACTCAGTACCAGCGTCAGCCTGGATCATGATCCCAGCTGGGACCCACACCCGTAAGCTGGGAACCAGTTTGGAGGTATTGGAAATATTAAAGATCGCTTTATTTGTCACAATTACATCCAAGCACAGTGAAATGTGACACTTGTATCAAATCACCCGGGACTTGTCCTCGTCTCATCTCTACCATCAAGGAAGTGGTACAGAAGACTGAAGACACACTCAACTTACAAACAGTTTCTTCTCCACCAGATTTCTGAATGGACATTGAACTCATGTAACATTACCTCACGATTTTTTTCTTTTTTGCACTAACTTCATTTTTTTTCTACTTAGTTCTTATTGCAATTGCACTACTTTTACCTCACTATTTTTCCTTTTTGCACTACTTATTGAATTATTTTGTGTGTATATACATGTACACACAAAATAATTAAAGTAGTGTATATATAATGTTGGCTTCTGGCGCCAACACTGCATGCCCACAATTCAATAACCCTAACCAGGAGGAAGGAGAAGATGGCAGTGCGACGCAGCTCGCAGCGGCCACTCCGGTGGTGATGTCTGTTATCAGTTAAGTAGGGTGCCGTGCAAAATCCTGATTTGATGGAGGCAGACGTGAGAGCACAGAGGAACATCTGGAGAAACTTCTGAAATGCCTGTTTCACTGCCGCTGCTACTGTGTGATCCGAAATCTCCAGAGGGGAAGGCCCCGAGTCCTCGGCTTTGCTTGTTGCTCAGCGGCCGGGGCGGGGTCAAAGCGCTCAGCAGAGATGGAGCTTGGTGTCGGAGGCTCGAAGTTTTCAGATGGACTCAGAGTCGGCTGCAGTCGGGTGCTTCCAATGCATCGGCAAGTTTGCAGTGCTTGGAGGTTCATGGCAGGGTGAGTTTCTCCCTTCTGCCGTCTGTGTGAGATGATGGGGCTATCGGGACACGAGACTTTTTTTTAAACCATGCCCATGGTCTGCTCTTTATCACATTACAGTATTGCTTTGCACTGTTGTAACGATATGTTGTAATTATGTGGTTTTGTCAGTTTTAGTCTTGGTTTGTCCTGTGTCTCTGTGACATCTTTCTGGAGGACCATTGCATCATTTTTTAATGTATGCATTTCTAAATGACAATAAACGAGGACTGAGTGTCCTCATAATCTAATCTAATCATACGTTCTTGGAGTGTAGGAGGAAAACGGGAGTACTCTGAGGAAGGCCACAGGAGAACGTACAAGTTCCTCATAGGCAATTGAAGCTTGTTGCTATAAAGTATGGCGCTAACCACTGCCGGTTCAATACCTGCAGCGGAGTTCCATAGCTCAAAGTCTGGCTCCCTGACATTTTACCAGGTGGGAGACAGAGGGAGGGGTGGTGGGGGAGAGGGAGAGTAATCTGGGGAAATCACCGTGCGGGGGTTCTGGCTGTACAGCAGGGCGATAGCACCCTTTCCCGCATGTTACCTGTTGGATCAGAGTAGACCTGATCTGCTCCGGCTGTTTGCCTGGAAGTGCCGCAGTTTTCATCTTCTTGGCCTCTGCCTTCGAGGGTTCAATATCCTCCTCGTCAGAATCCCGCAGCCCGTACTTAGAGAAATGATCCACCTTAAAATGAGAAAATATTTGCTTTGTCACACGTACAATGGAACGTGTCATTTGCATCAATGACCAACACCGCGAGGATGTGCCAGATGCAGCCCACAAGCGTTGCCACGCTTCCAGCACCAACTAACCCTAACCTGTACATCTCTGGACGGTGGGAGTAAACCCATGGAGTCACGGGGAGAACTACAAGCAGCAGCAGGAATCAATTGCATTGTAAACCACTACACTACGGTACTACCCCAAAACCTGCAGCAGTTCCATGGGTCAAAGCTTGGCTCCAATTACCAGGAGCATCACTGCCTGGTATGGATCGGAAAAGGCTGCAATTTTGTTGACTCAGCCCGGGACATCATGGGCACTAGCCTCCCCAACATCAAGGACACCTTCAAAAGGTGATGCCTCAAAAAGACGGGCCCCCATCAGCAGGAACATGTCCTCTTCTCATTGCTACCATCAAGTAGGAGGTACAGGAGACTGAAGGCACACACTCAATGCTTTAAGAGCACCTTCTTCCTCTTCACCATCAGATTTCTGAACGGATCACCTCATGAACAGTATCTCAATGTTTTTCTTTCTTTTTATGCTACTTGTTTATGTATTACACTGGACTGAAATTTGTTGCTAAATTTACTAGGCGCAGGAGTGGAATCCGGTGTGGTCTTCTGATGCTGCAGCTCACCCACCCTGAACTTCAAGGTTCGATGTGCTGTGCGTTCAAAGATGCTCTTCTGCACAGCACCGTTGTAACACGTGGTTCCTTGAGTTAACGTCACCCTCCTAATCCCTCCTGCCTATACAATCTCCATTTCCTGCACATTCACATGGATATTTAAGATCCTCCCGATTGCCTGTTGTATCTGACTCCACCACCAGCCCAAACAGCGCTTTCCAGGCACCCACATTTCTGTGGAAAAAAAACGCCACTCACATCTCCCTTTGAACTACATTCCAACCCTAGGAAAAAGATACTGTCTGGATACTCTGTCTATGCCTCTCAATCTTATAAACCTCTATCAATGAATACAAGGAAAGCCAAGAACCAACGTTGTGGCAGCTTACAGCACTAACATGTAGTTCACGAGTCAGTGAGGAGAGGTGTTACTGCTGGCTCTGTGCCATGGGTATACAGTGATGTGCGAGACCTACTGGCAGTCTAGAGAGCAGGGTGCCCATAAGACATAGGAGCAGAATTAGGCCATTCGACCCAAGCCCATGTCATTCCATCATAGATAATTTATTATCCCTCTTAACTCCATTCTCCTGCCTTCTCCCTGTATCCTCTGACACCCTAACTAATCAAGAACATATCAATCTCCACTCTAAATATAGTCAATGACTTCGTCTCCACAGCCGTGTATGGCAATTAATTCCACAGATTCACCACCTTCTAGCCAAACACATTCCTATCTCTGTTCTAAATGGACATCCCTCTATTCTGAGACTGTGGACACCCATTCTATCCAGGCCCTTCAATATTCAATAGGTTTCAATGAGATTCCTACTTCATTCTTCTGAACTCCAGTGAGTACAGGCATCGAACCCTCCTCATACATTAACCCTTTCATTCCAGCAGGTAAGAGGTAAGCAGACTCATCCTTACCTCAAAGACCCAGGAGCCCGTCTCACACCTGTACTCCAGGAAACGGGCACCCTGCTTCCGCGACGAGTTCTCCAGCCTCTCTTCAAAGCCCATCTCCATCAGGCGCTCCGGGCTCTTGATCAGACAGCGCGTGGTTTTGTCTGTGGGCCAGATCCCATCTAGGGTTACCTCAGCACGTCTGTCTCACAAGGAAAAAGGCAAGAAAGTGAGGAAGGGACAAGACATATCACCCTGGATTCCTGCTTGCAGTCTCCACAGCTTAGGCTGAACACCAGTAACAGAAAAGATCAACATAATCTGATGCTCTGTTATCAAATACCTTACACAATGAAAATAGAGTCAAGGAGTCAGAACACTACAACACAGAAACAGGCCCTTCGGCCCATCTAGCCATGCTAAACAATTTACTTGTCTACTCCTATCGACCTGCACCCACACCATAGCCCTCCATACCCTTCCCAGTACAAATTTCTCATAAATATTGAAATCGAACCCATATCCACTTCCTCTGGCAGCTCTTTCCACACTCCCACCATCCTCTGAATGAAGTTTCCCCTCAGGTTCCCCTTAAACATTTCACCTTTCACCCTTAACCCATGACTTCTAGTTCTAGTGCATTCGGTTACCGAAATCAGAATTTCATACTACTCTTCCCAAAAGGCACTCTTCACAAAGAGATATAGCATGGTAACAGGTCCTTCTGGTCTAGTGAGCATGCAGCACCCAGTGACACCCATATGAATGTAATTAAGCTAACAATTAGCCCACACAACGGTGTTACAGCTCGGGGAGTTAGAGTTCGGAGTTCAATTCCGGCATCCTCAGAAGAACATTTGTACGTTTTTCCCATGTGCATGTGGGTTTCCCCCAATTGCTCCAGTTTCCTCCCACAGTCCAAAGACACAGGTTAGGAGGTTAATTGGTCATTCTAAACTGTCCTGTGATAAGATGAGCTTTCTTTGTCACATGTTCTTGGAAAGATGCAGTGGAATGCATTGTTTGTGTGAATGACCAACACAATCTGAAGGATGCACTGGGGCAGCTCAGAAATGTCGCCACGCTTCCGGCAACATAACTTACTAACCTTAACCCAAATATCTTTGGAACGTGGGAGGAAACCGGAGCACCCGGAGGAAACTCACACATCATGGGCAGAATGTACAAACTCCTTACAGGCAGCAGTGGGAATTGAAACCCAGTCTGACAGCTGGCAATGCAGTGCATTTTCTAAACACAAATCCGAAAGGCTTGCTTCTGTGCAGGTGACTATGATTCACATACAAAGCCTGCTGTAACTGGGAGGTTGCCTCGTCCTGATGTTTACCTGTTGAGCCCCTCCCCTATGGGGGGCCTTTTGTCATCATCCAGGTAAACGGTCACCTCTTTCCTGCGGATGTGCACAGTCTCATCAAGGTCCATGTTCGTCAGGTTCACCATCCCGGGGAAATACACCGAACCATAACCTGTGTTTAAAACAATTCATTAGCAGTTCCTAGACTGGGGTGAACAGCAACCACTCCCCTCTCCCCTTCTCCTTCAGAGCCACCTCTGCAGCTCCAATCACTCCTTCCCCACCTGGAGGCAGGGTGTCCACAGCTATCCAGGCACAGAGGTTTAGTCAGGTGAAGCAAATGGACGTTCTTCAGTCAATCCAAAGCAGCTGGGTAAAACTACAGGCAGTTCTGGTAACGAACAGTTTCTGGTTTTACAGAGACCCGCGAGTTAGTGCTGTCTGCGAGTCAGAAAACACAAGATGCTGCTGCAAATGTATTTCTTTACACCCGAGGACTAGAATACAAAACCAAGGATCTAACTCTGAAGGTCTAGAAGACATTGGTCATACAGAAAGGAGTATTGTGAGCAATTTTGGACCCCAGAGGAGTTTCACAAGAATTATCCCAGGAATGAAAGGGTTAACATACGAGGAGCATTTGATGGCGCTGGGCCCGTACTCGGAGTTGAGGGGGATCTCACTGAAACCTATCAAATACTGAAAGACTAAATTAGACAGGATGTGGAGTGAATGTTTCCTAAGAGTCTAGGATCAGAGGGCACAGCCTCAGAATACAGGAACATACATTTGCAACAGAAAAGAGGAAAACTTCTTCAGCCAAAGGATGGTGAATCTGTGGAGGTTAAGTCATTGATGTATTTAGAGCAGAGGTTGATAGGTTCTTGACTAGTCAGAGCATCAAAGGTTACGGGGAAAAGGCAGAAGAATGGCAGTGAGAGGAATAATGGATCAACTATGATAAAATGGTGTAGCAGACTTGATGAGCCAAATAGCCTAATTCTGCTCCTATGGTCTTATACACCCTTGCATGACAGTAAACTAGACTTAGACACAATAAATCACTTGATAGCTCCATAGCCAGCAAGTAGCAACTAAGCCACATAACACTGATGACTGAGATGGGGGCAGGCAGACAGACACGAACATTTGTACAAAATTGTGAAACCCAAGGTCGAGGGCTGAAGATCAAAGGCCTTGGGTTGGCTCGCCCAGAGGTCGGAGGCCAGAGGCCTGATGCCTGTGTGTCAGAGAATCCGAGGCCAAGGACTGGAGTTGGAGGCCAGTCTGTCTGAGAGTGGAGAGGGACGGTGGGACTATGGCTTGTTTTGTAGTTATACATGTTTGTGCTGTTCTGCTGAATGTAGTGGGTATACCATGTTGGCACCAGAATGTGTGGCAAGCATTATCTGGGGTTGTGTTGGTTGTTAATGTGAATGACGTATTTCACTTCATGTTTCAATGTACATAAGATAAACAAGCCTGAATCTGAAATAATACACTGAGTTACATGCACAGTTGTCTATGGGATTTCTTTTTAACCTAGGGAAGGGAGGGTATTCTAAACTGTAGCAACGGCACAAACATCCCCCTGCACATTCACATGAAAAGTTGTTGGGGCAACTTTAACCCAGCAAGTAGCACCATCACACTCCTGACCACTCCAAATCCCCTGCAGGCTTTGACAGACTTCCTCACTGTCCACTACACCCCCAATCCTGGTGTTATCTGCGAATCTGCTGATCTAGTTAACCACATTATCATTCAGATCGCTGATACAGATGACAGATGTCAATGAACCCAGTGGCACACCACTAGTCACAGGCCTCCAGTCAGAAAGGCAACCATCTACTACGATTCTCTAGCTTCTCACACAAAGCCAATTTACTACCTTATCTTGAATGCCGAGTGACTGAACTTCTTGACCAAAATCCCATGTGAGACCTTGCTAAAGTCCGTGTAGACAACATCCACTGCCTTGCCTTCAACTTTCCTGGTAACCTCAGAAAGTTCTTTATGATTGGTTAGAGACTACCTTACCACACACAAAACTATGTTGAATATCCCTAATCAACACAGAGCAACCGAAGCCTACTGACCTTTGCGTCCGATGGTGAAATTCTCCACAAAGCACTCGCCGTTCTCATTGGTCATATGCTGGGCCAGTTCCTCCATGGAAGGGATGGTGTAGTAGCCGACTTTGGTCAGGATGATGCCTGGCAAAGAGGGAGCACATCATTTAGCATCATCACTGCTTAAATACAAATACAACAGAGACTTGCACTACCTAGGACTTGTGCTCTGAGAGAACTACCTCCATCCCAGTCTTCCATAATGTCAACCCTCAAGAAAAACCATGATCAGCTTTATTACCAATAGAACACAGAACACTACAGTGCAGTACAGGCCCTTTGGCCCATGATGTTGTGCTAACCCCTCAACCTACTCTAAAACTGTCTAACCCTTTCCTCCCACACGTGCCTATGTAAGAGTTCCTTATACGTTCTAATGTATCAGCCTCTACTTCTGCCCCCAGCAGTGTTCTCCACACACCCACTACTCTATCTAAAAAAAAAACTCATCTCTGATATCATACCTATACATTCTCCAATCTCTTTAAAATTATGCCCTCTTGTATTACCCATTTCCACCCTTGGAAAAAATTTCTGTCTGCTTTATCTACAGTTTGTGAACCCTTTCCATTTACCTAGTTTTCTGCATTAATTACTCATAAAATATGGTCTGATATTCATCCAAGTCACAATAATAGACCAACACAATCTGCCTTAACTAATAACACAAAAAGCAGCTGTACTTTTCATGTACACATTGTTTAATCACTCACAGTCCAGGCTGGAAAAAGTATGTGAAACCTTATATTTAATAACTG
This sequence comes from Mobula hypostoma, assembly GCF_963921235.1. Lineage (NCBI taxonomy): Eukaryota > Metazoa > Chordata > Chondrichthyes > Myliobatiformes > Myliobatidae > Mobula > Mobula hypostoma. Next base: position 186,136,736 of record NC_086103.1, read on the forward strand.
GTAGAACTTCCCTTAGCAGCAATAACCTCCATTAAATGTTTCCTGCAGCTGCTGACCAGACTTGCACAATGGTGAGGAACAATTTTAGACCATTGCTCCAGACAAAACTATTTCAGTTTATCAAAATTTCTGGGGTACCTTGCATGAACAGTCCTCTTCAGGTTATGCCACAGCACCAAAATTGGGTTAAGGTCTGGACTCACTTGACCATTCCAAAACACAAATTTTCTTTTTTTTTTTAAATCATTCTGTTGTTGATTTACTCTTTGCCTTTCACATCATTCCTGTGTTGCATCATCCAACTTCTATTACGCTTCAGGTGATGGATCACAACCATTGCATTCTCCTGTAAAATGCCTTGATACAATTTTTCATTCATTGTTCCCTCAACGAGTGCAAGCTATCCAGGCCCTGAGGCAGTAAAACAGTCCCAGCTGATGCTCCTTCCACAGCTGGGATGAGATTTTGGTGTGCAGTGCCATTTTTCCTCCAAGCATAATGGTATGCACTTCTGATAAAAAGTACAACTTTTGTCTCATCTGTCCACAGAACATCGTCCCAGAGGTGTTGTGGAACATCCAGGTGGTCTTTTGCAAACTTGCGATATGTAGCAATGTTGTTGTTTTTTTTAAAAAAGAGAACAGTGGCTTCCTCGTGGTGTCCTTCCACAAACACCATTCTTGTTTAGTGTTTTTCTTATGGTGGACACAGGAACAGATTACTGCACCCTTGGGTTCTTTTTCACCTCCCTAAGCACTGCACGTTGTGCTCTTGGTGTGATCTTTGCAGGATGCCCACTCCTAGGGAGAGTAGAACAGTACTGAGTTTCCTCCATTTGTAGACATTTTCTCTTACTGTGGACTGATGAACACTCAGGTCTTTTGAAATGCTTTTGTACCCTTTTCCAGCTTTGTGCATCTCTACAATTCTTCTTCCAAAGTCCTCTGAAAGTTGTTTTGATCAAGGCATGGTGCACATAAACAGATCTTTCTTGAGAAGAGCAGACTGTCAGTAACCTGACTTTGTGTGTCTTTTTTTATAGGGCAGGGCACCTCTACAACCCACACCTCTAATCTCATCTCGTTGACTGGAACACCTGACAAATAGCTTTTGTAGAGGCATTACCCCAGAGGTCACACACTTTTTTGAAGCCAGACTGATTGTTTAAAAGGTGTACTCAGTATTGAGAAGTACAATTGCTGGTGTGTTATTATTTTAGGTAGATTGCGTTTGTCTATTATTCAGACTTAAATGAATATCAGCCCACACTTTATGAGTAGTTAATATAGAAAACCAAGTAATGGGAAAGGTTCACAAACTTTTCTATGCAACTGTATGCTTCTTATCATCTTGTACACCTCTATCAAGTCACCAGTCATCCTTCTTCACTCCAAGTCACGGGGAGAACATAAAATCTCCTTACAGTGGTGGGAATTGTATCCAGGTTCCTGGTACTGTCACGCTAACCCCATTACCATGCCCCCATTTTGTTCCAATTTCTTGACTTCTGAATGAACCTTGGATTAGAACATCTGAACCCAACAGTACGCAACATTAAGTGCATCCTGAACTTGTGTCAATCAATCCCATAGATCCTCACCTGCTGGATGGGGAGGAGGCAGGATTTCGTCTCCCTCAGCCTCCTGTTCTTCCTGCAGGGACCCCTCAATGCAGGAGGTGCCTTCGCTGCTGCCCTCCATCGTGCCATTCCGCAAATTGTTCCTCAGGTTCATTTCCGCGATAGTATCGTCCATGGTCGAGATCTGGTGCTTGCTGCTGCCCAAGCCATCGGGAGTTTGTGGGATTGGCTTAACGATAGTGTTGGTATAGCATTTATTTACCTCCGGGTGCTCACTCTCTTCCCTCTCCAAGCGGCTTTGTTGTTCACTACAAGGCAGAACCAAGATACCAGTTACCTACATCAAGAGTTTTATAGTATGAGTGACACAGACAAGGTAAATGGCCTCACATTTTCCCAGGGTGATGTACAGGAAGGTTAAAACAAGAGGACATAGCTTTAAGGTGAGGGGGGAAAGATTTAGAGGAGGGTTGAGGGACAAATCTCACATACACAGAGGGTGGAGGGTAAATGGAATGAGCTGCCAGAGGAAGTGGCAAAGAGGTAGAGGTGGGTCCATGCATTTGTCAAACATCTTGCCAGCTATGCAAAACTCAAGCACACCATGAAGAGAGGCTGTACTTACTTCACCCCATTCTCCAGATATTCTGAAGGTGAAGTCACATCACTGGGCTCCTTGCTGAGCACAGGCGAGTACAGCGATGAGGTGTTTAAGCTCTTCAGCACTAGCTTTTTGATGCTTTTCCTGTTGACGAACAAGAGATGGTTTAACATCAGCCGCAATGGTTACTACAGGCAAAACCTTCAGGACAGCCTCAACAACAATCCATCCCCCTCCCCCCACCCTAAGAACAACTGGAAGTGGTAGAGGTTTGTTCTTTGCAACATTTGTGGATAAATATGTGTTTGGCATGGTCTAGATGGGCCAGTTTCTGCACTGTAGTGCTCTATAATTTTATTAACCTTGAAATATAAAACCTCACACTTTGCCAATGACTACAATGGTGTATAAGTGGTGGACAGGTAGAGTCCTGATTCATCTAACCTGTCCCAAGGTGCTACCACCCTTCACCACCCCCACCTCATCAATTATAATCTTATGGGAAAAGCGAACTAAAACTGAAATACATCAGATTGGGAGTGAATCCCGGAGTTCCTTCTGGGCATAAGACAGAGGACAACTATTCTCCGGGAAACAAAACTTTTGATCCATCTAGTCCATGTTGGTTTTGTCTTGCATCTATAGGAATACCTAGACCTGGACCATAGCCCTCTCATCCATGCACATCCAAATTTCCATTGAATATTACAATTAAACTGATATCCACCACTTCTGTCAGCAGCTCATACCACCCTGAGTGAAGAAGTTCCCCCTCACATTTCACCCTTCACCATTAACCTATAACCTCTAGTTCTGGTCTCACCCGACCTCAGAAGAAAAAGCCTGCTTGCATTTATCCTTTCTATACCCCTCAATTTGTATTCCTCTATCAAATCTCCCCTCATTTTCATACTCTAGGGAATAAAGTCCTAACGTGTTCAACCTTTCCTTATAGCTCAGGCCCTCAAGTCCCAGCAACATCCTTGCAAATTTTCTCTGCACTCTTTTCAAGGTTATTAAGATCTTTTCTATAGGTAGGTGACCAAACGTGCACACGATACTCTGCATCCAGCCTTACCAATGTTTTATACAACTTCAACATAACATCTCAATTCCTATATTCAAAATTCAGATTTTCTGATCTACCTGTGATGCCAACTTTAAGGAATTATAGATCTGCATTCACAAGTCCCTTTGTTCTACCGCACACCTGTGCCCTACTGCTCACTGTGTTAAGATCTACCCTGGTATGACTCCCCTGGTACAACTCACAGTTGTCTGCATTAAATTTCATATGCCATTTTTCTCCAGCCCATTTTCCCAGCTGGTCCAGATCCAACCGCAACCCATGATGGCCTTCCTCGCTATTCACAACACCGTTGAAAGAAAAAGACCACAAAAAGTAGTGAATATGGCCCTCCCAACCACTGAGCACATCTACATGAAATGCTGCTGCAGGAAAGCAGCATCCATCATCAGGGACTCTCTCCCACCCAGGCCATGTTCTCTTCTCACTGCTGCCATCAGGAAGTACGTACAGGACATTCAGGGCTCACACCACCAGGTTCAAGAAATAATACCTCTTCACCATCAGGCTCTTGAACCAGAGGGAATAATTTCACAAGTTTGCTTGCCCCATCATTGAAATGTTCCCACTACCAACGGACTCACTTTCAAGTACTCTTCATCTCAAGCTCATTGCTTATTTATCTATTATTATGATTTTTGTGTATTTGCATAGCTTGTTACCTTCTGCATTCTGGTTGAATGCCCCAGTTGTGCAGTCTTTCATTGATTCTGTTATGGTTATTGTTCTATAGATTTATGAGTATGCTCACAAGAAAATGAATCTCAGGGTTGTACAAAGTGACCTACATGTACTTTGAATCTTGGCCACTTGACCACTAATTTAATTTATTTGGCACGACATTGTGAGCCGAAGGGTTCATTTCTGTACTACGTTCTATGTTAATCTGTACATACATACATTCCTTTCTATCAATGGTACCTTTAAGGTTTTTCTCTTCCTCTTTCACTAATTATTTTTTTAACAATGTACATGCTAGAGGGAAGGGAAATGGGCAGCCAGGTCCAATGGCCATAAACTAATCCCTTCTGCCTACACTAATATTACTTTGAGGCCCTCTGCTGGTCGAGGTTGGCCATGGAGGTTGCATCCCAGCTCTCTATACGATTGATATGCAAACCAGTACACGAGCCAGGGCTATATAATATGGACAGCAAGCTGTACTCCATGTAGCTGGCTCCCTTTTTCCACACAGCTGAAGAAACCAAAAGGAATGGCAGGACTGCCTTAAGGGACTCCAGCTTCAGATTATTCTGGAGGGTTTACTCTCAAAGCCTTCCTCATGAGTGGGTATAGCTGCACGGCAGCGGAGTTCAGATCAGAGTACTCCTTCTGCTAGATGAGCTGCCAACATAAACAGTCTGCCGGGCTTAGCAGCAAAGCCCCACGTGAAGACCAGCAACTGGATTTGGTTGTCAGAGACCACCTGAGATGTATGCCATTGGGAGTACTTAATAGGTAGTGGGAACTTACCCCCACTACTCACCCCAGCTATGACAACCTTAAGGAACCAATATTATTTCATATTAAATAAATTGAATTTAATATTATTGGATATAGTTAGAGGTACCCACAAGTTGGGTATTTGTAACCCAGGGATGGTCTGTAATGAAAATTAATTCAGTGGTCTTCTGCACTCTTTCCAATATCTCTATATCACAATTTACAAATGCATATCTTTCAGTCATAACCTTCAAAAAAATTAAACCAATCAGCCAACTTGGACATTCCTGAATGAACATGATTATACTCCTTTACTCCCTGTATACCCGTCAGTGTATTACCACCCACAGCTCCAATCTGCCAATTAAATTTGCCGACGACACACTGATTGGCCTTATCTCAAACAATAACAAGATGGTCTACAGGGAAAAAGTAATCTCTCTGACACAGTGGAGTCAAGAAAACAACCTCTCCCTCAATGTTGCAAAAACAAAGAAGCTGGTTGTGGACTACAGGAGGAATGGAGACAGGCTAACCCCTATTGACATCAATGGATCTGGGGTTGAGAGGGTGAACAGCTTTAAGTTCCTCGGCATCTACATCACCGAGGACCTCATGTGGTCTGTGTACACCAGCTGTGTGGTGAAAAAGGCACAACAGCACCTCTTTCACCTCAGACAGTTGAGGAAGTTTGGTATGGGTCCCAAAATCCTAAGAAATTTCTACAGGGGCACAATTGAGAACATCCTGACTGGCTGCATCACTGCCTGGTATGGGAACTGTACCTCCCTTAACCGCAGGACTCTGCAGAGAGTGGTGCAGACAGTCCAGCGCATCTGTAGTCGAACTTGCCACGACTCAGGACATTTACGAGGACACGCGAGTTAAAAAGGGCCCTAAGGATCATTGGGGACCCCAAGCCATCCCAACCAAAATTTATTCCAGCTGCTACCATACGGGAAATGGTACCGCAGCACAAAAGCCAGGACTAACAAGCTCTGGGATAGCTTCTTCCACCAGGCCATCAGACTGATGAACTCACGCTGATTTGCGTGTATTTCTATGTAACATTGTTCTATTTATTATAAATTACTATGATTGCACATTGCACATTTAGATGGAGACATAACATTTTCACTCCTCACGTATGTGAAGGATGTAAGAAATAAAGACAATTCAATTCAACTGATTCTAGGCAGTGCCCGGGATTAGACTACTCCTTCAACGGGAAGGTTTTACCTGGGCAGGAAGGTGCCATTTGTCAGGGACGTGGGCTCGTCATCATCCAGTCCATCAAAGAGCTGGGACTTGGCGGATCCAGTGGCTTGAAGGGCCTTCGGCCTCACTCTGGTAGCAGGACGAGGAGTCAATTTGTAGTGAGTGGGTGTGGTCAGAGCCTTCTGGGCAGCTGGATTAGTGGGTTTCAGTCGCTGCAAGGAAAGATGGTTGTTAAAGTCTGCACTCAATGATCAGCCCCCTTCATTATCATCAAGGTGAATGCTATCCAAATATAATGTATTTTAAATAATTCTTTCCTAGTAAATTTACAGATACAGTACAGCCTTGCAGCCCAATTACGGGACAATTTACAATAACCAATTAACCTACTAACAAGCATGTCTTTGGACTGTAGGAGGAAACATGAGCACCTGGAGGAAACCCACACATTCACAGGAAGGAAAGTATAAACTTGCTTACAGAAGACACCAGAACCCAACTCTGACACTCTGGGCTGTAATAGAGTCACACTAACTGCTACATTACCATGGCTCCCCATTAAATAATCTCTAACTTCTGGTAATTTGCCACCCTCTCCCTTCCCTCTTCTTCCATTCCCCACTCTGGCTAACCTCACATCTTTTCTTCTCACCAGCCTATCATCTCCTGCCGAAGCCCCTCTTCTTTCCCTTTCTCCCATGGTCCACTCTCCTCACCATATGAGATTCTTTCTTCTCTACCTTATCCACCCAACCCCCACAACTTCTCACTTCGCCACCCCCCCCCCACCCCAACCACCCGGCTTCACACATTACCTTCTAGCTTGTCCTTCTTCCCCTCTTACTCTGGTTTCTTCACCATCCTTTCCAGACTTTATGAAGGGCCTCAGCTTGAAACTGACTGTTTATTCCCCTCCACAGTAGCTACCTGACCTGCTGAGTTCCCTCAGCAATTTGAGAGATCCTCTGGATTTCCAGCACCTGCAGAATCTCTTGCATTTAAAATAATTCCTTCCTGGTTGATGAAGCAGCTGCCAGAGAACGAAGAACACCAACCCACTCTGATGAGAGATAAAAACTAATGGCATCCTCATCTTTAAGCTCATCCAATTTGAAGCTCAAGTTCCCAATCTCTACAATCCTCACAGACCTAACGCCACACAAAGCAACCATCAGAAGATTCCTTTCTCCTTTCATCAACCCTTGAATGGATCAGAAAAAGTAGTAGAAAGTTGTGATCTCTGCCAGCTTCATATGGGCACACATTTTCCCAGCATCCAAGACACCTTCTGAAGGCAATGCCTCAAAAAGGTGCCATCTACCATTAAGGACCCCAATCACCCAGGAAATGTTCTCTTCTCGTTGCTACCATCAGGGAGGAGATACAGAAGCCTAAAGACACACACACTCAACATTTCAGGAACAGCTTCTTCCCCTCTGCCAGATTTCTGAATGGACCATGAACATTTTCCCTCTCTTTTTAAAAAAAATTATTCATTAAAAACCTTGGCAAACATCTATAGATTTGTGGCAGAAAGTATGCATTACGGCCTGGTATGGGAACACCAATGCCTTTTGAACAGAAAATCCTACAAAAGGTAGTGGATTTGGCCTAGTACATCACGGGTAAAGCCCAACCACTGAGCACATCTACTGGACATGAAACACTGCCGTAGAAAAGCAGCATCCAAAGATCCTCACAATGCAAGGCAAGCTCTTTTCTTCCTGCTGCCATCAGGTAGAAGGTCCGAGAGCCTCAGGTTTTGCATCACCAGGTTCAAGAACAGTTACTACCCCTCAACCATCAGGCTCTAGAACAAAAGGGGATAACTACACTCATTTAAGGACTCTTATCTTGTTATTTCATGCTCATTATTTATTGCCATCTTTTATTACCTACATTTGCACAGTGTTTACAGATCCTGTTTAAAGTTCCTGTCCTATAGATCTGCGAAGCATGCCCGCAGAAAAAGAATCTCAGGGTTGTATGTGATGACATGCATGTACTCTGATAACAAATTTCACTTTGAACTTTATCATTGCACGAAGATTGTATTTATCCCAGGGGTATCTGCACTGGGTGACGCTGCCAGTGCCAGAGGAGACACAAGGAACTTACCTCCTCTTTCTTTTTGGGATCAACCATGGGGTTCCTGAAGAGTGGGGAGTCTCCAAACGGGGTGTAGGCCAGAGCATTGAGTTGCTGCTGCAACACTGCCTGCTGTGTGGCTGCAGCATTTGGATCGGTCAGACCTGAACAGAGAGCCAGAGTCCAATCAGCAGAAGGTAAACAGGTCTATGTACCCAGAGATCAGCACAAGCACGGGACATGCAAAAGCTCTTCACATTCAATGACATATAGATATAAAGAACAAAAGAACGTACCAGCTCTTTGGCTCACAAAATTATGACAACCTTTAAATCTACTCCTAGTGGATGCGGAGAGGATGTTTCCTACGCTGGAAGAGTCTAGGACCGGAGGGTCCATTTAGAACAGAGTTGAGAAATTTCTTTAGCCAGAAGGTAGCAAATCTCCACAAATGACTGGAGGCAGCTGAGGTTTGATAGGTTTTCGATTAGTAAGGGGTTGAAGATAGAAGAATGGGGCTGAGGGAAATAATAAATCAGCCATGACAGAATGGTAGAGCAAACTCAACAGGCCAAATGGCCTAATTCTGTCCTATGCCTTATGGTCTGAGATCAATCTAGTATTTCCCACCCACACCGTCTCCATTTTTCTTTCATCCGTATGTCTAAGAGTTTCTTAAATGTCCCTAATAGAACTGCCCCTACCACCACCCTGGCAGGGCGTTTCACATACCCACCACACTGTGTAAAGAGCTTAACTCTGACATCCCACAGCCTACTCTTCCCTCCACCCTCTTTAAAATTACGCCTCACTTATTAGCTATTTCCACTCTGGGAAAAGGCGCTAGCTATCCAGATCTATGCCTTTTATACACCTCTATCAAGTCACCTCTCACCTTCCCCTGCTCCAAAGGGACAATTCCCTAGCTCACTTAACATTTTCTCATAAGGCATGCTCTTGAATGCAGGCAACATCCCGGCCGATCTCCTCTGCACCCTCTCTAAAGCTCCACATCCAAAGAGGCGTGAAGAAGAGTGCAGAGCAGAGACCAGACGGAAACTGTGAACATTGGAAAGTTTTTGACAAGAACAGGCCATTCTGCCCAACAAAGCTTCCCAAATTCCCATTCACACAGTGTTGAAATAACTATAGAGTTTAGATTTGAAAGTCTCTAGGGTAATACTCTCAACTACACAACTAGATAGTTTGTTCAATATGTCCATAACTTACTGTGTAAAGGAATGCTTCCTGATGTTAGGCTGATACCTCCCTTTATCCACTCTCCATCTACGGCACTGTCCTTGATGGATTAATTTTGAAGTAGCAGCTGGCATCCACTTTACTTATAACCATAATGATTTTGAACATTTCTATCACGTCTCCTCTCACTCTACATCTACTAAGGCTAAAAAGATTTAATTCTTTTAATCTTTCTTTGTAGCTCGTACCCTGCAGACCTGGAATGAGTCTAGTTGCCCTTCTCTGGACACTCTCCAGTGTCATCACATCTCTCATACAACACGGAGACCAAAACTGTACATAGTATTCAAGGTGTGGCCTCACAAACTCATTATACAGCTTAAGGAGAATGTCTTCAGGCTTCAACTCTTCTGAGCGCATTAAATAGCCCAACTTTCTATTAGCCTTCCTAATTTCTTCTCTGCATTGTCTAGATGTTGTTAGCGATGAGTCTACCAGGATACCCAAATGCTTCTCATACAGTGCACTTTCTAACTCAAGACCTCCCACTGTACATCTAAAATTTCCAGTTCCTATATGTAATAATTTACATTTACTTACATTAAATTTTATCTGCCATTTATCTGCTCACATCTGGATTTTGTTTAGATCTGACTGTAGATTCTGCTTCCGCTACCTGAATGTCCTCAATCCGTCCCCCCCTAATTTTGTGTCATCTGCAATCTTTACTAGTTTATTTGTTACGTGTGTAAGGGGTCTCTTCTTCTATGTTACTGCATAGTCTAATTAAACTGCCTTCTTTGTTATGTTATAATTGAAAGGGCTTCTTTGTTATGTTAACTGCTGAGAAATTCCTCCCGCTAGCAGCTTGTCTTACTGATAAGAGGGTGTTACGAACCAATTGGGATAGTTGTTATGCTTTCAGTGTGTCTGTAAGATATTGTGACGCGCAGGTTTTTGGGGAGAAGGCGGGAGAGAGAGACAGAGGATGGACCAGGCACTGTGAGTCCACTAACGGGGTTGGACCCCGAGCAGGAGTCCGAGGTCCAGGGTGTTCGGCGAGGAGAGGAGACAGAGACAGGCTTGTGTGGAGCGTCTGGTCGACCACCGATGTTGGTCCCAGGCGGCCGGTCGAGGTGGTCCGAGGGGGTCGCAGGGTGAAGAAGGTCTTGAGCTCCAACGGTTTTTGTGCACGAAGAGATTGAACTTTGATAAGTGTGGCACCTTTTATTTTCCTTTTATATTTTATTCTGTATTATATAGTTCCAGTAATATCTATAAACTGTAAATCATTTAATCATATCTGGTGTATTGTCTGTTATTTGGGCGGGGTGGGGTACATCACACAGCATCCACACAAACTAATTACCCGGTTTGGCAGGGCCGAGGGCTGTTTCCCTAGACGACAGCGAGCTGAGTGACCCTGAGGCTGGCCGGGGGGCTACACTAGCTTAACCAAATTATTGATGTAAATTAAGAACAGCAGCAGCACCAAAACCAATCCCTACAGAACCCCACTTTTAAAATCTTCTGGGTGTGAAAGTGATCCTCCAACCATAACTCACTGTCTTCTGTTTTGAGACAATTCTGCACCCATTTGCACACCTTACCCTGAATCCCTACCTCCTGTAATTTGATCAATAACCTCTTGTGAGGTACTTTTGTCAAAAGCCTTCTAAAAGTCCAAATGATACCAAATGCTCTATTGCTACATAAATTTTAGATGCCTCTTCATAGAACTCCAGCATATTAGTAAAACATGGCTTCCCATCTGAACCCCTTCTGGTTTTCTGCTAACATGCCTGATCTCATCAGCTGCTTTTCCATCTCATTTTTTATTATTGTTTCCTTTATCTTGTCTACAATACACATTATAGTTACCAGGGTCAGTGTGGTCACCCTTATATACTGGACCATTTCCAGTCATTAGGGATTTCACCAGTCTTCAATGACTTTTGAAAAATACATGTTAGGGATCTGTATATAAAACCACAGACCCCTGGATATATGTTGTTTGGCCCTGGAGATCTATTAACTTTCAGCTAAAGCAAGTCCTCACTTTCTAAGATCTCCAAGTCACATAAAACAACCTTATTTTTCTCTACACTTACTGGTATATTGCTAATATCTTCCCAGGTGAATACTAGCAAAATATGAGTTGAGTATAAACCATGTCCTTCTCTGTACAATTTATCACCCCATTATTATTCCTAATATACTTAGCTTCCTCCTTGAATTTTCTTTTACTAAAGTACTGGGGGAAAAAATCTCTTGGGGTCACTCTTAGCAATACCCTTCTCAACTTGCCGTTCAGTAATCCAAATTTCCCTCTTAACTATAGCTCTTGTTTTCATATGCCCTATGGTTAACATCATTACTTTTTTTCTGTATTCCCTATACAGCTGTCTTCTCTTTAATAATTTTTAATGTACATCTTTATTCATCCATGTAGCTGACCTAATGTTTTTACTGGGTACGAGCATTTCCTGCACTGCATGTACAAACGTTTGTATTACCTCTTTAAATGAACCCAATTGTTCCTCAACGTCAAGCAGATCCTTCCAGTTTACCTTAAGTCTTTCCTGCATCTGCATAAACTTTGCCTTTCTGAAATTTGTTTTTATTGATATATATTCCCAAAAAACTTTGAGACTAACAAGATTATGCTCACTTATTCTTAAAGGCTTAACAATTTCCATACTCAAAATTCTATCCCGATTGTTGCAGAATATCATATCTAGACAAGCCTCCCCTCTTGTTGGTGTATTAACATACTGGGTCAAATAACAATCATTCAATAACTAAATGAATTTCTCTTTCCTGTAATGCATTAGTCACTGGGTTCTCCTATTCAATATTTGGAAAATTAAAGTCAACCACAACATCACCCTCAGAACTTGCTTTTTAATACTTCTGATAGAGTTGTTCATTAAAATCACTATCAATATTCGATGGTCTATAAACATACATTCAATGTTATTTCTTTATCCTTATAGCTTTCAATTCTCACCCAGGTTCTTCACCAAGTCTCGATTCATCTCCCATCATAAGCAGCCTCAAGTTTAAATTCTCTATTCTGTATATGGCTACTCCTCCACCTTTATGATCTTGCCCATCTTTCCTAAGTATGACCCTTTAATACTATACTTATCGTCATAGTTTGAGGTCAGCCAGGTTTCAGTTATTGCTATGATATCATACTTGTAATACAATTCCAGCTCATTTATTTTATTCTTAATACTTCTTACATTTATACAGGCCAATCAGTCTGTTGCTAATGTTTTTCTTCCTATTCCGACCCATTTTTAAAGCCCTGATATGTTTAAACTGTTGAGCCTAGCCTGCATCAAGTTCCCTGCTTCCCCATTCCCTAGCTTGAACAGCCCTCAACCAACTGGGGGATACGCCTACCCAGCATATTAATGTCCCTCCGGTTCAAATGCAACCTATCCCGGTGGTACAGGTTCCATCTGCCCCAAAAGACACTCTAATGTCCCATAAACCTATACCCCTCTAACCTACACTAGAATTTGATCCAAGCGTTAAGTCTTCTAATCCTCTCCATCCAACCTGGACTGTCACGTGGCATATACAGTACTTCCGAGAAGACCATCTTGTCAGTTCTGTTTCTAAGTTTTCCATCTAACTCTTTAAATTTGTCTTACAAAACTGACAGCCTGCCCTTACCCATGTAATTCGTTCCAATTTGGATAATGTCTACCGGACCCACTCCAGCTCTGGCCAGGAGCTCATATACTGATCTAGGGAGATTCCTACTTGTGCTCCTGGTAGGCAATACACCATACAAGACTCCTTGTCAGTACACACCTGAGAGTCCCCTACTATCACTACTTCCTTTTTACGGGGTTTAGGATTAGAGAGGGTCCTGTGGGGTTGCTCTGTCCTGCCTACCACCTCAGAGGTTTCATGGTCGTCGTCAAGCATCAATGCTGGAGGAGATACTAGAATGAAAAAGTCACCAGACAACAGAGGCATCAGAACACATAAGCATTTTAAAAATCAAACCACTGCGGTCAGCAGGAAGCAATGGGAGAGGGGAAGATAGGTCACTGCAAATGTAAGTGGGAGTGACACATACAGACACAAAGGTAGCGAGGGTAACTTACAGACTGCTGCCTGAGGGGCTCCAAATCCCACACTGGTGTTGGCAGCATTAAACGCTCCTGTTCCAAATGCCCCTGTTCCAAGAGCAGTGCCCAGCTTGGGCTGCGTGTTGCCAAACAAGGAGGTCTGCCCTGCTCCGAGCGCTAGGAAACAAGCCATGCCACGTTTAAAACAGAACATTACAGTGCAGGCCCTTTGGCCCACAATGTTGTGCCAACCTTTTAACCTAGGTAACTGCCTTTACCACCACCACCCCTACATGCACTCTGCGAAATACCTACTTCTGACATCCCTCCCCACACCACCCCCCCTATACTTTCCTCCAAACACCTTAAAATTACGCCCCCTCATTATAGCCATTCCTACCCTGGGAGAAAATCGCTGACTGTCCATTCTATGCATCTTATCTTGTACATCTCCATCAAATCACCTCTCATTCTCCCTTGCTCCAGAGAAAAAACCCTTAGCTGGCTAAACCAAAGGGAGGAACACTGCGAACGAGCCCACTCCCCAAGCACTCAGCACGCCTGACAACATAACCAGATCCCAAGTAAAGCCCTTGGCCTGAAACATCCCTCCGCGAATGCTGCCTCTCTGATGTTTTGTGCACAGTTCCCAGGTGTCAACCATGGTTTCACTGGGGAGGATGGGAGGGGTGCAGTCTGGTAGCCACACTTCTCCACTGCTATGAAAACGCTCTTCACCAAATGGCTCACCTGATCCAAAGCCAGCCCCAAGAGTGGACCCAAGGGCTCCAGTAGCAGGTTTATTCCCAAACAATCCTCCTGTAACTGTGTTCGCTCCAAATCCTGAGAAAACAGACCCAAAGTTCACCATTAAACTTTCTACTGAACCAAAGCTTCCGCCGCACACAGACATCTGACAGCTAACTACTATACATAAGGTTAATGAGTATTTGGAACGAACTGCTGGAGGAACAAAACATAACAGCACAGTACAGGCCCTTCAGCCCATAATGTTCTGCCAACCCTTTAACGTACTACTCCAAGATTAATGTAACCCCTTAAATGTCCCCATCTAAGAACGCAGGAGGAAACAGCGCACTCGGGAAACCCATGCAGTCATAGGAAGGGCGTACAAACTCCTTATAGACAGCTGCAGGAATTGAACCCATGTCACCAGCACTATGATGGCTTTGAGGTAACCACTATGCTAGCGTGTCGCACTAACACTACTGCATGGCCCCGTAAAGAAGCAGTAAAGACGGGTCCAACTGCAACTTGTAAGAGGCACCTAGACAAGTACTCAGAGGGGAGAGGCTTGGAGGGTTATGGGTCAAACTTGGACTAGCAGGGAGAATGCTGTGATTGACATGAAACAGTATTTTATTAGTCTATGATACCTTAAAACACATGACATGGCCCAAGCCAACCACACCTACTCATTAGACCCTGGCGTATACAAGGTGAAAAGAGATTTCACCCTTGCTCCATGGTTCTGACCCTCGTTAAAGCATGGCATTCTAATAGTCCTGGAATGGGAATCAGTGGCACAGTCGCACAGCGGTTAGTATAATGCCAGCAATCACGGTTCAATTCCGTCGCTATCTTTTTTTCTCCCTGTGACCACGTGGGTTTTTTTTCCCATATGCTCCAGTTTCCTCCCACATACCACAGAAATATGGGTTAGTGGGTTAATTGGTCCATAGGAGTAATTGGACAGCATGGGCTTGTTGGGCAGAAGGGCCTGTTACTAGCTGTATCTCTAAAAAAAGGACCAATATGGGGTACAGATTCTACAGAGCTAATAACACAGATGAACAGTATTAGCATTTTAAAAGCAACAGAGAACCTCTCAGTAAGCAGCATGAGACTCAATGTTCAGCTCTCAATACTGCTCTTCTGAGGAGAGGGGGGCCTTCCAAAGCGTGGAGCGGAGTGCAGATTCTCCAGAATGCCATCGATCTTAAATTGGGGGACTATGTCTGCAAATCCGCTGGAGGCTGGAGGCCAAAGACAGCCTGTCCTGGGGTGGTACGTGCATTGACAGGTGGGTGGAAAAGGGCTTGTCTGCTGTCGTTGCTTGCTGTGTTCTGCAGAGCACTGCGGACTTGCTATGTTGGCACCAGAAAGTGGGACGACACTTGCAAGCTGCCCCCAGTACATCCACAGGTTGTGTTGGCAGTTAATGCAACTGATGCATTTCACTGTGTTTTCCAGAACATTACTTCATAGCCCTCCATTTTTCTGTCATCCATATGCCCATCTAAGAGTCCCTTGAATGTTCCTAATGTATCTGCCTCTACCAATGCACCCACCACACTCTGTATAAAGAACTTTAGATCATAAGATATAGGAGCATAATTAGGCTAAATGGCCCACCAAGTCTGCTCCGTCATTTTATCATGGCTGATCCAATTTTCCTTCCAGCTCCAGTCTCCTGCCTCCTCCCTGTATCCCTTCATGCCCTGACCAATCAAAAATCTATCAACCTCCGCCTTAAACATACATAAAGACTTTGCCTCTTCGGCTGCCTGTGGCAACAAATTCCACAGATTCACCATTCTCTGGCTAAAGAAATTCCTCATCTCCATTCTAAAAGGACACCCTCTATTTGGAGGCAGTGTCCTCTGATCTTAAGACTCTCCCACCATAAGAAATATCTCCTCCACATCTACCCTATCAAGGCCTTTCACCATTCAATAGGTCTCAATTGAGTCACCCTCATTCTTTTGCATTCCAGTGAATACAGGCCCACAGCCATCAAACACTCCTTATATGATGCTTTTCAATCCTGGAATAGTTTTCGTATTCCTCCCTCGAATCCTCTCCAATGTCAGCACATCCTCTCTTAGATAAAGGGCCCAAAGCTGTTCACAATACTCCAGGTGAGGCATTACTAGTGCTTTATAAAGCTTCAACATTACATCCTTGCTTTTATATTCACGTTCTCTTGAAATGAATGCTAACATCGCATCTGCCTTCCTCACCACCAACTTTACCAGCAAATTAACACTTAGGGAACCCTGCACAAGGACTCTTAAGTCCCCTTGCGCCTCAGTTTTTTGTATTTTCTCTCCATTGAGAAAATAGTCAATCCTTTCTCCCCCCGTTTTAATTTGTAGGCCACATCCTTACTACTGTTTGGGGGCGGGGGGGGTCTGTATACAATTCCCATTAGGGTCTTTTTATTCTTCAAGTTCCTCAGAATTATGATCGCTATCTCCAAAATGCTATCTCCTTTACAATAGCATTGGAGAGAGATAGGAACAGACAAGTTAGAAAAGCATTTAATTGGAGTAAGGGGAATTATGAGGCTATCAGGCTGGAAATTGGAAACTTAAATTGGAAACAGATGCTCTCAGGGAAAAGTACGGAAGAAATGTGGCAAATGTCCAGGGGTATTTGTGTGGAGTTCTGCATAGGTACGTTCCAATGAGACAGGGAAGCTATGGCAGGGTACAGGAACCATGGTGTTCAAAGTCTGTAATAAATCGAGTCAAGAAGAAAAGAAAAGCTTACAAAAAGTTCAGGGAGCTAGGTAATGTCAGCAATCTAGAAGATTATAAGGGTAACAGGAAGGAGCTTAAGGAGGAAATTAGGAGAGCCAGAAGGGGCCATGAGAAGGCCTTGGCGGGCGGGATTAAGGAAAACCCCAAGGCATTCTACAAGTATGTGAAGAGCAAGAGGATAAGACGTGAAAGAATAGGACCTATCAAGTGTGACAGTGGGAAAGTGTATATGGAACCGGTGGAAATAGCAGAGGTACTTAATGAATACTTTACTTCAGTATTCACTATGGAAAAGGATCTTGGAGATTGTAGTGATGACTTGCAGCAGACTGAAAAGCTCGAGCATGTAGATATTAAGAGGATGTGCTGGAGCTTTTAGAAAGCATCAAGTTGGATAAGTCGCCAGGACCGATGAGATGTACCCCAGGGTACTGTGGGAGGCAAGGGAGGAGATTGCTGAGCCTCTGGCGATGATCTTTGCATCACCAATGGGGATGGGAGAGGTTCCGGAGGATTGGAGGGTTGCAGATGTCGTTCCTTTATTCAAAAAAGAGAGTAGAAACCCGGATTGATGATTCCCTTCGTGGAGAAGCTGCTTAGAGAGAACCTTGACATACCGGCCGCAAAAGACCTACAGATAGAAAGGGCTCACCGCGCGTTGGCACCACAGCCTCCGGCAGGCACCCAGCCCAGATCGATTCTGATCAGATTTCTCAGTTACAGAACGAAGGAAGAGGTGCTTAAAAGAGCATGGCAAAAGAAAGGTTTCATGTGGAACAACTGTAAAATCAGTTTAGACCACGACTACGCACCGGGGATTCTTGCCAGACGGAAGGAGTATACGGAAACACGGAGAGTCCTGAAGGAAAACAACATCAGATTCCAGACCCTGCATCCAGCTTGGCTGAGAGTCTTTTACGACGAAGGGACAAAAACTTACGCTACGGTGGAGGAGGCAACGTCGGACCTGGCGGACCGGGGACTACCTATTAAAGTTATCACCCAACTGGAGTCGCTACTGGAGAGGATTCGGCAGAAGTCGTGGCAGTTAGTGGGGCGAGGACGCTCCACTCGAACCAGAGTGTCAAACTACAAGGAAAAGCTGCAAATATTCAGACGCGAATGTACAGAGAATACAGATTAATTAAGAGAAATGACTGAAAAGAGTAAATCGGACAAAAGTAAAATGAAAACTGGTAATCGAAAATAATCTAGGCGGAATAACTTGAATGATAGCAATATGGTCGAGACATAAATAGGAGAAAATTCTCTATGATTATTCAAACTGCTGAGGGCCCTCTAACACAGGGTGAAGATAGAGGTTATCCCTCTGAACTGAGGCGGGTCGGTGCTCAGGCCTCACTGTGGGAAGTCAGGGAAAATTTTCAAATGTTATACGTTCAGAAATGTCTAGGGTGTGGTTATATGTCTTGGTTTACTGTTGAGAAGGGATTGCTTACTGTTTGGTTAGAAAAGGAGTGCGCTTTTTTTCTACTAGAGAAAAATGCAAACTGAATTGGTAAAAATAATTTCCTATAATGTTAATGGGGTTTTGAATCCAATTAAAAGAAATAAGATTATGTCTAAATTGAAAAAAGAGAGGGCACAAATAGCTTTCCTCCAGGAAACACATATGAGCCAATCTGAACATGGAAAATTAAAAAGAATGGGCTTTAAGCATGTATTTTATTCATCATATAAATTGAGTCACAAAAGAGGGGTAGCTACTTTAATATCAAGTACTCTTAATTATGAACATATTTCAGAGACTAGAGACAAAGAAGGACGGTTTGTAAAAATCACAGGAAGAATAGAAGGTACAGAAATAACATTGCTGAATGTTTATGCTCCTCCAGGTAGTGAATGGTCATTTTATAGACACATTTTTGACCTAATGGTCAGTTCTCGAGGGGTAGTAATTTGTGGAGGGGATTTTAATATTAGATTAAATCCTATATTAGATTCTTCAAGAATAGTTACTCAGAATAAACCTCTGACTCGGAAAGTGAATTCATTGATGGAGGAGTTGGGAATTATAGATGTCTGGAGGGAATTACACCCTACTAGTAAAGATTATACATATTACTCGTTCCCTCATTCAGCCTATTCAAGGATAGACTATTTCTTTATCTTTAATACAGATAGACTCAGGATAAAAAACTGTAATATTGCAACAATTGATCTGTCGGATCATAGCCCAGTCTCTATGTCTCTAATCCTGGAAAGGAAAATGAGGAAAACACTATGGAGGCTACACTCACATATACTTAATAACCTAAAAGTAATGGAGAGATTAAGGGGAGAAATCAAAGAATATCTAGACCTTAATGACACGGGAGAAATATCACCAGTGATTTTATGGGATACATTGAAAGCTGTACTGAGAGGGAAAATTATTTCCATTACTACTCACATGAAAAAAATCAATGCACAAAAATTAGCAGACCTTCAAGGAAAATTAAAACAACTTCAGGTTGGAGATAGCAACAAAAGTAATTCAAATCGAAAACAGGAAATTAGGAAATTGCAAAGTGAAATTGATGATATTTATACGTTGGAAACTCAAAGAAATTTTCTTTACCTGAGACAAAAGAATTATGAAGTAGGAGGTAAATCAGCTAGATTATTAGCATATAAATTACGAAAACAACAAGCAGACAATACAATTCATAAAATAAAGAATCCAAAGACAAAGCTTGTGGAGAGTACAATAGGGAAAATTCAAGAGAGTTTTGAAACGTATTATCGAGAGCTGTACTCCCAACCCCGGGCTCCCAATGAGCCCTATATAGACAGTGTATTGAATTTTTTAGATCTACCTAAACTTACAGATTTACAAAATGAAAGTTTATTAGAACCAGTAACTGTCAAAGAACTGAACGTGGCCATCTCTAGGTTAAAGGCTGGAAAGTCCCCGGGTTCTGATGGGTTTACCTCAGAGTGGTACAAGTCCCTGAAGACACAGTTAGCCCCATTACTACTTAACACCTTTAGTTGGATCTTGCAGAGAGGAGAAACTCCACCTTCCTGGAGAGAAGCGATTATTTCAGTTATTCCTAAAGAGGGTAAAGATAAACTAGAATGTGGCAATTATCGGCCAATTAGTGTTCTTAATTTAGATTACAAACTATTTACATCTATATTAGCGCGCAGATTGGAAAAGCTTTTACCTGGCCTAATCCATTTAGACCAGACTGGATTTATTCAACAAAGACAAACACAGGACAACATAAGGAGAACTCTGCACATATTAGAACAGGTTAATAAGAACGAGACAGAGACAATGGTAGTAGGATTGGACGCTGAGAAAGCTTTTGATTCGGTTAGTTGGGCATTCCTATACAGAGTGTTAGGAAGATTCGGCTTTCAAGAAAGGTTTATTAAAGTAATTCAGACTCTGTATGACAGTCCAACAGCCCGAATTAAGATAAATGGGGACCTCTCTGACTCCTTCATCTTAGAGAGAGGCACTAGACAGGGATGCCCAATTTCTCCTCTCCTTTTTGCGCTATATATTGAACCACTTGCCCAACTAATAAAACAGAGCGAAATCGTAAAAGGTATCAAGGTGGCAGGGATTGAACAGAAAGTGGCGTTATTCGCAGATGATGTTTTGGTCTATCTGAGTGAACCAGAAAAATCATTTATAGGATTGTTTACACTGTTGGATGACTTTGGGAAAATATCAGGTTATAAAATAAATGTAAAGAAAACGCAGGTTATGTCCCTAAATTATACACCATCCAAAAAATTGCAGGATACATACGATCTTAAGTGGGAAGCTAAATCATTAAAATATTTAGGAATAACCCTGCCGAAGGATCTTTCAACACTGTCACAGGTAAATTATGGGCCATTAATCTCAGAGATAAAAGCAGATATGCATAGATGGAATCTTATCCCCTTTTTAAGTTTAAATTCAAGGATAAATACTATAAAAATGAATATTCTTCCTCGGTTATTATATCTTTTCCGTACTTTACCAGTGGAGGTGGATGATAATCAATTCAGGGAATGGGACAAATGGATTTCCCGCTTCATTTGGCAAGGAAGGAAACCTAGAATTCGATATAACACCTTACAGTTAGGGAAGGAAAGAGGAGGTATGGTTCTTCCTTGCCTGAGAAATTATTTTTATGCCTCACAGATAACCCCTCTGTTATATTGATGTAATAGGGAATATAAGGCTAGATGGAAGGAAATAGAATTTGGATTAGTTGACAGTTTTCCTCTTCAGGCCTCAATAGCTGACAAAGGATTGATGGCCCAGTTGGAAAAATTTAATAATGCTTGGATAAATCTTACATTAAAAGTATGGCAGAAGGTGGTTAATTCATGTGGAATTAATAACATGCTAAAACTCTTTAGATGGTGTGCATATGATACCGAATTCCTTCCCAACAGAGGAGATAAAAGATTTGAGCTATGGATAAAGAAAGGTCTTACAACCTACCTCTCATTTATAGATAAAAGAGTATTATAAAGTTTCCAAATCCTGCAGGACAAACATGGCCTAGAACATAATGACTTTTTTAGGTACCTTCAAATACGAAACTATGTTAACCAGAGTTGTAGATATACAGACCTATCAACAGTAGAATTAGAATTTTTCAAGATTCTGAATTCGGCTTGCAGTTCAATACCTAGTAAATCAGTTTCTCGCCTATATAATGCACTCTCCCATGCTAAAAATGTAAATACACTGTATATTAAAGAGAAGTGGGAGAAAGAAGCGGGGTTGGTACTTTCAGAGGAAGCTTGGGGGAAAATCTGCAGCTTTCAATGGTCCTCGACTAATTCTTTGACTTGGAGAGAACATTGTTGGAAAAACATTGTAAGATACTTCAAGACCCCATATCAGGAAAAATATAAAGATACAAATGTGATGTGTTGGAGAAGGTGCGGCTCCAAGGAGGCAAATCATTTTCATATTTTCTGGGATTGCCCTAAATTAAGTCTATTTTGGGAAGGTATTCATAGAACATTAGTTAAGGTACTTAGGTCCCAGATACCTCTGAACTTTGAGACGCTCTATTTGGGGCATGTATTGTTCCTTGAACAGAAGGAAGATATAAAGTTGCTGCAGGCCCTCTTAGCGGCAAGTAAGAAATCAATCACTAGAAAATGGCTAAATCCAATACCACCTACATTAGAAGATTGGTACGAAATTATCTTGGAAATATTTAAAATGGAAAAGTTGACCAACTCCCTGAGAACTCAAAAAGAAACATTTTATCAAATCTGGAATAAATGGATTGAATATATAACCCCAATGCGAGCAGACTTTAGATGACTCTCCTAATGATTTATATTGCTCTTCTCATCAACACAGTAATATTGCTAACGTAAGCACCCCTAGTCTAAATGTTTGTTGTTTTCTTTTGGAAAATAGAGAATTAACACAAGTAAAGGGAAAGACTTGGGAAAGGGATAAAAAAAAAATGAAAAAATTAAGTAAATAAGTACATAGGGATTGGATAATTATGTCTGCGGGCAGGAACAAGCACGAACAAATTGGGATATAAACACCTACAATGGTTGGTATATAGGCTTGTATGCAACATTTTGGACCAGTGGAAATAGTCCAGAAGGGTTGTATGGAAACTATTATTACCATTTTTCTTAACAACTAATTTCATTACTTAGCCTAATAGGTTAGATTTACCACAGTACATAATTATCTATTTAAATGTTTATTTTGCTTTTATATCATCTCAATCTGTACTTAAGAATGTATAAATAATTGTAGATTTATACATATAAAAAAATGGAAAAGGTTATATGTGTGAAAAAAGTACATAATTGTGAACTCCTTATCCAAATAAAAATAAAATTTAAAAAAAAACAAAAAAGAGAGTAGAGATAACCCAGGAAATTATAGACCAGTGAGTCTTACCTCAGTGGTAAGTTAATGGAGAAGATCCTGACAGGCAGGATTTATGAACATTTGGAGAGGTAAAATATGATTAAGAATAGTCAGCATGGCTTTGTCAAGGGCAGGTTGTGCCCTACGAGCCTGACTGAATTTTTTGAGGCTGTGACTAAACACATTGATGAAGGAAGAGCAGTAGATGTAGTGTATATGGCAAGGCTTTTGATAAGGTACCCCATGAAAGGCTTATTGAGAAAGTAAGGAGGCATGGGGTCCAAAGGGGCATTGCTTTGTGGATCCAGAACTGGCTTGCCCACAGTAGGCAAAGAGTGGTTGTAGACGGGTCATACTCTGCATGGAGGTCGGTTACCAGTGGTGTACCTCAGGGATCTGTTCTAGGACCCTTATTCTTCGTGATTTTTTTATGAATGACCTGGATGAGGAAGTGGAGGGATGGGTTAGTAAGTTTGCTGATGACACAAAGGTTGGAGGTGTTGTGGATAGTGTGGAGGGCTGTCAGAGGTTAAAGTGGGACATTGATAGGATGCAAAACTGGGCTGAGAAGTGGCAGATGGAATTCAACCCAGGTAAGTGTGAAGCGGTTCATTTTGGTAGGTCAAATATGATGGCAGAATATAGTATTAATGGTAAGACTCTTGGCAGTGTGGAGGATCAGAGGGATCTTGGGGTCTGAGTCCATAGGTCACTCAAAGCAGCTGCGCAGGTTGACTCTATGGTTAAGGTGGTGCGGTGTATTGGCCTTCATCAATCGTGGAATTGAATTTAGGAGCCGAGAGGTAATGTTGCAGCTATATAGGACCCTGGTCAGACCCCACTTGGAGTACTGTGATCAGTTCTAGTCACCTCACTACAGTGTGTGGAAACTATAGAAAGGGTGTAGAGGAGATTTACAAGGATGTTACCTGGATTGGGGAGCATGCCTTATGAGAATAGGTTGAGTGAACTTAGCCTTTTCTCCTTGGAGTGACGGGGGATGAGAGGTGACCTGATAGAGGTGTATAAGATGATGAGAGGCATTGATTGTGTGGATAGTCAGAGGCTTTTCCCCAGGGCTGAAATGGTTGCCACAAGAGGACACAGGTTTAAGGTGCTTGGAAGCAGGTACAGAGGAGATGTCAGGGGTAAGTTTTTTTATGCAGAGAGTGGTGAGTGCGTGGAATGGGCTGCCGGCAATGGTGGAGGAGGTGGATACGATAGGGTTCTTTAAGAGACTTTTGGATAGGTAGATATGGAGCTTAAAAAAAAATGGAGGGGGCTATGGGTAAGCCTAGTAATTTCTAAGGTAGCGACAAGTTCGGCACAACTTTGTGGGCCGAAGGTCCTGTATTGTGCGGCAGGTTTTCTATGTTTCTATGTTTATCTACAATGATTCAACACCATCTGACCCTAAGTCACCTCCTTCTAATGATTTGATTTCATTTTTTAACCACAGAGCAATGCTGCCCCTCTGCTTTCCTGCCTGTCCTTTTGATATAATGTGTATCCTTGGACATTAAGCTCCCAGTTATAAATCTCTCAGCCATGATTCAGTGATGCCTACAACATTATACCTACCAATCCGCAACTGTGCTGCAAGTTCATCTACCTTATTCCGTAAACTGCGTACATTCAACTACAACACTTTCAGTCCTATATTCATCCTTTGATTTTGTCCGCTTTTGCGTTGCAACTCATCCTGTTGACTCCAATTTTGCCCCATCAACAGCCTCTCCTCGCTACACATTGCCTCCGTTTGTAAACCAGCTACCTCATTTCCAGCACTATTATCCACCTGTCCTATGACACTTCCTGCACTGAAATAAATGTAGCTCAGGACAATAGTCGCACCATGCTCAACCTTTTGATTCTTAACTTTGTCTGAGGTCTTACCGATCTCTGCCTCCACATCCTCTCCACTAACTGTTCTGGCACTCTGGCTCTCACCCCCCTGCAAAGTTGACATCCATGTATACTTTCCTCTATTTATCTTAATCGTGTTCCCTCATATTCGCCATTTCTGTGCTATGGAAAAGTCTCTGGCTGTCCACTCTGTCTACGCCTACATCACTTGTACACCTCTATCAAGTTACTTCTTCCTCCTTCACATCACAGAAAAGCCCAAGCTCGCTCAACCTGTTTCTTAGGCATACCCTCTCGTCCAGGCAACATCCTAGTAAATCAGGTAAATAAATCTGAACCTGAACCTTAACCTTAAAAATGGCTAAATTAGAAGGTCAAAACTAAAACTCAAAGTCATCCATCTTCAGGATAATTGAGGGAAAATTTTTCAACTTAGTAACCGGACATCTGAGAAAACAGTGGTCAGCAGATGAAAATTGGGTACAGAGAATAACTGAAAAAGAGGTAAATTTCTGAGGTGGGAAGGACTGGGTAAACGGATGGGCAGAAACTCCATCGGAATTACGATATGGTATATACTGGCAGCACACACCATTTTGTGGCAGTTTGCGTAACGCTTTACAGCAACAGCAACTCAGGTGAAATTTCTGCCACTGTCTGTAAAGTTTGCACTTTCTCCCTGTGACCACATGGGTTTCCTCCGGGAGCTCCAGTTTCCTCCCACTTTCCGAAGGCGTACAGGTTCAACGACTGTGCTGGGCATTGATTCAAATGAGATTTCAATACATGCTTGATATTTCAATATACATATGACAAATAAAGCTAGTCTTTTAAGTCTTTCTTAAATCATTGTGCTGGCATCTGGATCATATTGCATCATGTACAGAGCTAATCAACCTGGACTGGGGAGAAGATGGCAGGATCTGCAGAGAATTAGCCACAAGGCTGAGGTGTCCAGGGGAGATGGCCACAGCAGGAGCTGGCTCCCTAAAAAAATGTAGGGTACTTGAACTTTGCACAAAGCAACCAGCTCGTTTAGAACATAGAACAGTACAGCACAAAAACAGGCCCTTTTGGCCCACAATGTTGTGCTGGATCAAATAAATTATTCAAATGGTCAACTAAACTAATCCCTTCTACCTCCATAATGTCCATCACTCTCCATTTTCCTCACATTCTTGTGCCAATCTAAACATGTCTAAAGAGTTCTTAATGTATCTGCCTCTACCCCCATCCCAGGCACCCACAACTCGGAAGAATTTGCCCCTCACATCTATTTTGAAATCAGCTCTTGGCCTTAAATACACGCCCTCTGGTTCTGGATATTTCAAATGATAAGAGATACTATCTGTCTACTCTATCCGTGTCTCTCAATCTTAACCCCTCAGCCTCCCCTGCTTCAGAGAAAACAACCCAAGTTTGTCCAACCTCTCGTTACAGTGCATTCCTTCTAAACAAGGCAACACCCTGGTGAACACAAGGGATTCTACAAATGCCGGAAATTCAGAGCAACACAGAGCAAATGCTGGAGGAATTCAGCAGGTCAGGGAGTATCTGTGGAAATGAATAAACAGTTGACGTTTCAGACAGAGACTCTTTATCAGGGCTGGAAAGGAAGGGGGAGGACAGCAGAATAAAAGGTGGAGAAGGGGAAGGAGGATATCTAGAAGGTGATAGGTGAAGCTTGGTGGGTGGGAAAGGTAATGGGCTGGTGAAGAAAGAATCTGACAGGAGTCGAGAGTGGACCATGGGAGAAAAGAGGAGGATTACAGGGGGTTGTGATAAGCTGGTGAGGAGAATAGCTAAGAAGGCAGAGTGGGGAATAGGAGGAAGTGGGAGGGGGGGAAACCATAGGAAAAATTAATGTTCATGACATCAGGTTGGATGCTACCTCGATGGAATATGAGGTGTTGCTGCTTCACCCTGGAAGTGGCCTCACTGTGGCAAAAGAAGCAACCATGGACCGACACAGAAATGGGGACAGGAATTAAATTGTTTGGCCGCAGGAAAATCCACTTTTGGCGGACGAAGTGGAGGTGCTCAACAAATCAGTACCCTAATTTACGTTGGGTCTCACAAATATAGAAGAGCCTGCATTGAGGGCACCAAATACCTTAGACGACCCCAACAGATTCACCTGGAAGGACTGTTTGGGGCCCTGACTGGAGATGAGGGATGAGGTGAATGGGCAGCTGTAGTATTTCGGTCATTTCCAGGGATATGTGGCAGGAGGGAAACTAGTGGGGAGGGATGTATGGACAAGGTAATCACAGAGGAAGTTATTCTTGCAGAAGGTGGTGAGTGGGGTTAAAGAAAAGTTTGGTAGGAAGATGACAGAATTAGCAGAGAAGGATATAGTGGATGCAAAGGCTCATAGAGGTTTAACATTCGGAGAACCTCTTCTGCACCTTTTCTCAAGTCTTGACATCCTTCCTACAGTACTGAGCAAAAACCTTAGGCAGAAGTAAAAATTTCTGTAAGATACTTTCAAAAATAATGAAATGAAATGTTTCTAAATATCAAAAAAAATAAAAAGCAGTAAACAGTAAAAACTAAATCAAATCAATATTTGGCATGATCACACTTTGCCTTTAAAGTTGCTTGAATTCTCTTAGGTACACAGTCATTCAGTTTTATAAGAAAATCGGCTGGTAGGTTGTTCCAAGAACCTGCCACAGTTCTTCTGCAGACTTTGGCTGCAGAATCCCAGACAGCCTCGATGATGTTGAGATCAGGGCTCTGTAGAGGCCATACCATCTGAAACCATATAAAAAATCTAGGGTAACACACAAAATGCTGGAGCAACTCAGCAGGTCAGGCAGCATCTAAAGGAAAAAATGTATGGTTGACGTTTCAGGCCGAAACCCGTTGGGCATTTTGGAGTTTAGAAGAATGAGGGTTGATCTCATTAATATTGAAAGACCTAGATAGTGCGGATGTGGAGAGGATGTTTCCTATAGTGGGGGAGTCTAGACCAGAGGGCACAGCCTCAGCATAAAGGGACAGTCAGTTAGAACAGAGATGGGGCAACTTCTTTAGCCAGAGGGTAGTGAATCTGTGGAATTCATTGCTACAGATGGCTGTGGAGAAGGGTTTCGGCCCTAAATGTCAACTGTACCTTTCTTTCCCCCCACATAGATGCCTGGCTTGCTGAGTTCCTCCAGCATTTTGTGTTTGTTGCTCGGATTTCCAGCATCTGCAGATTTTCTCCTTTGTGAAAAAATCTAGGACTTTTACACAGTGCTGTATAACAAGGTGACCAGAACTGTATGTAATACTCCGGGGCAGTCGAGCTAGTTTTATAAAGCTGCAACATAACTTCCTGACTTTTGAACTCAAAGGTTTGAAGGGAGAAGCTGAACACGGAGAGATTTGAATTCCTTGGTGGACACGTACCAAAGCTGGATGTATTGGTGCCCGCTCCAATGGTCAGGTTGGGCTTGTTGCCGAACAGCCCAGCACCAGCAGTACCGAAGGTGGATGCAGTCGTGGTTGCAGTGCCGAATCCCGCTGGCTTGTTAGCAAACAGGGTCTGCTGGTAGAGGGAGGAAAGAGGGTCAGGGCCACAAACAATCTAACCAAGGTGTATCCAAATTTATCTCCCGGTTGGTGAGAAAACTGCATAATGACTGACGATAGCCCACTCCCTACAACATACCTCTACAACCAAATTCAGTGCTCCTCTCACCAATTTCTTCTAAACCCACCTTTCACAACCCTCTGAGTCCCTGACAAACTAAACTCAAGCCCTTCTGCTCAACGGAATTTTCACATTATGTGCCAGTGATCTGAATGACAGAATCGATGGTTTTGTGGCCAAGTTTGTGGATGATAAGAATTTATTTGGAGGGGCAGGTAGTGTTGAGGAAGCAGCGAGTCTGCAGAAGGACTTAATTTAGAACAGGCAAGGAAGTTGCAGATGGAACATGGCGTGTGGTCATGCACTTCAGTAGAAGACAAAGAGGAGAAGACTTTTCTAAATGGGGAGAGAACTCAAAAATCAGAGGTACAAAGAAACTTGGGAATCCTTGTGCAGGATTCCCTGAAGGTTAACTTGCAGTTTGAGTTGGTGGTGGCAAATGTAATGTTAGCACTCTTTTGAGAGGTTTAGAATATGAAAGCAAGGATTTAACGCTGAGGCTTTATACAACATTGATCAAACTTGGGAGTATATGAGCAGTGTGGGGCCCCCTATCTAAACAATGTGCTGGCATTGAAGAGAGTCCAGAGGAGTTTCACAAGAATGATCCCAGGAATTACAGGGTTAACATACGAGGAGTGTTTGGTGGCTCTGGGCATGAACTTCCAGTAAGATGGCAGCTCATGCAAACGAAGCGGCCTCTTGCAGACCAACAAAAGGTGCTTTTTTCTTTGTAAAATTTGTTTTTTTTAAATGACTCGGAAGCAGAGTTGGTGCAAGACTGTCTCGGACACTTCACTTGCGATTGCAAGACACCATTGGACAGTAATAACTCAAGTTGCAGCAGGCGTTACCCTTGTCTGGTGGAGAGAGAGTCGACATGGGGGCTGTGTAGCCTCTGTTGGCATGAGTACTAGGCCTCTAGCCTCAGGCTTGCCTGCTGCTACAGACTAGGTGAGTGACATGGAAAGGCTGATTTATACTTCTGTGTAAGCTCTACGCCGTAGCGAGCATTCGTTATTGTGTCTGAGTCGCTCTGCAATTCACTGCCAAAATGCTAGTTGGCGGTGGGGTTTCTATGCCACTGTGTTGGGTTTCTTCGTGAGAGACATGGACGAGGAAATGCATTTCAAATATTTCCGGATGTCGGCAGGTAGATTTGACGATTTGGTTCATCGTCTCCAACCATTTATTTCGCATCAGTGTACAGACATGGCGGAGAAAGCAACCGGAAATGCGATGCTACCAAGCGGACCAATCACAGTTGTTGCGGTCTGCGCTCCACAACGCGCGAGTTACTTTTTTGGGGAGGTGCACCTCACCTTACAGCGTAAGGTACACGGTACCTACGGTGTAGATTTGACACAGAAGTATAAACAAGGCTAAAGCGTTACAGCATGGTTGAACTCAGTTGGGGCCTAGCCTTGCCGATTGGTGCTGCCCTCCCATATTTTAGTGGTGGAATGACAGGTTGGATTGCATGCATCTGTACACTGCCAGGAGACTGTACCAACGATTGCTGGACAATGTGGTCCCCCACCCCCCCAGTGAATATGCTTCTTTGGTCGATATTTTAAAATATGTTACCCACTATTTTGAATGTTTTGCACCTTGGCCCCAGAGGAACGGTGTCTCATTCAACAGTATCCATACATGGTTTGAATAATTAAACGTGATTTCATTCTGCAGTTTAGAAGAATGAAAAAAAATCGATCAAATATTGAAAGGAGTGGATGTGGAGAAGATGTTTCCTACAGTGGGGGAGTCTAGGACTAGAGGGCACAGATAGAGTGGATGTGGAGAGGATGTTTCCTGTAGTGGGGGGGTCTAGGACCAGAGGGCACAGATAGAGTGGATGTGGAGAGGATGTATCCTATACTGGGGGAGTCTAGGACCAGAGGGTACAGCCTCAGAATAGAAGGGCGCTCAGTTAGAACAGAGATGGAGGAACTTCTTTAGCCAGAGGGTAGTGAATCTGTGGAGGCCAAATCATTTAGCAACTTTGGAGCAGAGGTTGAACGGATCTTGATTAGTAAGGGTGTCAAAGGTTATGGGGAGAAGGCAGGGGAATGGGGTTGAGAAGGATTCAGATTCTAGATTGTTTAATGTCATTTCCAATACAGAAGTGCAAAGGAAACAAAATGTGTTACGCTGGATCCAATGTAGCACAAAAAAATACACAATGCAATTACAACTAAAAAACAATAAATATAAATAAATAAGATCGCTTCTATCCACAGATTGATTGTATGCCCATAAAGTGATGCTAGGTACAGGAGTGTCTGTACATAAGGTGACTGTGACAAGAAATGATAGTGTAGTGCTGGGTTAGTGGGTAGAGGCACTGATCGGCCTTACTGCTTGCTGTGATGGAATGGCAGAGCAGATTCGGTGGCCAAATGGCCTAATTCTGCTCCTAGATCTCATGGTCTTAAGGCCCAAGACTCTTCCTACCATATACTTCTATTTCTTCTCTCTGCTGGTTCCCCATTTTCTCAATGCCATCCCTCAACCATTCTCTGTGGGGATGAGCCACGTCGCTAGGTAAAGAGGCTTCTTCAGAGACCCCTTCTGCATTTATCTTTTTCTACCAATTTACAGTACAGATCAAGTAATTCAGTAATCCACGTCACTCTTTCCTACAGTGATTTGGATCTTACAGTGAAGGAGGACAAGGTGAATGGATGAGGTGTACAAGATGATAAAAGGCGCAGAGAGTAGACAGCCAGAGAATTTTTTCCCCTCAAGGGTTGAAATGGCTAACACCAGGGGGAAAATGTTAACATGATTGGAGGAAAAGTATGGGGGGGGGGTTGTAAGAGGCAGGGGTTTCTAATAGACACAGCGAGTGATGAGTGTTAGGGATGGTGGTAGAGGTAGAGAACCTCAGATAGGCACATGGGATGAGTTTTAAAACTGGAGGGCTATGTGGGAGAGAAGGTTTAGATTGATCTTAGACCACAAGACATAGGAGCACAATTAGGCCATTCAGCCCATTGAGTCCACTCCATCAGTCTATCATGGCTGATTTATTATCCCTCTCAACTCCATTCTCCTGCCTTCTCCCCATAACCTTTAATGCCCTGACTAATCAAGAAGTCAACAACCTCCACTTTAAAACTCAATAACCTGGCCCCCATGCCCGTCTTGGCACTGAATACCACAGGTTTACCACCCTCTGGCTAAAGAAATTCCTCCTCATCTCTGTTCTAAATGGATGTCCTTCTATTCGGAGGCTGTACCCTTTGGTCCTAGACTCATCCATTATTGAAAACAATTCCTTAACATCCCTTGATGACTGTGAAATGATTAGAAATACTCTTAAGATGGAAATCAGGAAGGCAAAGAGCAGGTACAAGGGAGATATGGAAGGTAGGATTGAGGAAAATCCCAAGAAGTTCTATGGTTATATTAAAAGGGCAGCTAGGGAGAGAATAGGGACCCCCTTTGGAGATCAGCAGGGTTGACTATATCTTGAGCCACAGGGTGGGATTTTTATCAAATACTTCTCTTTGGTGTTTACTAAGGAGAAATACGTTGCAAAGAGTGATGGTTGAGACAGATATTTTAGGAGCATTTAAGACATTTTTAGATAGGCATAAATGAGCCCTAATGAAAGATCTTAACCTGAAATGTAAGCTGTTTACTCCTTTCCATAAGATGCTGCCTGACCTGCTGAGCTCCTCCAGCATTTTGTATGTTACTCTCAGGCAGAATCAGACACATTAGGGATATGTCAGAGACACTCAGATAGGCATGTGGATGGTGGAAAAAATGGGAGGGAGTGAAGGGTTAAATTGATCTTGGACTAGGTTAAAATATCAGCACAACATTGTGGGCAAAAGGGTTTGTGATGTGCTGTACTCTTCTAACCTTTGAGGTCACTTTATCCCAAGTTGTCATTTTTCAGGCAAGCCTCACTTGATGGCACATTAAAACCAACATTCAAGTGTACCTTTTCCTGTGTACGTCCCCTTTGCAGACTATAACAACCAGATTTTATTCAGTGCTCCCAGCATGATCTTTCTGAACTCCAGTGCATTTCAAATGCTCGATAATATGATCCCCGTACTCTGTATTAGCTTGGAGATGCACTGGTTATATTGCTTTTAACTTGAAGCACCTTGTGAGTGATTGGGGATCAGCTGCTGTCAGCTGGACACAGGTCACTACAGCACAGTACAGGGCTGTCAGCTGGACACAGATCACTACAGCACAGTACAGGGTCGTCAGCCCACAATGTTGTGCTGATCTATTAATCTGTACTTCCCTCCCTTAGCCCTCCACCTTTCTTTCATCCATGTGCCTACCTAAAAGTTGCTTAAATGTCCTTAAAGTACTTGTCTCTACCACCATCCCTGGTAGCGTGTTCCACATACCTAGCACTGTGTTTAAAAAAAAAGCTACCTTTGACATCCTTCCTATACTTTCCTCCAATCACCTCAATATTACACCCTCTCTGACAATGTCTCTTATCATCCCGTACACCTCCATCAAGTTACCTCTGGTGCTCCTTCACTCCCAACAGAAAAACCCTAGCTCACTCATTCTCTCCTCACAAGATATGCTCTCTAACCCAGACAGCCTGGTAAATCTCCTCTGCACTCTCTCCAAAGCTTCCACATCCTTCCTATAATGAGGTGACCCAACCAAACACTATATCCCAAGTTGATCTATTTGTTCATTTATTATCATTTTTTAAAATTATTATTTTTTTCTCTGCTAGATTATGTATTGCATTGAACTGCTGCTGTTAATAAATTTCACATCACATGCCGGTGATAATAAACCTGATTCTGAATCTTGTCTAACCAGGGTTTTATAAAGCTGCATCATTATAACCTCTCTAGTATTGAGCACAATCCCCCAACTGAAGGCCAACACACAATCAATTGTCTTCTTAACCATCCTACAACTTGAGGGATCTATGGACGTGGAGCACAAGTTTCTGTCGGGATGGTCAGAGACAGTGCTACCTCCCAGGACAGTCAGGAATGCTGTGAAGCCCTGGACTTACATTGTTGACGTTGGTGAACGCCGCATTGGTACCACCGAACAAGCTGCCTCCAGTGCCGAACGCAGTCCCAGTGCTGGTATTAGTGCTGCTTCCGAAGATCCCTCCTGACTGAGAGACCTGAGGAGTTGCAAATAAACTCTGGAAAACAGATGGTTAGGGTCAGAGCTCAGACAAGTGCGAAGTGAATTCATAAAGCACGTTCACAACTATAAATATCGTAACGCACTGAAGAGCAGACATTCCAATGCTGGAAACTGCAACTTTCTTTTTTTTTTTTGCACACAGCAGACATTTATTCATTGTATATTTATATTTGAAGATCCAGCATGGAACAGGCTCTTTGAGCTGGGCTGCCCAGCAACCAATTTTAACCATAGCCTAATTACCGGACAATTTAAAATGACCAATTAACGGGCTAACCATTAGCTGTGGGAGGAAGCCCAGACACTCACAGGAGGAGCATACAAACTTGCTTACAGAGAACGTCAGAACTGAACTCCAAACTCAGGCACCCCTGGCTGTAATAGCGTCATGCTAACATGTACACTACTGTAGCACCCAACTAGCAATGTAATAAGCACCTTATTTGTTGGGTTGAAAGCCAAGGAAGAACTAATTTTTTCAAACATAGACATCTGAATAAACCAAGTCCCCATCCGGAATTGGTTTACTATTGTCACATGTACCAAGATACAGTGAAGCACATGAATACCATTTGTACAGATCAATCCATTACACAGTGCACTGAGGTAGAAAAAGATAAAACTGTAACAAAGTGGAATAAACAACAGAGAAGCGCAGTGCAGGTAAACAATAAGGTGAAAGACTCGTTATAGTAGGCAACTGCTCTGCACAAGACCGCAATAAAATGCAGATGGCTGTGGACACAGCTCAGCTCATCACAGAAACCATTCTTCCCTACAAGGACTGACTACACTTCCCACTGGCTCAGTAAGCCAGCCAGCTTAATCAAAGACTCTACCCACCCTGGACATTCTCCCTTCTTCCTTCTCCCATCGGGCAAAAGATACAAAAGCCTGAAAGCACGTACACCAAGCTCTAGGACAGCTTCTACTTCACTGTTATAACACTATGCAATGGTTTCCTTGATCTATAAAATAAACTCTTGATCTCATGAACCTCAGTATGATCCTGCACCTGATTGTGTACCTGCACTGCACTTTATTCTACAGTTTTTATTGCTTCAGTCTGTTCTACCTCAATGCACTGTGTAATGATTTGATCTGTATAAGTTCAAGTTATTGTCATCTGTACACATACACAACTGAACAAAACACTTCTCCGGAGCACGATGCACCCACAAAACACACATCACATCAAACCAAATATTACCATAAATAAGTTAATAAAATACAATTCGAAATGCATGTCGTGTGCAGCACAGGTAAACATTAAACAGCTCGCTGTCCTAGTGACGAGACCTCAGTGGTGGCAGGATATTCAATAGTCTCACAGCCTGAGGGAAGAAGCTGTTAGCTAGTCTGGCAAACCTAGTCCTGATGATCCATACCTCCCTCCTGATGGTAGTGGGTCAAAGATTGTGCGATGGGTTGTGGGGATCCTCAACGGTGCCTCAGGCCCTTCATGTACAAGGTTGTCACTGTATCTTGTGCTTGCACTGTACAATAGACAACAGTAAACCAAACCCAGAAGGGGGCTTGGTTCAGCAGTTCATCTACTGCACCTCTCATATCATGGTGTCCCTCAAGACCTCCCTAGAAAAGGGCCAAATAGCCTAATTGTGCTCCTAATCGTATGGTCTTCTTGAAACCGGAACGCCTGGGAGTAACACACGCACACGCGGTCACGGAGAGAACATGTGAAATGCACACACAGGCAGCGTCAGAGGCCGGGACTGACCCCGGGTGGTTGACGTTGTGTGGCAGCAGCTGTACTAGATGTGGAAGTATGTTGCCCAGGACATTGTTGCCTCCAACAAGGAGCCAGTTACCCTTGATCTTCAATGGAATACGCTTTGTTCCCAACATCCTGAAAGTCACTACTAATCTGAAAGGCAACAGGCACAGCCACAGAAATATGGGGGGCTAGACGCTGTAAGCCCTGTATCGAGACATTTACTCTCGACACCCCAAAGACTCTTCACATACTAAAGAATACATCAGGAGCTTGAAAGACAACTTGTTTGGTGTGGACAAACAAGGTGCAATGGCCTGTTACTGTGCTGAATAACAGGCAGCATACTGGTTAGTGTAACGCCATTCCAGCACCAACAATCACCCATTGGGGATCAATTCGGAGTTTGCATGTTTCTCCCCATAATTGTGTAGGTTTCCTCTGGGTATCCTGGTTTCCTCCCATATTCCAGGTTAGGGGTAGCAAGTTGTGGGCACGCTACGTTGGTGCTAGAAGCATGGCGACACTCGTAGGCTGGCCACAGCACATCCTCAGACTGTGTTGATCGTCGATGCAAACAACGCACTTCTGTTTTGATGTATACATGACAAATAAATACTCTGCCATGAACAGTCCCAAGCCTGGCTGCCAGAGGAGGAGGGTTGGCCATGGGGTTTGTAACTCCATTCTGTAAAACCTCAGAGCTCTAAAGACCCCATTCCTGGGAGAGGAAGGATAGACCAAGACAGGCTACACCTGGGAAACTGGCCCAGGACAGAGAACTCTGGTGAGCTGCCAGCAGCAGCCTATGTTCCAGTAGGAGTAATGGGCTTAGATGGTGACCAAGTTAATTTTTATCTTTATGATTCTAACAATGGGCCTGTATACGATAACTCTCCCAGCATCCAGCAGTGAGACTGTTTCCCTCTTTGTTTTACTCCATCATTACCTACAGCAAGAAATCACAAGTTTCCCAAGTTGAACTCACAGACAGTTAGAACCAACAGTTCTCCTGAAAGTCTTACCATGCTGCTGGTGTTGGGTTGCCCCAGTGTGTTAGCTGCGCCGAACCCGAAGCCAGTGCTCTGCGTGGTGGTGGCGAGTCCGAAGGGCTTGGTGCCGAAGAGGCTGCTGCTGGGCTGTGGCTGTCCGAAGAGGCCTCCAGTAGATGCACCAAAAGCACCAGCAGCTGGAAGACAGATATCCAAACGTCAGCAGAGAGCAGTAACGGCACAAAGACTGCGTCAAGGGGCAACAGCCATACTAAACTATCCTTCCAGCCCCAAACCTGTCACACAAAATAAGATCAGGACCTACCTGTAACCCTACACCATGCACACATGCTTGCATCTTTTCCTTTTTGCTCTTTTTGAATGACTTGTTTAATTTTGAATATATATTTCTTAATGTAATTTATAGATTATTATTTATATATTGCACTGCACTGTTGCCGCAAAACAAAAAATTCCACGACCTATACCGGTCTCTGCCATTCCTTTGGATTCATCGGCTGCATGGAGAGGGGTGGTCTGTTGCATTGGCAACAGCTTGCTCTCTATATGGTACTGCTCTGGCTTGCGCATCGTGTAGATACAAGAGCATCTTCCTAAGTTAAAAACACAAGGAAGTCTGCAGATGCTGGAGATCCAGAGGAGTACACACAAAATGCTGGAGGAATTCAGCAGGTCAGGCAACATCTATGAACATTTATTCATCTCCCACAGATGCTGCCTGATCTGCTGAGTTCCTCCAGCCTTTTGTGTGTACTGCTCCTCCAAAAGTAAACCTGATAATGATTTCTTTTACTCCTAACAATAACTTGACCTCCAATTTAAAATTAAGCAGCAATTGCTGCTTGGATAATTACTGTTTGGGACAGCATGGAAGCTTAGTGGTTAGTGTAGTGCTATTACATCACCAGTGTCCCTGGTTCAGTTCTGATTTTTGTGACAATCTACAGTTGTTCAAACTTTTTGGAACACAAAATTGAACTTAAGGTCCAAATAAGTTGGCAGATGCATAGCCGCTCAATCAAGTCAAAGATATGCTTCGCCAAGGGTAGATGATACATGCTGTAGACCCTGTTAAAACCCTTCCTGTAGCTTCAGGATATTCTCAATAGGGCAGAGTCACATGTTCAGAGGAAAGGCAGATGAGAATAAGACTTAATTGGCTATATGCAGGTGTCAGTAAGAGTACCTGAAAAACAAAACTGGTTTAAAGGCCAAAACTTCTCAGAATAATTTGTCAGTTTATGCACACTTTAATTATAGGATCTTCTTTCAAATCTAAAAAAGTTGGGGCACAGTAGCCTAGTGGTTAGCATGACGCTATTACAGCCCAGCAATGGAATTTGGAGTTCAACTCCAGCGCCCTCTGTAAGAAGTTTGTACATTCCTTCCTACAGTCCAAGGGCATACTGGTTAGTTGGTTAATTGATGATTGTAAATTATCCTGTGATTAGGCTAGAGTTAAATTGGTGGGCTGCTGGGCAGCACAGCTTGCTGTCCGGAAGGGCCTGTTCTGTGCTGTATCACAAATACATTTCCTTAAAAAACCGATACAAGCTCTAAAATGACCTTTAGTTCAGAATTTTATTTAGAAGGTGGCAAGGTTCAATTGCTAGATCTGGCATGGCTACTTCTGCACTGAAGTACTAGGTATTACTGAGTACTGGGTCAAGTCATTGTGTATATTTTAAGTGGATGTTGATAGGTTCCAGATTAGTCAAGGAAAAGGTTGCGGAGGGAATGCAGGAGAATGGGTTCAATGGGATAGTATATCAGCCGTGGTGGAATGGCAGAGCAGGCTCGATGGATGGTCCTATGCCTCAAGACAAAGGGGGGAGCACTGAACAGAAAAAACTACACCCACCAGGGTGGTTACCATCTGACCCAGGGATCCACCGTCTTGTCTTCAGCTTATTAGACAACAGTACAGATCTGGTTGAGGCCAACCCTTTTGGTTTATAATTAATAGCAATAGAATATAGCTACAACCACTCTTAAAGGTGCCGTGTGAGCAGTGGTTTGCTTAACGCTTTACAGCGCCAGCGACTCTAACCGCTGTCTTCAAGGAGCTTCTACTTTCACCCTCTGGCTGCATGGGCTTCCTCTGCCTGCCCCGGTTTCCTCCCACATACAGGTTTTATTTATTTACAGATACAGCACAGAACAGGCCCTTCCTGCCCAACAAGCCAATTAACCTACTAACTAGTAGGTCTTTGGACTGTGGGAGGAAACCGGTGGAAAGCCACTCAGTCTGTCCTGAGACTCAGCTGTGGGGATCAAACACTGATCAATGATCCCTGGCACCATCAAGCAATTTCAGTCACCACTTTGCTAGTGTGCTGCCCCTTGGTGGTATACTGCTCTCTTAAAAAAACTAGAAAATGAAAATTGAAGTGACTGGTGTGGTCTACATCCACGATCAGCCCCACATCAAGTGGCTGACCACTAAATAGCTGCTGGGGGGGACAAGCAAACAAAAGCCACGAAGATTTCAAAAGCTCTGAATAGTGCAGGGAATTTCCTATTACTCAATTTAATTGCTTTTTTCATAAAGTGGTTACATC
The DNA here is from genome assembly GCF_963921235.1 of Mobula hypostoma. Classification (NCBI taxonomy): domain Eukaryota; kingdom Metazoa; phylum Chordata; class Chondrichthyes; order Myliobatiformes; family Myliobatidae; genus Mobula; species Mobula hypostoma. Next base: position 186,175,387 of record NC_086103.1, read on the forward strand.
ACAGGAAGCCCATGTTCCCACCAGCTCTCCAGTCTCAGACTAATTCTCTCCCTAAAGCCTTGTAGATAGAGTCCTTGTGCAGGATTCCCTTAAGATTAACTTGCAGGTTAAGTCCGTGGTGAGGAAGGCAAATGCAATATTAGCATTCATTTTGAGAAAACCAGAATATAGGAGCAAGTGAGTGATGCTGAAGCTTTGTAAGACGCTGGTCAGACCACACCTGTGAGCAGTTTTGGCCCCTTATCTAAGAAAGGAAATGCTCGCATTGGAGAGGGTCCAGAGGAGGTTCACAAGAATAATTCTGGGAATTAAAGGGTTAACATATAAGGAACGTTTGATGACTCTGGGCCTGTACTCGCTGGAGTTTTGAAGAAAGAAAGGGGATCTCATTGAAACCTATCAAATATTTAAAGGCTTAAGTGGATGTGGAGAGGATGTTTCCTACAGTGGGAAACTCTTGGACTGGAGAACACAGCCACCAAGAGCATCCCTTTAGAACAGAGATGAAAAGTAATTTCTTTAGCTGGAGGGTGGTGAATCTGTGGAATTCACTGCCACAGATGGCTCCCAAGGCCAAATCATTGGGTATATTTAAAGCAGAGGTTGATAGGTTCCTGATTAGTAAGGTCAAATGTTACAGAGAGAAGCAGAAGAATGGAGTTGAGATAATAAACCAGCAGATGGAATGGTGCAGCGTACACGACAGGCCGACAGTTAATTGCAAACTAACCATTTCACTCCAATAGCTCTTGCTCCCTCCCTCACGCTCCTCTCACTGTGAAGGACCCTTCCCCTGACAGTCAGTGAACTCACTTGCTCCGAAGCTCGTTTTGTTCTGACCGAAGTTGAATCCTCCGGTGGGGTTGGCTGGCGTGGCTCCAAACAGCCCAGTTCCAGTACTGGATGTAGCAGTGGACGCGCCAAAGAGTCCACCCCCACCCCCCAGCGGGGCCTGTGGTCCTTTCCGGCCGGCAGTGTAATCTTCCAGTCGTAGCTCCTGGGGAAGGCAAAAGTCATGAGGAATTAGTGTCCATACCCAATAGCGCTGGCCGGGGTCGACTATGGATCTTGTATCCTAGTTGGCTGCACACATAAGCCAGGGCAGTGCACAGTGGAGAGCAAGCTGTTATCCATGCAGCAGGCTCCCCAGGTCTATGTGTGGAAGTTGTGGTAAGGCAAGGGTTAAAGACAACACCCAAGCAAGGCTGGGGCAGTAGTAGTCAACACTTCTGATGCGATGGGCTGGGGTGACTGTGACGGTGTAGTCAAGTCCAACCAGTGACACTGTCCTAGAAAGGTCTTCCTAAACCACAGCATCTAGTTACATTATAGGGGATGCCGGAGACAGATGAAAGGAAGGATGTGAAACACATGCAACAACTAAGGGACAATTGCTTTGCTAACTTCAAAATACCATCAGCGGTCATCTTGAAGTTTTGATCAAATTTTAACACCTCTACTGTGAATGGCAACTGATCCTGCAAATAAGGAATTCGCCAAATTTACAAATGGTCAATATTCATAATTGATAAGCCATAGCTGTTTTCTGTCCCGGCTCAGAATAGCACAGGTGAAAGCGGTCCATGCAGTATTTCTTGTGCACAAGTTTTGCAAAAAGTATATTTGAGTGGTAAGGGTACGAATGCACATGTGCTGGGCCCAGTTATTTTACTTATTTTATTACTGGTGATGAACGCAAAGGAACGGCAGAGACCGATACACTTTGGCGTCAACAGTATCACAGCAGTGAACTCAAGGCAGGAGTGCCTTAGGGACTCCAGCTCTGAACATTACCCCCCTCAGGATTTACTCCTGAAGCCTTCCCTGCGAGTGGGTACAGCTGCAAGGCAGCGGAGGTTTGAGATCAGAGTTTTCCTTCTCCTAGATGAACCACGGCTAATGAGCCCCATCTGCCCGAATACAGAGCAGTGCACACATCCAGTGGGCAACATCAATCCCATGCCAACTTCCTTTCTTTTTAAATCTTTTTATTGAATTAGTACACAAAAGGTAAACCATGTAGAAACTAATACACTGGTGCCATATAAATTTGCAGAAGATATTAATACCCAAAAAAACTAGTACAAACAGTGCAGTTTTGACATAAAATAACAAGGTAATATAATAGTATACTAATTTTCCATACATATCAATAAAGAGAAGAAAAAACCCCCCAAAAAACCCACCGTGCAACTAATCTAAAAAGCAAAGCAAAGGGCTAACTAGGTATCAAGTAGACTTAAACAACTTAAAACAATCACGTCCTCAAACCCAACCTCCAATAAAAACAGTTAAAAAGCATAAAGGGAATGTAAATATGGCCAAAGAGAAAAAAAAATTACATTAAATGAAAATATTGAATAAAAGATCTCCAGGTCTGTTCAAATTTAACTGGTATCACAAAGATTTCTTCTGATTTTCTGCAAATTTAAACATAATATCGTCTGAGAAAACCAAAAGAACGTAGTTGGGGCATTAATCTCCTTCCAATGTTGTAAAATACATCTTTTCGCCATTAAAGTAAGAAATGCAATCATTCTACGGGCTGAAGGGGAAAGATTACTGGAAATTTTAGGTAATCCAAAGATAGCAGTAATAGGATGGGGAGAAATATCAGTATTCAATACCTTTGAGATAATATTAAAAATGTCTTTCCAAAAAGTTTCCAAAGTAGGACAGGACCAAAACATATGAGTTAAGGAAGCTATCCATGCCAACCTTCAAACCTCTCAGCTGCATGGAAGCCCAAAGTCAATGGGCCAGGGAGAGGCCATAAACAGCAACTCTCCCCTGACCAGAGTCTGCGCTCACCTCGAGAGACTTGGTCTCGTACTCCTTCATGGCTGTGATACAGTGATGTTTGGTGCTGATGCTGGTGCTGACGCCAGACTTCACCATCGTGTCGGTGCCTGTTGGAGGCTGCAGATGGACAAAAGGCAAGAGAAATTAAGAGGCTCGTGGCCCGAGAACCTGCACATTGTCGTGAGTACACTAAATCATTCCAAGTTAACTCTTCTTCCAAAAGGAGCCCTCCTCAATGCACCTCAAGTAAGCTTGGAGCGTCACGGTAGCGAAGCAGTTAGCATGACACTACTACAGCTCCGGGTGTCGGAATTCGGAGCTCAATTCCAGCGTTCTCTGTAAGAAAGTTTACATTCTTCTCGTGAGCACATGGGTTTCCTTCCTGTGCTCCAGATTCCTCCCATAGTCCAAAGGCATACCAGTTAGCAAGTTAAATGCTCATCGTAAGTTGCCCTGTGATTTGGCCAGTATTAAACTGGTGGGTCACTGGGCAGCACATCGAACCTGCTCCATCATTCCATAATGGCTGGATTATTATCCCTCTCAACCCCATTCTCCTGCTTTCTCTCTGTAACCTATGGCACCCTTACTAATCAAAACCCCAATGTTAAATATACCCAATGACTTAACTTCCGTAGCCATCTGTGGCAACAAGTTCCACAGATTCACCACCCTCTGGTTAAAGATGTTCCTCATGTGTTCTTAAGGGACATTCCTCTAGTCTGAGGTTGTGTTCTCTAGTCTGAGACTCTCTCACTATAGGAAACATACTCTCCATATCCACTCTCGGCTTTTTGACATTCGATAGGTTTTATTAAGATTCCCCCCTCATTCTTCTAAATTCCAGCGAATACAGGCCCAGAGCCTCATGCATTAGAAACATAGAAAATAGGTGCAGGAGTAGGCCATTCAGCCCTTCGAGCCTGCACCGCCATTTATTATGATCATGGCTGATCATCCAACTCAGAACCCCGCCCCAGCCTTCCCTCCATACCCCCTGACCCCTGTAGCCACAAGGGCCATATCTAACTCCCTCTTAAACATAGCCAATGAACTGGCCTCAACAGTTTCCTGTGGCAGAGAATTCCACAGATTCACCACTCTCTGTGTGAAGAGCTTTTTCCCAATCTCGGTCCTAAAAGGCTTCCCCTCTATCCTCAAACTGTGACCCCTCGTTCTGGACTTCCCCAACATCGGGAACAATCTTCCTGCATCTAGCCTGTCCAATCCCTTTAGGATCTTATACGTTTCAATCAGATCCCCCCTCAATCTTCTAAATTCCAACGAGTACAAGCCCAGTTCATCCAGTCTTTCTTCATATGAAAGTCCTGCCATCCCAGGAATCAATCTGGTGAACCTTCTTTGTACTCCCTCTATGGCAAAGATGTCTTTCCTCAGATTAGGGGACCAAAACTGCACACAATACTCCAGGTGTGGTCTCACCAAGGCCTTGTACAACTGCAGTAGTACCTCCCTGCTCCTGTACTCGAATCCTCTTGCTATAAATGCCAGCATACCATTCGCCTTTTTCACCGCCTGCTGCACCTGCATGCCCACTTTCAATGACTGGTGTATAATGACACACAGGTCTCGTTGCACCTCCCCTTTTCCTAATCGGCCACCATTCAGATAATAATCTGTTTTCCTATTTTTGCCACCAAAGTGGATAACTTCACATTTATCCACATTAAATTGCATCTGCCATGAGTTTGCCCACTCACCCAACCTATCCAAGTCACCCTGCATCCTCTTAGCATCCTCCTCACTGCTAACACTGCCACCCAGCTTCGTGTCATCCGCAAACTTGGAGATGCTGCATTTAATTCCCTCATCTAAGTCATTAATATATATTGTAAACAACTGGGGTCCCAGCACTGAGCCTTGCGGTACCCCACTAGTCACCGCCTGCCATTCTGAAAAGGTCCCGTTTATTCCCACTCTTTGCTTCCTGTCTGCTAACCAATTCTCCACCCACACCAATACCTTACCCCCAATACCGTGTGCTTTAAGTTTGCACACTAATCTCCTGTGTGGGACCTTGTCAAAAGCCTTTTGAAAATCCAAATATACCACATCCACTGGTTCTCCCCTATTCACTCTACTAGTTACATCCTCAAAAAATTCTATGAGATTCGTCAGACATGATTTTCCTTTCACAAATCCATGCTGACTTTGTCCGATCATTTCACCGCTTTCCAAATGTGCTGTTATCACATCCTTGATAACTGACTCCAGCAGTTTCCCCACCACCGACGTTAGGCTAACCGGTCTATAATTCTCCGGTTTCTCTCTCCCTCCTTTTTTAAAAAGTGGGGTTACATTAGCCACCCTCCAATCCTCAGGAACTAGTCCAGAATCTAACGAGTTTTGAAAAATTATCACTCATGCATCCACTATTTCTTGGGCTACTTCCTTAAGCACTCTAGGATGCAGACCATCTGGCCCTGGGGATTTATCTGCCTTCAATTTACCTAACACCACTTCCCTACTAACATGTATTTCACTCAGTTCCTCCATCTCACTGGACCCTCTGTCCCTTACTATTTCTGGAAGATTATTTATGTCCTCCTTAGTGAAGACAGAACCAAAGTAATTATTCAATTGGTCTGCCATGTCCTTGCTCCCCATAATCAATTCACCTGTTTCTGTCTGCAGGGGACCTACATTTGTCTTTACCAGTCTTTTCCTTTTTACATATCTATAAAAGCTTTTACAGTCCGTTTTTATGTTCCCTGCCAGTTCTCTCTCATAATCTTTTTTCCCCTTCCTAATTAAGCCCTTTGTCCTCCTCTGCTGAACTCTGAATTTCTCCCAGTCCTCAGGTGAGCCACTTTCTCTGGCTAATTTGTATGCTACTTCTTTGGAATTGATACTATCCCTAATTTCTCTTGTCAGCCACGGGTGCACTACCTTCCTTGATTTATTCTTTTGCCAAACTGGGATGAACAATTGTTGTAGTTCATCCATGCAACCTTTAAATGCTTGCCATTGCATATCCACCGTCAATCCTTTAAGTGTCATTTGCCAGTCTATCTTAGCTAATTCACGTCTCATACCTTCAAAGTTACCCCTCTTTAAATTAACCTGTTTGTTCCCATGATCATTCTACTGAATATCTTCCGAACCCCCTCCAGCCCACAATACTCACATTGAATTTCACGGTTGTTCCAGTAGGTGCCGTGGCATTGAAGGATGCACCTCCAAAAAGGCTCCCTGATGTACCGCCAAAGGGGTTAGAGGACGTGCTTGTGGTCCCAAACAATCCTCCCCCTGTGGTGTTGGTACCGAAGTCTGAAACAGAAATAGCAGGGTCAAAGAGTGGGTGATAAAACACACAAAATGCAGGAGGAACTCAGCAGGCCAGGCAGCATCTATGGAAAAGAGTACAGTTGACATTTTAGGTCAAGACCCTTCAGCGGGACTGGAGAAAAAGATGAGGTGTAGAGTTAAGTTGGGGGGGGGGAAGAGAGAGAAGAGGGAGAGACACAAGGTTATAGGTGAAATGGGGGGGGGGGAGAAAAGATGGAGAGACACAAGCTGATGGGTGAAACCAGGAAGGGGAGGGGTGAAGTAACAAGCTGGGAAGTTGACTTGGAAGCTGTGTGGTTGGAGAGGGGGGAATCTAATAGGAGAGGACAGAGGGCCATGGAAGAAAGAAAAAGGGGAGGGAAGGAGCACCAGAGGGGGAAGGAGATAAGGTGAAAGGGGGAAAAGGGGATGGGGAGCTGGGGGTGGCATTACTGGAAGTTCAAGAAATCGATGTTCATGCCATCAGGTTGGAGATACCCAGACGAAATATAAGGTATCGTTTCTCCAACCTGAATGTGACCTCATCATGACAGTGGAGGCCATTGATAGCCATATTGGAAAGGGAATGGGATGTGGAATTAAAATGGGTGGCCACTGGCACACAAGGGCATGTGCTCAGTGAAGTGGACTCCCAATATACAGTGTACTGTCAACTGTACTCTTTTCCTTAGATGCTGCCTGAATTCCTCCAGAACAGTGTGTTGCTTGGGTTTCCAGCATCTTCAGACTCTCTCCTGATTGTGATTAGTAAAGCAGCCGTTCAGTTTTGCACTGTACCGACACCGACCACACTCTCATTGACCACAATGCTGCCTGGATTAAACAGCACATCTTCTGAGGACAGGTTCAGCGAGCAAGGGGTTTCTCTTTGGAGTGAAGAAGGATGAGAGGTGACTTGATAGAAGTATATATGATTATTGGGATAGCCAGAGACTTTTACCCCAGGGCAGCTAGGGCTAATAGAAGAGGTTATAATTTTAAGGTGAGTGGGGCAAGTACAAGACCATAGGAGGACTATTAAAGAGAGGACTAGAATATAAAAGCAAGGACTTACTGTTGAGACATTATAACGTACTGGTAAGGCCTCACTTGGAGTATTGTAAGCAGGTTTGGCCCCTGTCTTAGAAAGGGTGCGCTGACACTGGAGAGGGTTCAAAGGAGGTCACAAAATGATTCCAGGATTGAATGGCTTGTCATATGAAGAATGTTTGATGGCTCTGGGCCTGTATTCACTATAATTAAGAAGAATGATGGGTGACCTTATTGAAACCTATCGAATGGGAAAGGCCTTAGTAGCGTGGATGTGGAGAGGATGTTTCCTATGTTGGGAGACTCTCGGACTAGTGGACACAGCTTCAGAATAGAGGAGTGTCCTTTTAGGACGGAGATGAGGAGGAATTTCTTTAGCTAGAGAGTGGTGAAATCTGTGGAATTCACTGCTACAGACAGCTGTGGAGGCCAATTCATTGGATATATCTAAGGCAGAGGTTGATAGGAAGCTTGATTGGTCAAGGTGTGTAGGGTTATGGGATGAATGCAGGGAGAAAAAGGGATCAGCCATGATAAAATGGCAGGACAGTCTCGATGGGGCAAATGGCCCAATTCTTCCTCTATATCTTATGGTCTTGTAATATACAAAAGCAGGATTAGGCCCCTTATCCATTGAGAAGGCTCCACCATTCCACCATGGCTGATTTATTATCTCTCTCAATTCCGTTCTCCTACCTTCTCCCTGCAATCTTTGACATCCTAACAAATCAAAAATTATTCAACTCTGCTTAAAGGGGAATGTCATATGCAAATTGGAGGATTATTTAGGAGAGAAGGGTTAGATTGATCTTGCAGTAGGTTAAAAGATCGGCAGATCATCTGGGCCAAAGGGCCTGTACTGTACTGTGTCGTACAGCACATCAACCAGCGCTGCAGCTGTTGTGGTACATTAGGCCATGCATTGGATTCAGAACCAGTTCGTAAATAGAACATCCGTGGCCAACACTGACTAAGAGTGACACACACACACTGCACTTTGGTAATAGAAATAAATGTGCACGCTATTTTCTTAACGGGGAGAAGGTCCAAAAATCTGAGATGCAGAGGGACATGGGAGTTCTTGTGCAAAACACCCTGAAGAGTAACTTGCAGGTAGAGTCAGTTGTAAGGAAGGCGAATGTCATATTAGTATTCATTTCAAGTGGTCTAGAATACAAAAGTAAGGGCGTGATGCTGAGGCTTTATAAGACACTGCTGAGGCCTCACCTAGAATACTGTGAACAGTTTTGGGCTCTTTATCTTAGTAAAGATGTGCTGGCATCAGAGAGGGTCCAGAGGAGGTTCACAAGGATGATTCCAGGAATCAAAGGGTTATCATATCAGGAACACACATCAAAGTTGCTGGTGAACGCAGCAGGCCAGGCAGCATCTTTAGGAAGAGGTACAGTCGACGTTTCGGGCCGAGTCCCTTCGTCAGGACAAACTGAAGGAAGAGTGGGTAAGGGATTTGAAAGTGGGAGAGGGAGGGGGAGATCCAAAATAATAGAAGACAGGAGGGGGAGGGATGGAGCCAAGAGCTGGACAGGTGATTGGCAAAAGAGATATGAGAGGATCAGGGGACAGGAGGCCCAGGGAGAAGGAAAAGGGAGGGGGGGGAACCCAGAGTATGGGCAAGGGGTATAGTCAGAGGAACGTTTGATGGCCTTGGGTCTGTACTCGCTGGAATTCAAAAGGATGAGGAGGGATCTCATTGAAACCTTCCTAATGTTGAAAAGCCTAGACAGAGTAGATGTAGAAAGGATGTTTCCCATGGTGGGAGAGTCTAGGACAAGAGGGTACAGCCTTAGAACAGAGGGGCATTCATTCAAAACAGAGATGCGGAGAAATTTCTTTAAGCCAAAAGGTGGTGAATTTGTTGCCACATGCAGCTGTGGAGGCCAGGTCTTTGGGTGTATTTAAGGCAGGGATTGATAGGTTCTTGAATGGACATGGCATCAAAGGTTACAGGGAGAAGGCCGGGAACTGGGGTTGAGGAGGAGAAAATAAAAGATCAGCCATGATTGAATGGCGGAGCAGACTCAATGGGCCAGATGGCTTAATTCTGCTCCCATGTCTTATGGCCTAAAATGCTGGAGGGACAGCAGGTTTAGGCAGTGTTTATGGAGGGAAATAAATAGTCAATGTTTGAGGCAGAGACCCTCCATCAGGGTAAATGGAAACTTCAGGCATTCACTTCCACATTGCCTCTTTACCTACTCTGGTCACCTCAGGGGCATGTGTGTGCATGTGTACGGGAGACAAGGGATCATTTTGCTGTTTTCCTTTGTTTTCTTGTTGCTGCTGCTTCAGATTTACAGTTGCAAAAAAGCTTGCTAACCTTTGCAATTACCTGGTTTTCTGCCTAAACTACTAACACACAAACAATTGTACGTCTCATCAATACGGAGTACACCATTCAAACAATCACAGTCTAGATTCACAAAAAGCAGGCGAACCTCTGGGGTAATTCCTTCTACAGAAGCTATTTGGAGTCAAGTGTTCTAATCAATGAGATGAGATTGAAGATGTGGGTTGCAGAGGTGTCCTGCTCTATAAAACAACACACAAAGTCAGGTTACTGACAGTCTGCTCTTCTCAAGAAAGATCTGTTTATGTGCACCATGCCTTGATCAAAACAACTTTCAGAGGACCTTAGAAAAATTGAAGAGATACATGAAGCTGGCAAAGGCTACAAAAGCATTTCTAAAGACCTGAGTGTTCATCAGTTCACTATAAGAAAAACACTTCAAGCTCAGGGAAGGACATCACTGAGGAAACCACTGCTCATCGAAAAAAATATTGCTGCACATTTCAAGTTTGCAAAAACCTGGATGTTTCACAATACTTCTAGGACAAATGTTCTGCGGACAGTCGAGACAAAAGTTGAACTTTTGGCAGAAATGCAAACACCAAAACGTCATGCAAAACGCTGGGAAAGGTTTCACTGCTAATGTAATGGTTCTTCTGTAGCAGCAGTATTTGGGTTATTGCTAGAGATAACGGGGCTTTGAAACCTGTACTGTACAATGGAGTGTTTTTTTCTTCTTGTGTGTCTGAGACCGAGGTGATCTGGATCTTTTGTTCATCGGAAGATGGGAGAGAAGATGCCAGAAAGAAGAGTTTGTAGACACCAAAAAGGAGTGGAGTTGGAGTGGGGCTGGGAGTTGACAAAGCCCCGGGGAAATCGACGGAGGATCAGTGGAAGGGAAACCGTGAGCTCCAGCTTGTACACATTAGACTGTTTGATTAAAGTGGGCCCTTTTCTTTTTGTTTTACTTTACCAGCCCTTTAGTCAAATTAGGAATTATAAAGCTAAATCGTTAATTGCATAGGGTGTACCGTCTGTTATTTCGTGGTACTGATTTGTAACAGGGGAACACATCACACAGCATCCATACAAACAGGAGATTTTGTACCCCAATCTCACACATTTGGTGGGGTTAGAGATGGTCTCCCCCAGACTTACACAGCCGACAGTGAAGCGTGGTGGGAAGAGTGTTATGGTTTAGGGCTACTTGGCTGCCTCAGAGGCTGGATGGTTTGCAATCATTGAGGGAACAATGAATTCAAAATTGTATCAAGACATTTACAGGAGAATGTCAGTCTAGCGGTCCGTCACATGAAGCTTAACAGAAGTTGGATAATGCAACAAGACAATGATCCGAAACACGAGTAAATCAACAAAAGAATGGTTTAAAAAAGAAAGTTCTTGCTTTGGAATGGCCAAGTCAGAGTCCGGACCTTAACCCAATTGAGATACTGTGGCATGATCTGAAGAGGGCTGTTCATGCAAATTATCTCAGAAATATTGATGAACTGAAACATTTTGTTTGGAGGAATGGTCTAAAATTCCTCCTCGCCGTTGTTCAAGTCCGATCAGCAGCTACAGGAAACATTTGGTGGAAGGTATTACTGCTAAAGGAAATTCTATCAGTTATTAAATACAAGGGTTCACATACTTTTTCCAGCCTGGACTCTGAATGATTAAACAATGTGTTCAATAAACACATGAAAAGTACAACTGTTGTGTTATCAGTTAAGGCAGATTGTGTTTTCTATTATTGTGACTGAGATGACAATCAGACCACATTTTATGAGTAACTAATGCAGAAAAACAGGCAGTACAAAGGGTTCACAAACAACTTCTTGCAACTGTAAATCAGTATTTTGAATCTTGAACAGTCTGCTTTATCTTAGTCTTGAAGTTCCACCAACACAAGACTCTCCGGCATAAATTAACTCCCCACAAGAGTCCCTGCTTACTTCCGAAGCCTCCGGCCGGCTTGCTCTGGGTGAAGGCATTGCTCTGCTGGTTGGAGAAAAGGCCTCCGGAGTTTGCGCCCCCAAAGATGCTGTTGGATGTTGACGTCCCAAAGCCAAATCCCGCATTGGTGGATGCTGTCGCTGGCTGCCCGAAGTTATTGGTGCCAAACAGCCCTCCTGGAGAGAATATTGGAGACCATTAGTAAATCCTGGGAGACAAGAGCAAGACAGACAATTCAACAAAGAACTGTTTTAGAATGGAAAGGGCTTCACACAGCTCCTTCATAATCAGTATGTGCATTCATTAAGTGCGAAGATACAGTAACAGGGATCAGATAATGCTTTAGTAATGTAGAACATAAAACAGTACAGTATAGGCCCTTCAGCCCACAATGTTTACGTTGGCCCTTTAACGTATTCCAAGATCAATCTATACCTTTCCTCCTGCATAGGCAAAAGGGATGAAAGGAAAAAATGGATGACTATTTGAGACACTCTTAAATGTCTCTGTTTCTGCTCTACCACTCCCGGCAGCGTCCCACACATCCGCCATGGGTGAAAAAAACCTACCCCTGACATTTCCCCCTCCCCCCATAACTTTCCTCCAATCACCTTAAAATTATGCCCCCTCATATTAACCTTTTCTGCCCCCGGGGGAAGGGGTGTAATCTCTGGCTGTCTACTAAATCTATGCCTCTTATCACCTTATACACCTCTATCAAGTCAACCCTTATCCTCCATCGAGGGTGTAATAAATACTGATCCAGATCACCAGGGAGAATCTGTTCTGCTAAATAACAGAGAGACTGGGTCAGTCTTGAGTTTGCATCTCATCTGACAGACAGTACTGCAACGAGAGTCTGGAATTTTCCGCTCAGCTCTCCCGAGGGAGACTTGAGTCCACAACTTCATAACTCAAGAGTCCATCCTTCTGGAGCACAGCTCTGACTCTCTCGCAAGCACAAATCCAGCTCACTGACTTCCGGGGAACACCTGTCCAACATGACCGATTCGATGTAACCTTATGAAGCAGTGATAAACCGATACTTCGCCACCAGAGACATCACAACCTAAGATGACATTAGGGGAAAAAAGTACTCAAGAGGTATTTCTATTTGTGACCCATATCAATACCAACCTTAACCAATGCAAGAGAAACAACGTATCTGGTCCAAAACACATTCTATTTGGGGGATCTTATTGTGAGCTCACTGAAATGGCTCTCACAGAGTCAGACACACAGGAATACACCCTTCAGCCCAGTTAGCTGATGCTAGCCAAGCTGCCTGACTGAGCAAGTCCCACTGGCCTGCATTTGGCCCACATCCCTCTAAACTTTCCTGTCCACATATGTCCAAATGTTTTCCAAACACAATTGAACCTGCCTCAACTACATTTCCTGGCAGCTCATTCCATATATCCCACCACCCTCTGGATAGGAAAACTTTAAGTCTTTTACCTCTCACCTTAAAACTAACTTGTAAAGGTGTACAAGGTGATAAGAGGCATTGAGAGTGGGCAGCCAGAGACTTTCTCCCCCAGGGCGAAAATGGCCAACACGAGGGGCATAATTTAAAGGTGATTGGAGGAAAGTATAGGGTGGATGTCCAAAGTAGTATTACACACACACACACACAGCTGGATCTGTGGATGCACGGCCTAGAGTGGCAGCATTAAAGAAACTAAGATACTTCATACTGTATTGTCGCCAGACAATTGATACTAGAAAGTACAATCATCACAGCGATATTTGATTCTGCGCTTCCCGCTCCTAGGATTACAAATCAATAGTAAATATTAAAAATTTAAATTATAAATCATAATTAGAAAATAGAAAAATGGAAAGTAAGGTAGTGCAAAAAAGCCGAGAGGCAGGTCCGGATATTTGATAAGTGATAGAAAAATAGTGGACTATGTGGGAGGGAAGGGTCAGCTTGAGGTTAGGGTAGGTTAAAGCAGCGGTCCCCAACCACTGGGTCGCGGATCAGTACCGGGCCGCAGAGCATGCGCTACCGGGCTGCGAGGCAGCGATATGATTTGGTCAGCTGCACCTTTCCTTATTCCCTGTCACGGCCACTGATCAGCCATTACGCATGCGAGGTCATGACCCGCGCGTCATCCGTGTCAGGGCGGGAAGGCGATCAACTCCTCGAGCTTGCAAATGATGGTGGGCTGAAAAGTATGTTTGACATAACACCTCTGTCAGCATTTTGGATCAAAGTCAAGGCTAAATATCCTGAGATAGCCACGAAAGCACTGAAAACGTTGCTTTCATTTCCAACATTTTTCTGCGAAGCGGAGTTTTCTGCAATGAATGCGGCGAAAACTAAACTGCGGAATAGACTGGACATCAGGAACCCCCTTTGAGTATTGTTGTCTCCCATCACCCCTCGATAGGACGGTGTTGCTGCAGGGAAACAAGCCCAGGGCTCCCACTGATTCAACAATATTGGTGTGTTGCAATGATTTTATATATTCATACGGGGAAAATATGTGCTGTGCGTTTAATATCCAAATATTACTTAAAATGTTATGATGCTAATGACTTATAAGTGACCTATATAACCGTATAACAATTACAGCACGGAAATAGGCCATCTCGGCCCTTCTAGTCCATGCCGAACGCTACTCTCACCTAGTCCCGCCGACCTGCACTCAGCCCATAACCCTCCAGTCCTTTCCTGTCCATATACCTATCCAATTTTTCTTTAAATGATCATATCAAACCTGCTTCTGCCACTTCTACTGGAAGTTCGTTTAACACTTCAAGCTCCCCTGATAATTGACTTATCATTATATCTATGCGAGGAAAATATGCGCTGTGTGTTAATATTAAATTCATTAGATAAACCCTTTTAGGAACAAAATTGAGTGTATTACCCACTTATCACTTATATTCCGGTAGTGATTAACACCCACCCCCACGAACAGAATCGCCAAAAAGGATTTGCTTGGGAGGCGGTGGGGGGTGGGGCGGGAGGAACCGGCAGGTCACAACACGCATGCGCATTGGTGCCCGCGCAAGGTTTCATGGTCATTGCAGTCTTTTGGGTAAACAACGCATTTGACTGCTACTCTTGTTTGTTGGCAACCCTACCCCCCCTCCCCCCCCACCACCCCCGGTCGGCCAGTCCGCAAGAATATTGTCAATATTAAACCGGTCTGCAGTGCAAAAACGGGTTAAAGGGTTGGCACAACATTGTGGGCTGAAGGGCCTTTACTGTGCTGTAGTGTTCTACGTTCTAACCTCCTCGTTTTATATCCTCACCGACCCTGTGGGATGAAGGTGTGAGAGGGGTAACTGTGACACTCACAATATCTATTCCCCCCACAAATTTACAAACACAGGACCATAAGACATTGGAGCAGAATTAGGCCATTTGGCCCATCGAGTCTGCACTGCCAAACATGTACAAGGTCACCCTTAAATGTCTCCAACGAAAGACAGTATAGAAACGCTGATCTCTTTCCCGCCACTTGAAACCCAACCACGAGATCAGCAGGAAGAATGGATAGAGCCCAAACCTGGTTTAGTTTGAGTACTTCCAAAGAGTCCACCGCCTGCGTTGGCGGCTGTGCCAAAGCCAGCTGTTGCCGTGCCAAACCCACCAAATCCAGGAGTAGCAGCATCTGGAAAACAAGAGATTACTGATTACTAGGGTACGGGGGCATGAAGGGGTGAAGGGTGAACAAGAGGTGAATGGGTGACAGAGGCATTGCGCTACCATTCAACAAGAGCACCAGTGAGCTTGAGCACTTGCTCACATGCTTGTGCTGGAGACTCAAATCTGACATTCATAAAAACCCACTGCAGATCCTTTGCATGTGGATTTGAAGAGATTTGGCATGTCAACAAATACACTCAAAAGATGTACTGTGGAGAGCATTCTGACAGGCTGCATCACTGTCTGGTTTGGGGGGCGGGGGACACTGCACAGGACCGAAAGAAGCTGCAGAGGGTTGTAAATCTGGTCAGCTCCATCTTGGGTACCAGCCTACAAAGTACCCTGGACATCTTCAGGGAGCGGTGTCTCAGAAAGGCAGCGTCCATTATTAAGGACCTCCAGCACCCAGGACATGCACTTTTCTCACTGTTACCATCAGGTAGGAGATACAGAAGCCTGAAGGCACACACTCAGCGATTCAGGAACAGCTTCTTCCTCTCTGCCATCCGATTCCCAAATGGACATTTTTTTTAATATATAGTATTTGTTTTCACACATTTTTTAAAAATCTATTCAATAGATTCACAGGGCTCATATGTCCAAAGATGTTAGCTCATTTTTATTGCCATACAAATCCTATTTGTGATAGATGTAATTCTGAGGTAGCTTCCTCAACACATATGTTCTGGTCTTGTCCTCTTTTAGAAAAGTATTCTAAAGATATTTTTGATATTATTTCAGCAGTTCCGCATATTGATTTACAACCTCAACCTATTACTGCAATTTTTGGACTACCAGTGATAGACTCTAGTTGTTTATCCGTGTCAGCTTGTCGCCTAATTGCATTTGTTACATTAATAGCCAGAAGATCCAGTTTATTTAAATGGAAAGATTCTAATTCCCCCACTACATTTCAATGGTTTTCCCAAATGATAGCATGCCTAAACTTGGAAAAAATTAGGAGTGGTACTATGGATCCTTCAGTTAAATTTGAAGATACTTGGAGGCCATTTATTCAATATTTTCATATGATGTAAGTTGACCCTTTCTGAATCCTTTGTAGTAATTTTTTTGTTCATGTATAGAGGAGCAGAGTTAATGACAAATAATTTTAGCCGAGGTAATATGACAGCCCAAGCTTTGTTTGTTTGTTTGTTTTTTTTAAGTTTAGTTTAGGGGGTTTTCTTTTTCTCTCTTTATAAAATATTTTTCATGGTCAATTAATATGAGATTGGGAGGCTAAACTATATTTGTTACTTGGAATTTGTGCTTGTACATGTTAACAGTTATTATTGCAATCCCCATCTCTATGAGGAAGGAAAGAAAGAGACGAGAGACGATTCCTAAATGGACATTGAACCCTTGGACACTACCTCACTTTTTAAGAAAAATATACAGTATTTGTTTTTTTGCACATTTTTAAAATCTATTCAACATACATATACTGTAATTGATTTACTTATCAATTTATTACTTTTTTATTTTATTTTTTTCTCTGCTAGATTATGTATTGCATTGTACTGCTGCTAAGTTAACAAATTTCACTTCACATGCCGGCAATAATAAACCTGATTCTGATACTCAGGAAACGGTCACATAGTCTATAGAACTCCAGCAAAACAACCGGTTGTTTTAGCAGAGAAGGTGAAGGAGAATCCTGAGGAATTCTACAGCTATATTAACAAAAGGATGGCAAGGAACAAAACTGGTCCTCTGAGAGATCAGACTGGTAATCTATGTGTGGAGCCAAAAGAGATAGGGAAGCTCCTGAATGGATTTTTTACATCTGTATTTAGTCGGGAGATGGACAGAGTCTACAGAAATGAGGCAAGTAGCAGCAAGGTGACCATATACAAATCACAGAGGAGGTGATGTTTGTGTAGCTCTCCCCCCGGCCACCCTCAGGGTCGCTCGGCTCGCTGTCGTCTGGGGAAACAGCCTGGGCCCCACCAAACTGGGTAATTAGTTTGTGTGGATGCTGTGTGAGGTACCCCACCCCGCCCAAATAACAGACAATACACCAGATGCAATTAAATGATTTACAGTTTATAGATATTACTGGAACTATATAATTAAAAAAGAATAAAATATAAAAGGAAAATAAAAGGCGCCACACTTATCAAAGTTCAATCCCTTCCTGCACAAAAACCGTTGGAGCTCAAGACCTTCTTCTTCACCCTGCGACCCCCTCGGACCACCTCGACCGGCCGCCTGGGACCAACAACAGTGGTCGACCAGACGCTCCACACGAGTCCGTCTCCGTGCCGAACGTCCTGCTCGAGGTCCGACCCCGTTAGCGGACTCACAGCACCTGGTCCATCCTCTGTCTCGCTCTCCCGCCTTCTCCCCCAAAACCCCGCACATACAGTATCTTCAAATACACCAAAACCATAACAACTATCCCAATTGGTTAATAGCACTCTCTTATCAGACTCTAAAGCAAAAACAAGCTGCTAGCACAAACTTTCTCAGCGTTTAACACAACAAAACCGCATTCCCCAGATTAACATAACAATGACGCCATTTTAATTAGCCTCCGCAGTAACATAAAAGTCGAAACCCCCTTACACTCTCCCCCCACCAAATAAAGTCATGTCCTCATGACTTCTAAATAACTCGCCAACCAGTCCTGCAGACACACAACACACACATACACAAATACACACAGTGCTCCCCAAACAGTGGACCTTACTCCCGTCCCACGGGCGCTACATAGGCCAACCTATCTGGGAGCTTCTTAACCCTCCGAGACCTCCGTACCCCCTCACTTAAACCCAAAAGGCTCAGACACTACTAGGGATACCTTGGGCCTGCTTGCCAACTCCTCTCTCACTCAGGCCACCACTACAGCTCGGAGCCCCCTGTCCCGTGTCCGGGGCCCCGCCTCTCCTCCTTCCTGACCCTGCCGTAACACAGACTGCCCACAGCTAGCCCTCCCCACTACACCTGATTCAGTGGGAGAAGGGCCAAAGGTCTCTTCCTCAATCACGGGGAAGTTAGCGAAAGACAGCGTGTACCACATGTCTAGCACATCATCCTTCGAATCCGTATCCTTCCTCATTCCCTCGATCGGTAGCTGCTGTTTAAGTTTTTCCAAACTGAAACATTAAGCCGGGGCTACCCCTTCAGCCTCCTGCAGTCGAGACGTCAGCTTCTTCGGGGACTCCTTCAACTCTCGCCACAGCCTCCGCAGTTCTGACTCAGGGTTCCTGGCCACCTCAGTCTGGGACGCAATTACCCCACCAGCTTCTTCCACCCTGACCTGAAAAGCAGCAGTTAAAGGATGTCCAGCCTCCGGTTGTTCCTTCCTGAGGGCATCTTCCAGGTCAACTTTCAGTTTTTCCACTTCATTTAAACTCATGATAGTCATCTTCAGGTTCCTTTCTAGCGTCCGCCTCCCTTTTCCGAGATCTGTCCTCCATTTCTTTACCTCCTCGAGAGTGTAGTCAAACTCCCCTCCCTGGGCTCTCGGTTTTCTGTTGACCTTAGTCAGAACACTTCCTTGATCTTCCCCAACTTGCAAGTCTTCCAATCTGTTTTGAATCGACGTCTTGAGTTTGCGCTGATCCCTTCGAAGATGGGTCATTGTTCTCGCTGGATTAGTTCATCAGTACATGACCGCAGTGCGGTGCAAATCCCCTCTCTTCCCTGTGTCTCATTCAGGTTGACGACCTGGGTTTCCATCCCCGGGTCCACCACCGTCTGTCCCAACACCAGGAAGTTCAACTGGTATGTCGGGTCATTTTTCTCACATTGCACCAAACTCCTCTGGCCAAAAACTCCTCCACATTTGACACTTCGCTTCGGTCGCCCGGGCTCAGCCACTCGCCTCGCTTCATAGTCCCCCCAGGCGAATCCAAGCTCTAGGCGGACATCCACATACGTCAAAACTCCACACACCTTCACTTCCCCCATGGTCTTCCTCATGCCCCGCGGGAAGGATGCAGGGGCTCCGGATATGCCCTTGGGCATCTTTTCGGATCAGAAGAATCCTAGGGAACTAGTAAAGGCCATCTTCAGCTCAACAGCCGCACTCCTCAGGATCTGGCAACATCCACCCCTCAGATGCAGCATATTAAACCACATCGCATAATCCACACACACGCTGCCTTCATCTTCCATGCCGCCAGGGTCCAGTTGCCGCAACCTCTCTCTCACTGAGGTGTCTTCAGCAGTCAACTTCCCTCCCTCGTGGTAGTTCGGAGCATCTACTAAGAGGGTCTCACCCTCAGCTACTTTCCCCAAGCCGTACCACCGCTGGGTCCCGTTTAAATTCGGTACTGGCTCAAGGCTGCTACACACGTCCTCAGAAGCAACTCGACATGCTGGGTGCCCAGAAAATGCCTTCATGACCTCCAGGGTCATTAACCAATCATCTTCTTCTGGATAACTACTGCCACTAGTACCCAAAGTCTCCGGTACCCTTGCGGTTGTCAAGGATAAATGCTTCAGACACCGGTTGTAAAACAAACTGTACAACAACTTGATCTGTGCCCCGGGGTTGAGGATAGCTTTAGCATCGCTTCCCTCTATCCATAACGATACCCTGGGGCGTGGCCCCTCGAAGCCTTCAGGAATAGGGTCTTTTCCTTTCAGAAGTTCATTGGTACATTGCTGGGAACGTGCTTCCCCAGAGACCCCAAGCTGTTCCCCCACTGGGCCTCCACTAAGTTTCCCGACACCTCTCTGATCAGCTGAACAACTGATCCCCCTGGCGCTGCAAGCAATTTAGCCGCCCTCCTCGCCACAGAAGACACACTGAAAACTTTCCCCCCTCTTTCAAATAACTGACAGCTGTCACTACGGTGTAAGTGAACCTGACCGCTCTGACACTGTCATCAGCCCGCCTACTCAAACTTTCAACCAATCCCTGTCGCTCTCGCTCAACCGAGCACTGCCACTCATCTAACAACTGAGAGATCCGCTCCGCCCATGTCTCGCACGCCTCCGCCCCTCTTGAGGTGGACACTATCCCAAGTGCCAGGCGGAGCCTGCCAGAGCTGGAATATTTATTCGCAGACTCTACCTCCAAATCAGACCACTCTTTCATCTCTCTCCCAACAGCATGGGCAGCCCCGAGTTCCACCTCCAACTCGTCAATGCCAGTCTGAACTCGAACAAAGACCTCACCCACAACGCATACAGCAATCACCAGCAAATAACCCACAGAAACACACATTACAGATTTAAACAGGGCACCCACACAGCATACCAGCAGACTCAATCTCGGACAAAGCCCACACAATGTAGCCCCCCCCCGGCCACCCTCAGGGTCGCTTGACTCGCTGTCGTCTGGGGAAACAGCCTCGGCCCCGCCAAACTGGGTAATTCGTTTGTGTGGATGCTGTGTGAGGTACCCCACCCCACCCAAATAACAGACAATACACCAGATATGATTAAATGATTTACAGTTTATAGATATTACTGGAACTATATAATTAAAAGAGAATAAAATATAAAAGGAAAATAAAAGGCGCCACACTTATCAAAGTTCAATCTCTTCGTGCACAAAAACCGTTGGAGCTCAAGGACCTTCTTCTTCACCCTGCGATCCCCTCGGACCACCTCGACCGGCCGCCTGGGACCAACAACGGTGGTTGGCCAGACACTCCACACGAGTCCGTCTCCTCGCTGAACATCCCGCTTGGGGTCCGACCCCGTTAGCGGACTCACAGCACCTGGTCCATCCTCTGTCTCGCTCTCCCGCCTTCTGCCCCAAAACCCCGCGCATACAGTATCTTCAAATA
The DNA here is from genome assembly GCF_963921235.1 of Mobula hypostoma. NCBI lineage: Eukaryota > Metazoa > Chordata > Chondrichthyes > Myliobatiformes > Myliobatidae > Mobula > Mobula hypostoma. The sequence continues at coordinate 186,196,202 of NC_086103.1, forward strand.
CACCAAAACCATAACAACTATCCCTATTGGTTAATAGCACTTATTTATCACACTCTAAAGCAAAAACAAGCTGCTAGCGCAAACTTTCTCAGCATTTAACACAACAAAGCCGCATTCCCCAGATTAACATAACAAGGACGCCATTTTAATTAGCCTCCGCAGTTAACATAAAAGTCGAAACCCCCTTACATTTGTTTGAGGCAAATTAGGGCCTGACAAGATGCTCCCACAGACCTTGTGGGAGGCTAGTGCAGCAATTGCAAATGCACTGACAGAGGTAATTAAAATGTCCTTAGTTACAGGTAAGATGCAAGAATACTGGAGAATAGCCAATATTATACCGTTATTAGGGAAAAGCTTTAAGAATAAGACAAACAATTATAGGCAGGTGATCTTGATGCCAAATATAGGAAAATTATTGGATGGTATTCTAAGAGACCAGGTAAGTATTTGGATGGGCAGGGCCTAATTAGGGATAGTCAACGTGACTTCTAGATTGGCTGAAGGGCATGTCTATGTGCTGTAGTGTTCTAAAACTCTACAGAATTATTGCCAAGCCCCACCTAATTCAGAATGGTGTTTGGTAAACACAAATTGTCATCCCTGTCCTGTGTGGAGGGAGTGAATTACAGAGACCCATGCAAATGCACTCTCACGGCCAGCAAGCTGGTAACCGTGACTTCTCCAACCCCGCGCTAACCCAGAATCAAAGCCCGCCTCATCCTCCACCAACACACAAAATGGAAAAATAACTTACTTTGCCCAAATGCCGAGGTGGTGAATCCGCTCGTGTTGCCGAAGGTTGGGGTGCCAAACTGCGACTTGTTAAACATCCTGTCGGATTAGAGAGGGCAGCAACTGTGAAGAGAAACAGATCCAATTTGAACAATTGGTCAGCTGGAACTCAAACCACAGAACCTCCATAGTCAAAGTGAAATTTTTACCAAAGTACAGCACATATATGTCACCATATACCACCTTAAGATTTTCTTGCAGGCATTCACAGGAAAATAAAGAAATACAATAGAATGTGAAAGTGTATATATAAATACTGACAATCAATGTGCAAAAGATATTTATCGATACAGTATTGTGCAAGTCTTAGGCATGTATATATATAGCTAGGGTGCCTAAGACTTTTACACAGTACCGTATATTAATTAATTAAAATAGGAAGACAGTTGAGAAACAGAAATAACAATACTTAGCTTTATTAGCTCAGTAGTATCAAGTGTTTATTTGGTAAATGGAAAGACATAATATACAGTCTCGTACTCTCAGTCACTTCACGCCACGGAAACTGGCCTGATGAGCCTACAAGGCTTGGGACAGACTTTAACTATGATGTCTCCACGTCTGATCTCCAACATCCGTGTCTACCGGTGGTCCAGTTCTTGTAGCTATCCTACCGGGTGCCCACTTCTCTTCCTAGTAATCACACACTAGAACTTCCTGTCCAATCTCAAAGCTCCTTGCTGCTTCACTTGGCAACTGGCTGATCGGTTTATTCTGCACCTCGCTCCATAGATCTGGTTTCAGGAGGTCTATGTGAGATCTCAGACTCCTGTTCATGAACAGCACTGCAGGTGTTTGATTTCTCATCGCATGAACAGAGCTCCGAAACACAAAAAGGAAGTTATCCACCTTGTGCTGTAGAGAAATGTCTTCCTTGTCCATCACTGTAACGGACTTCTTGACGGTTTGGATAAACCTTTCAGCTAACCCATTAGGAATTAGAGTTTACTCTTAATAATTTCTCCTTTGGCTCCTCCCACTTCCTCCAAACTAAAGGTGTAGCTATGGGCACCCGTATGGGTCCTAGCTATGCCTGCCTTTTTGTTGGCTTTGTGGAACAATCTATGTTCCGTGCCTATTCTGGTATAGAAACATAGAAACATAGAAACATAGAAAATAGGTGCAGGAGTAGGCCATTCGGCCCTTCGAGCCTGCACCGCCATTTATTATGATCATGGCTGATCATCCAACTCAGAACCCAGCCTTCCCTCCATACCCCCTGACCCCTGTAGCCACAAGGGCCATATCTAACTTCCTTTTAAACATAGCTAATGAACTGGCCTCAACAGTTTGCTGTGGCAGAGAATTCCACAGATTCACCACTCTCTGTGTGAAGAAGTTTTTCCTAACCTCGGTCCTAAAAGGCTTCCCCTCTATCCTCAAACTGTGACCCCTCGTTCTAGACCTCCCCAACATCGGGAACAATCTTCCTGCATCTAGCCTGTCCAATCCCTTTAGGATCTTATACGTTTCAATCAGATCCCCCCTCAATCTTCTAAATTCCAACGAGTACAAGCCCAGTTCATCCAGTCTTTCTTCATATGAAAGACCTGCCATCCCAGGAATCAATCTGGTGAACCTTCTTTGTACTCCCTCTATGGCAAAGATGTCTTTCCTCAGATTAGGGGACCAAAACTGCACACAATACTCCAGGTGTGGTCTCACCAAGGCCTTGTACAACTGCAGTAGTACCTCCCTGCTCCTGTACTCGAATCCTCTCGCTATAAATGCCAGCATACCATTCGCCTTTTTCACCGCCTGCTGTACCTGCATGCCCACTTTCAATGACTGGTGTATAATGACACCCAGGTCTCGTTGCACCTCCCCTTTTCCTAATCGGCCACCATTCAGATAATAATCTGTTTTCCTATTTTTGCCACCAAAGTGGATAACTTCACATTTATCCACATTAAATTGCATCTGCCATGAGTTTGCCCACTCACCCAACCTATCCAAGTCACCCTGCATCCTCTTAGCATCCTCCTCACTGCTAACACTGCCACCCAGCTTCGTGTCATCCGCAAACTTGGAGATGCTGCATTTAATTCCCTCATCCAAGTCATTAATATATATTGTAAACAACTGGGGTCCCAGCACTGAGCCTTGCGGTACCCCACTAGTCACCGCCTGCCATTCTGAAAAGGTCCCGTTTATTCCCACTCTTTGCTTCCTGTCTGCTAACCAATTCTCCACCCACACCAATACCTTACCCCCAATACCGTGTGCTTTAAGTTTGCACACTAATCTCCTATGTGGGACCTTGTCAAAAGCCTTTTGAAAATCCAAATATACCACATCCACTGGTTCTCCCCTATCCACTCTACTAGTATCTGTCCCCCACTTTTCCTTCGCTACATCGACGACTGCATTGGTGCTGCTTCCTGCACGCATGCAGAGCTCGTTGACTTTATTAACTTTGCCTCCAACTTTCACCCTGCCCTCAAGTTTACCTGGTCCATTTCCGACACCTCCCTCCCCTTTCTAGATCTTTCTGTCTCTGTCTCTGGAGACAGCTTATCCACTGATGTCTACTATAAGCCTACTGACTCTCACAGCTATCTGGACTATTCCTCTTCTCACCCTGTCTCTTGCAAAAACGCCATCCCCTTCTCGCAATTCCTCCGTCTCCGCCGCATCTGCTCTCAGGATGAGGCTTTTCATTCTAGGACGAGGGAGGTGTCCTCCTTTTTAAAAGAAAGGGGCTTCCCTTCCTCCACTATCAACTCTGCTCTCAAACGCATCTCCCCCATTTCACGTACATCTGCTCTCACTCCATCCTCCCGCCACCCCACTAGGAATAGGGTTCCCCTGGTCCTCACCTACCACCCCACCAGCCTCCGGGTCCAACATATAATTCTCCGTAACTTGCGCCACCTCCAACGGGATCCCACCACTAAACACATCTTTCCCTCCCCCCCCCTCTGCTTTCCGCAGGGATCGCTCCCTACATGACTCCCTCGTCCATTCGTCCCCCCCCCATCCCTCCCCACTGATCTTTCTCCTGGCACTTATCGTGTAAGTGGAACAAGTGCTACATATGCCCTTACACTTCCTCCCTTACCACCATTCAGGGCCCCAGACAGTCCTTCCAGGTGAGGTGACACTTCACCTGTGAGTCGGCTGGGGTGATATACTGCGTCCGGTGCTCCCGATGTGGCCTTCTATATATTGGCGAGACCCAACGCACACTGGGAGACCGCTTTGCTGAACACCTACGCTCTGTCCGCCAGAGAAAGCAGGATCTCCCAGTGGCCACACATTTTAATTCCACTTCCCATTCCCATTCTGACATGTCTATCTACGGCCTCATCTACTGTAAAGATGAAACCACACTCAGGTTGGAGGAACAACACCTTATATTCCGTCTGGGTAGCCTCCAACCTGATGGCATGAACATCGACTTCTCTAACTTCCGCTAATGCCCCACCTCCCCGCCCCCCCCCGTACCCCATCTGTTATTTATTCTTATACACACATTCTTTCTCTCACTCTCCTTTTTCTCCCTCTGACTATACCCCTTGCCCATCCTCTGGGTTCCCCCCCCCCGCGTCTTTCTTCCCAGACCTCCTGTCTCATGATCCTCTCGTATCCCTTTTGCCTATCACCTGTCCAGCTCTTGGCTCCATCCCTCCCCCTCCTGTCTTCTCCTATCATTTTGGATCTCCCCCTCCCCCTCTCAAATCTCTTACTATCTCTTCCTTCACTTAGTCCTGACAAAGGGTCTCGGCCTGAAACGTCGACTGTACCTCTTCCTGGAGATGCTGCCTGGCCTGCTGCGTTCACCAGCAACTTTGATGTGCGTTGGTTGAGCAAACCCATTTGTTGCTGGGTGATCAGAAGCTAACTTGAAATGTCTGATGCCATTTTCTTCATGAAGTCAGGCTTCTTCTGATGTGTATTATGGTCTGTTGTCACTCACAATTGTCCTGGTAAGCCATTTCTTGCGAAGGTAGTCCTCAAAGCAGAGACAGCCTTTGCTGAGGTGGTTGACTTCATTGGTATAACGTCCGGCCGCTCTGAGTGAGCATCCTCAGCAATCAGAAACATGGAGTCCATGAATGGCCCAGCAAAGTCAATATGTACTCTGTCATGGTGATGACAGCCACTCCCAGGGACGTAACGTTGCCTGTGGGGGTGCATTTTGAACTTTGTGGCATCCTGAAGGGCTTTTGGCCAAGTCTTCAACCTGTCCCTTCTCAGACACCTTCTGATTAGCATTAAACAGCTGTGACAGCCTCTGGTTACTGCTACCATCTGGGCTGCAGTTGCCTGTTGATGACGTACTGAGAGCTTTGATTGAGTGGTGGTCTGGTTGGATTTTTCTCAACCATTCACATCTGAAATGTGCTGGCTCTCCACTTTTCAAAGCAAAGTTCTAACTGTGTGGTTAGCCTCCATACGTCACATTTACTTTCAGTTTTCCTTTGGGAGACACTTTTTCACCTGTCTAAGTCTTTAACATCACTCAGGTAGTCTCTAATGATATCTCAGAAAACAGTCTGACCCTGTATCCAGCTCCTTTTTCAGTTTTCTACCAGACATATCCATTGTGATCCATATTACATTGCAATCCGCTTCAGTAATACTCTGTCATTCTACACATGACAGTGCACGTTTGTCAAACTCTATTGTCTGATTCTGTTTTACATTCGGTAATTTTATACATTTGCTTAGTTTTGTATTTGAGACTTTTCACTCAGTTGTGCTTTTTGTCTGCCTTGCACACACTCTCTGTGACTTGCAGTGATACCTTCTGCAGACATTTTCTTTGAACTAACAGTCATCTGCATCTTGGGAAGATTTGCCAAATCAATAGCATTTTTGGTTTTTTGCACAATTCAGGGACATTTTGTGAATTTCACATTTAACCTTTTTCATAGTTCTGCTTCACCCTTTGCTGCAGTCTCCAATGATACTGCAATGGTCAATGCCCATTACAAGGTTAGGTCTCTTCTGACAGTGGCCTCGTTTGAGTGCTTTGACCATGCATGCCACGTACAAGTCTGCCCCTTAGTGCATCAGAAAGTCTATCTCTAAAGTCACAGTACTGGGAAAGTTTGTGCAGTTCGGCAATGTATTCAAAATTGACTGGTTCTTTTTGTAAAATCTAAAACTCTCAGCTATTACCAGTGGTTTAGGGCTCAAGTGATTTTGTAAAATTGTAACAATTTCATTGAATGTCTTGCTTGCTGGCTTTTCAGGGATTACTAAATTGCATAAGAGACTAGCACCCATTAAGCAAAGAAGTGTAGGGGCTTTCTTTTGCTCCTCCATGTTGCGCACCTTACAATACAGTTCCACCTTCTCAATATACGACTCCCAGACTTATTGGTGCTATCAAATTTGCTAACTTTCCCGACTGAAGTCATCGCCATGTTACTTTCACTTTAAATTTAGTGCATCTATGCCATACTCGCGTCCTCGTTAGTATTTGTGACGGCTTTCTCATGCTGTTTAACTCTCGCTGTTTCATCCCATAACTGTCAGTGCAGTTCGTGATACTTTCTGAGAGTCAGGTTCACACTCATCACTAATTTGTTGTGTCTGTGCACAACAAGTTATCGATTAAATAAAAGCACGCACACAGCAGATGGTTTTGACTGGTATATTCACATTGCAGCGAGAAAGAGAGAAAAATACGCAGGCGTAAACGACAGATCAATATGTAATGCTGGGGGGTGGGGGTCAGTGCTCTAAAAGAAATAGATCCATACATTACACAGGCAACTGATGTTAGTTAGAAACTTAACTGTTCAGCAATAGTCTCCTAAATGTCTCTCCACTCTTTGAGAAAGGAGAGGGGCAGAAGAAAGGAAACTATACACCAGTTAGTCTGACCTCAGTGGTTGGGAAAATGTTGGTATGGATTATTAAAGATGAGGTCTCAGGGTACTTGGAGGCACATGATAAAATAGGCCATAGGCAGCATTGTTTCTTCAAGGGAAAAATCTTGTCTGACAAATCTGTTGGAAATCTTTGAAGAAATAACAAAGCAGGATAGACAAAGGGGAATCAGTTGATGTTGTGTACTTCAATTTTCAGAAGGCCTTTGAGGCTGCTTAAACTACAAGTCCATGGTATTACAGGAAAAATTCTAGCATGGATAAAGCAGTGGCTGATAGGCAGGAGGCAAAGAGTGGGAACAAAGGGAGCTTTTCCTAGTTGGCTGCCAGTGACTCGAAGTGTTCCACAGGGATCTGCATGGGACCAATTCTTTTTATGTTATATGTCAACCATTTGGATGATAGAATTGATGGCTTTGTTGCGAAGCTTGCAGATGACATAAAGACAGGTGGAGGGGCAAGTAGTTTTGAGGAAGTAGAGAGGCTACAGGAGGACTTAGATTAGGAGACTGGGCCAAGGAATGGCAGATGGAATACAGTATTAGGAAGTGTATGGTCATGCACTTTGGTAGAAGAAATTAACAGGTTGGCTATTTTCTGAGTGGAGAGAAAACACAGAAACCTGAGGTGTAAAGGGACTTGGCAGCCCTTGTGCAGGATTCCCTGAAGGTTAATTTGCAGGTTGAATCTGTGATGATGAAGGCAAATGCAATGTTAGAATTTGTTTCAAAAGGACCAGAATATAAAAGCAAGGATGTAATGTTGAGACTTTATAAAGCACTGGTGAGGCCTCACGTGACAGTATTGTGAGCAGTTTTGGGCCCCTTACCTTATAAAGGATGTGCTGAAACTGGAGAGGGTTCAAAAAATGATTCCAGGATTGAATGTCATGTCATATGAAGAGCGTTTGATGGCTCTGGGCCTGTATTCACTGGAATTCAGATGAATGAGGGGTGACCTCATTGAAACCTAGCGAATGGTGAAAACTTTGATAGAGTGGGAGTGGAGAGGATGTTTCCTATGGTTGGAGATTCTAAGACCACAGGACACAACTTCAGAATAGAGAAGCGTCCTTTTAGAATGGGGATGAGGAGGAATTTCTTTGGCCAGAGTCTGGCGAATCTGTGAAATTCTTTGCCACAGGCAGCTGTGAAGGCCAAGTCTATGTATATTTAAGGCAGAGATTGATAGATTCGTGCTTGGTCAGGGCAGGAAGGGATATGGGGAGAAGGCAGAAGATTAGGGTTGAGGGGAAAATTGGATCAGCCATGGTAAAATGGCAGAGCAGACACGATGAACCAAATGGCCTAATTCTGCTCCTGTATCTTATGGAGCTAAGGCAGGGGTCCCAACCTGGGGTCCACAGACCACTCAGTTAATGTTAGGGGTCCACGGCATACAAAGGTTGAGAATCCCTGTCCTTAGTGGTTGCTCCCTTAATGGAGAATATCTGTGCGTGACTTTGTTTAACTCACAGAGACTGATACACAGGCAGCCACTACACAGACCTCAACAGGTCAGGGTCCAGTGACATGGTATCCAAGATGACTCGGGACACTTCAGTGCCATTGCAATTGTGTAATTATCTTCTGCCAGCTCCACCAGTGAAGTCTTGGTTGGATCACTGTCTCTCTGGAAACTCTCCCCTTGACCTTAAATGCCATGGGTGATCCTACTAGGAGTCAAGCTTCAAGAAGCATTGCTCTTGGGATCTCAGCAATCACAAGCCTCTCCACCACGACAAGGCGACAACCCTCAGAGAGAATGCCCAGTTGATATGGGCCCATAATGACAGATGCCACCTTTTTGAAGATGCCCCCTATGATGGGGAGGGTTGAGCCCCCTATGATGGAGCTGGCTGAGTGTACAACCTTCTGCAGTCTCTTTCGATCCTGCAAACTGAAGCCTCTATACTAGACAGTGATGCAACCAGTCAGAATGATCTCCACTGTACATGTGCTAGAGATTTTGGTGACATACCAAATCTCCTCAAACTCCTAATGAAATATAACGGCTGGCATGCCTTCTTCGTAATTGCATCAATATGTTGGGCCAGGATAGATCCTCAGAGATGCTGACGCCCAGTAACTTGAAGCTGCTCTCCCCTTCCACTGCTGATCCAAGGACAGGTGTGTGTTATCTCAACTTCACCTTCCTGAAGTCCACAATCAATTCCTTGATCTTGTTGACATTGAGTGAAAAATTTGTTGTTATGACCCCATTCAATCAGCTGGTCTCTTACCCCCAATCAACTCAGTGTAATAGTGTCCAAAAGTGCTGTAAACACCATGGATATTGTGTGAAAGGCAGACTATCTGTCAAAGCAGGAGCCAATACACAGCAAACATCCAATTGTTAATGGAGAGAGAAATATTGGCCAAAGCATGCAGGTGTTCCTCCCCTTTTCCTTGGAAAAGAACATTTGGCATTATGAACCTTCCTAAGAACAAAGAAATAGCTGGGATAGTCTATCCTGTCCAAATTTGACTCACAGGAGACCCACCCATTCCCAGTAAATAACTGAATTGTTTGCAATGCAGTGACCTCCTCCCTTAGATACTAATACCATACATAGCACTTGCAATGTAGTCACACCGATGCCTGTAAGTAACCCTACGTTCATATTCAATTCCTCTAGCAATGAGAAAGCTAACTGGATATAGACACAAAAGACAGCAGATGCTGGAATGTGGACCAGGAAAAAAAAATGGAGAAAGTCAGTAAGTCAAGCAGCATCTTTGGAGGGAAACAGATTCAGACCCTTTGAGTTTGCAATCTGAAATATCAACAGTCCATTTCCCTCCACAGAGGGAAATTCTCACTCTTCAAAAAATTTTTACTGTGTCTGCATTAAATGGGTGACCCCTTTTATCCATAAAGCAGTGAGAGTTCTAGATTCTGCTAAACTAAGCAAAACAATGACATCAGTGAAAAGCTGGTAGATGATTGGCTGGTTAGTACGGTAGCATTAACACGTTTTCTTCCCAGTTAGAACTACTGGGTTAACAACTTACAGCAAGCAGCATAATTAAAATTCAAAACAAAGATCAGCTAAACTGAAAATAGTATTAACGGTGTTGTGGATACTGTGGAAGATTGTTTTAGAATACAATGAGACATTGATAGGATGTAGACCTGGGTTTCGAAGTGGTATACAGAGTTCAACCTGAAAAAGTGTAAAGTAAACACGAGAAAATCTGCAGATGCTGGAAATTCAAGCAACACACAAAATGCTGGTGGAACACAGCAGGCCAGGCAGCATCCACAGGAAGTACAGTCAACGTTTCGAGCCGAAAGGCTTCGTCAGTCTCTGCCTGAAACGTCAAATGTACTTCTTCCTATAGATGCTGCCTGGCCTGCTGTATTCCACCAGCACTTTGAAAGTGTAAAGTAATTCACTTCGGAAGGTCAGATTTGAACATAGAGCACAGGGATGATGGCAGGATTCAGCAGTGTGGAGGAACAAAAATCTTGGAGTGCATGTTCACAGATCCCTCAAAGTTGCCCTACAATTTGGTAGGATCATTAAGGCAGCAAATGGTCTTCATTATTCAGCCGATGGAGTTCAAGAGCCACAATGTCTAAGACCATAAGATAAAGGAGCAGAATTAGACGATTTGGCCCAACAAATCTACTGCACCATTTCATCATGGCTGATCCATTTCCCTCTCAGCTCCAAACTCCTGCCTTCTCCCCATACCCCTTCATGCCCTGACCAATCAAGCATCAACCTTTGCCTTCAATATACATACAGACTTGACCTCCACAGGCTCACCACTCTCTACCTAAAGAAATTCCTTATTTCCATTCTAAATGGACATTCCTCTTTACTGAGGCTGTTTCTTCTGGTCTCACTACCCCACCATAGGAAACATCCTTCTCAAATCTACTCTATTGAGTCCTTTCAACATTCGATAGGTTTCAATGAGATTCCCCCCTCATTCTTCTGAATTACAGTGAGTACAAGTAAACCTTTCAATCACAGAATCATTTTTGTGAATCTCCTTTGAATCCTCTCCAATGTCAGCACATCCTTTTCCTACATAAGGGAATCACAATATGTCAAATGAGGCCTCACCAGCACCTTAAGAAGTCTTAACATTACACCTTTGCTTTTATATTCTAATCCTCTCAAAATGAATGCTAACATTGCATATGCCTTCCTTACCATCAACTCAAACTGCAAATTAATCTTTATGGAATCCTGTATGAGGAAGGCTCCCATGTTCGAATCCAGCCAGCTCCCTTGCACACTTTCAATCCATGCTGGGTTGAGCATCGAGGTAGCAACTTGGCCTCTTAAAAACAAGAAAGCCTGCTAAGAAAACGCTGTCATGACAGCATCCCGATGACTCTACTCGGAGTTAAGGGCTTTCTTCTTCTTTTATCACAGAAGGTTTCGGATTGTGGTGGTTCCCCACGAGCTTGACCAGTTCGTCATATGGAATTCCCCCCGGTTTCCACGGTGTAGCACGCGCGCGCGCGCGCACACACACACAAAGTGTCCCAACCTTTCCTCATACTCCAGCCAGTCCTCGTTCCCCTCCACAAATTCACCGATAGTCCCAAACGTAGCCGTCTAAACACGAGGCTCCTCGTCCCCCGCACAGCTCCTGTTCCAACACCAGCGCCCTTTTGCCTCTCGTCCCTGCACTGCTCCTCCTCGGCACGGGACGACACAGCCAACAAAAAACCAGTTCACCTAGTCGCCAAAAATATGTGGTAACTTCTACTTCGAAAAAGGACCACGCGACAACTTCATGCTGAGACAGCAAGACCAATATTTACATTCAGAGGCTTTCACTGAACCACACTGCATGGCAGAGAAGCTATACACATGTACACCGGACAAGAAAAACGGAAATTAAACCCCCCTCAACCCTGGAACCAGCCTCTCTTCACAAACAGCTTCCCCTAGCGGGAGTATTGCTATATTACCATTATCCTAATTAGTAATAACTTATTTTTATAATGCTCACATTACCACACCATGGGTACTTCATTTGTTAAGAACCCTCATACATGGCACCTTATCAAAGGCATTCTGAAAATCCAAGTGCACAACATCCAGCTATTCTCCTTTGTCTATCCTGCTTGTTATTTCTTCAAATAATTCAAAATTTTGTCAGGCAAGATTTTCCCTGAAGGAAACCATGCTGACTACAGCCTCCAAGTACTCCAAAACCACATCCTTAACAATTAACTCCAACATTTTCCCAACCACTGAGGTCAGACTAACCAGTCTGTAAATTTCCATTCTTCTGCCCCTCTCCCTTCGAGGAGTGGACTGACATTTGCAATTTTCCAATTCTCTGGAAAAATGCCAGAATCAAGTGATTCTTGAAAGAATGCAGCTCTATAAAACCCTGGTTAGCACAGACTTGGAAAAGTGTGTTCAGTTCTGGTCGCCTCATTATAGGATGTGGAAGCTTTAGAGAGGGTGCAGAGGAGATTTACCAGGATGCTGCCTGGATTAAAAAGCACGTCTCTTGAGGAGAGGATAAGTGAACAAGGGTTTTTCCTCTTTGGAGTGAAGGAAGATGAGAGGTGATTTGATAGAGGTGTACAAAATGATAAGTGGCACAGATAGAGTGGACAGTCAGCACCTTTTCCCCCAGGCCGGCAATGGCTAGAAAGAGGGGGAATAATTTTAAGGTAATTGAAGGATATAGGGAGGATGTCAGAGGTAGGTTTTTTTAAAAAAAAAGAAACAGTTTCTGCCAGGGTGGTGGTAGAGGTACAGTCAGTTAAGAAACTCATAAGCACATGGCTGATAAACGCAGGTATAAGTGAAATGGATTGATCTTGGCGTAGGTTAAAATTTCAGCACAACATTGTGGGCCAAAGGGCCTACTATGCTGTACTTTCTACATTGACAAATTAACATTAAAACTTGATAGATTAAATAAAAAGTGAATGTAATTAGAACATAGAACAGTATAGCAGGGACCAGGCCGTTCAGCCACAATGTTGAGCCCAATAAAATAAATATCAACTAATCTCTTCTGTCTACCTAATATCTATCTTTCCATTTTCCTCACATTACCAATCGAAGGCAATGCTGGACTTTAAGAACTTCAGTCTACTACATCAGTGAGCTGCTCATGGGCAGAGAAGATGGCCTTGTCGTGGACTGTGTCACTGCCTGCTACAGAAAGGCATTGAAGTTGGTGCACAGAGGCGACACGCAGTGTGATTTGTCTTGAACATTTTTTTCTTGCGATGGTAATGTTAAACATTGATAATGCAAGATGCCGCAGACAAGTTTCGCTTGTTTGTCAGTGTGGCAGACTGCGGGGCAGCTGCATGGCCTCCGTTGTAGACAGGACTAGGCCTCAAGCCGTGGGCTTGCTTCCTCCTGCAGTCCAGGAGAGGAGATGCCTGGAGGTGGATTGTGTTTGTCCACGGCTACACCACTGCATGATGAAGAACTGCTGCGTGCTTGCCCTTGCAGAAATGTGGCTTCAGGACAACAACAATGCACCACCAATCAACAGGCCATGAACTCAGGGACTTGGGCCATATTATTTCTTATGACTATGCTTTACTGCTATAACTATATGTGCTATGTGCTGTGTGAGACTTGGTACTCTGCTTTGCACCTTGGCACTGGAGGAATGCGGCCTTGTTTGGCTGTATTCATGTGCCTGGTTAAATGACAATTACACTTGAAACGAGGGTGAGCTTCAGATTCCTGCAGTATTGGAAGCTACTGTGACAGGAGAGTGCTATTTCAAGTTTGAATGATTGTAACTCAGAGAAGGAAGAAAATCCTAATCAGTGTGTTAGGGCAGCTGAAACTGGCAGTGGGGATGGGCAATAACAAGGAGCAGTTGACAAGTCAAATAGATGCAGCGGGGAACAGGAAAGGCCAAGAATACTACAACTAGCAGTAACTCAGTTTTGGGTGAAAATAGCAAACTGACAGAAGGGGAGGAGAAAACAACATCATTTAACAAAGATCTTTCATAGATACCTGACTGGCAAGCAGCTAGAGAGTGGAACACAAAACAGACTTGCATAAAGCTGGAGGGCAGGGGCAGAATACTTCAGCAGGCAAGAATCTCAGTAGCAAAGGTAGTAGATTGATAAATAACGACGATAAAAATTTATGTGGAATTTAGTGCACTTCACTGCCTTTTCCAGTTACTCAAACACAATGCTCCAGAAAGTTTGGCAGGGTAAATGCTGAAATGTGTCTCCATTCATGGAAGAGCCTAGAACCAGAGGGTAAAACACCAATGAGTTGAACATTGAACATTTTCTACGTTGCACTGTACTACAGCGCAGTACAGGCCCTTCGCCAACCTTTTAACCACCTCCAGACCATTCTATTCTTTGATAATTCTTTACAACTGTTGAACACTTATTAAATACACATCACACCAAATTCTTTAGGCATGTAAATGTGGTGAATATAGTTAATCCTTGACCTAACTCTTCCCTCTCACATAGTCCACATCTTATCACCCTACAAGAGATTCATAAATGTCCATACCACCACCCCTGGCAGCACATTCCATGAGTCCAGCACTCTCTGCAAGACAGAAAAAACTTACCTCTGCCACCGCCCCCCCCCCAAATACTTTCTTCCAATCACCTTAAAGTTATGACCCCCGGTATTAGCCATTTCTACTCTAGGTAAAACAAAAAGTGCCCAATTAGCCAGAGGGTGGTGAACCTGTGGAATTCATTGCCATTGATGACTGTGGAGACTGTGGAATATTTGAAGCAGAGGTTGATAGGTTCATGATTAGTCAGCGTGTTAAAAGTTACGGGGAGAAGCCAGGAGCATGGGGTTGAGAGGGATAATAAATCAGCCATGATGGAATGGTGGAGCAGAGTTGATGGGCTGAATGGCCTAATTCTGCTCCTATGTCTTATAGTTTTATCTATGCCTCTTAACATCTTGTACAAATAATTGAGTTGACCTGTTTAATGTCTCCTCATAAATTCCTCCACATCTGGGATTATCCAGGTAAACCTTCCGTGAACCACCTCCCCTCTGATGAAATAATAGTTCCATAAATACAGACATTACATTGTTCACCATTCTCCAGATGTGGTCTCACAAGTATCTAGTACAGTTGCATTAAAACTGTTCTAACTTGAGCCACAATTCTTCCCCCCATTTCTGCAGTTGCTTTTCTTTTGTAAATAGGACTGGCCTTTTTGTTTCTTCCTTCCAAAATGAACTTTCACACTTTCTCACATCTCATTGTATTTGACAGCTCACCTAACCCATCAATTTGCCCGTGTGCATCCCTTTCACAGCTTGCACTTCCACCTCTGCACCATTCACTGCTCTGGCTACTTCCTTTCTCAGGGTCATATTGCAAACAGTTGCAGCTCCAGGACTCCATCCACTGGCCGCAGGTTACCAACCTGAAAACTTTCAGCCCAGCTTACTGCTTCCTACCCATTAACTAGTGTAATGAATCCTCTCCAAAGACCACGGGCATTTATCTTTCAACTTAACGATTCACCAGGCATCTTTTCAACACTTCAAGTTCAAATTCAATACATTCCCTCCCTCCACTCTGATCCAGATTCTCAGAAGTCTAAGAAATGTGTTGGAAAACCGTGAGGTGCCACTGTAGTGCAGCAGTTAGCACGACGCTATTATAGCTTGGGGGGGGTGGTGGTGGGTCAGAGTTAAATTCCAGTGCACTCTGCATGTTCTTCCCATGTATACATGGGCTTCCTCTGGTTTCCTCAGACACTACATACCAGCTGACAGGTTAATTGGTCAATGTAAGTTATCTTATGATTAGGCCAGTGATTAGATCAGTGCACAAGGGCCTGATCTGCACTGTATCTCTAATAACTAAGTAATTTCTCCCACATGAGGCTATATTGACAATGCTCGCAAAATGCTGCTACAATTATTGATTCTAGCATCATTCCAACAAGTTGGTCTACACACTGGAGAATCAGAGCCAGTGGTTCCTAGCAGGGAGCACAAAGACCACTGTTTTATTTATGATATTTTAATGGTGTGCATGAATGCTGAATTAAGATTATGAAATTTTGCAGACAATACTAAAATTTGAAGCATGGCAAACATAGGACAGAGACTAGAAATGTTAGAAGAAAGAGGAGTAGAGCACAGGAACAGGAGCTCGGCCCACAAAATCTCTGCTAACTGGGATGTCAGTTAAATTTTCCCAAGTATATCCCCCCGGTGGCGTAGTGGCATTAGGGTTGAACTTCGGGACAAAAGGTCCCGGGTTCGAATCCAGCCAGCTGGCTCCCCTGCACGCTTTCCATCCGTGCTGGGTTACAAGCTGGTGACCTCTTTGGAAACCCACCCGGCAGAAGGCAATGGCAAACCACTGCTGTAACTTGCCTCGTACACGGGTCCCCAGTACGTCAGAGAGGCGTGGAGGGAAATCGTCTGCTAACTGGAGAAACTCCGGATGGGACGTACCTTTCCTTTTTATACCCCTCCATTTTCGGCCTCTTCACACAAACCAAAATCAGGTTTAATATCACTGGCATTTATGTCAGGAAATTTGTTGTTTTGCAGTAGCAGCAGTGCAATATATTAAAACCTATAAATTACAATATTTAAAAACATACAGTGCAGAAAGAGAGCAAAGCAAGACAACAAAAAATTGAGGTGCACATGTCGATTGCCCGTTCAGAAATCTGATGGTGGCAGAGAAGAAGCCGTTCACAAATCACTGAGGCTGTGATTTCAGGCTCCTGTACCTCCACCTCGATGGACTTTAATGACAGATACTGCCCTTGTGAAGATGCTCTCGATGCCGGGGAGGCTGGTGCCTATATTGGAGCTGGCTGAGTGTACAACTTTCTGCAGCTTTGTCCGATCAGGTGCAGTGGTTCCCCCCTCCCTCCAAACCAGATGGTCTAAATGCCCCTTAAGCACTGCTATGCTATCTGTACCCATCACCTGCCCGTAGCACATTCCAGGAACCTAACACTGACTGGTTAAATACATTTGCCCCGTAAATCTTTGAACTTTATCCCCCCTCACCCTCTACTATTTGATATTCCCATATTGGGAGAAAGATGTCTATCTATGCTCCTTGTTAGATACATAGCTGCAATACTCAAGGTTCCCCACACTCATTCTAACAACTTTCGACAGGAAAACCTTCGAGAGCGCCCTGCCAGGCTGCATCGTTGCCTAGTATGGGAGCAGCAAAGCATCAGAGCACAGAGGATACAGAGGGCTCCCTTCCCCCATTGATGACATTTATCAGGAATGCTGTAATAGAACGGCCCGAAGCACTGACAAGGGTCCCCACTACCCTTCCCACAATCCCTTCGACACATTATCGCCAAGGAAGGAGGTACAGGTGCATCTCCCAGACTGGGCAATAGCTTCCGTCAGGCTGAGAGACTAATGAATACCTGCCATCACCATGGTCTCGTCACTAGGACGATAAGCTGTTTCCCTGTGCTGCACATTACATGCATGTTGAACGATACTGTATTAACTTACTAATGATAATATTTTGCTTTATGTGCTGTGTGATGTATGTATTGTGGGTGCACCGTGGTCCGGAGGAATGCTGTTGGTTGTATGCTGATAACAATAAACTTGAATTTGAATTGCCAACTTTTATGTTCATGGCAAATATAACTTATAGTAATTTAAGTAGGTCATTAGACTGTTGCCGAGAAACAAATTTCACAAAATGTTAGTGGTAATACACACGATTCTGATACCACTCTATCTAGTAGTGTAGCCACTTTCAGCGAGTTATAGACCCGCAACTAACATTCCTCCACAGATCAACGTCTGACTATTTACCATGAAACCTCCCCTTACACCTGAACTCCCAAAATGCAACTGCCCACACTTGTTCTCATTAAACTCCATCTGCCACTTCCCTGCCCACATCTCCAGCTGCTCTCTACCTTGCTGAAGCTTTCGATAACCTTTCTCACTATCCACAACACAGCCAATTTTGATGGCACCAGCTACATTTTTGCCCCAAATCACTTATACACATCCCTGTCAACTGAGGCTCCCAGAGACCCCTGTGAAACACCACTGCCCACAGACCTCCAGTCAGAATAACACCCCTCCACCACTACCCTCCGTCTCATGGCCAAACTAATTTTGAATCCACAGTGGCAAATGAAATTCAACACTGGTTCTAAGGATACATTTCGTAGGCTGCATGGTATAGATCCTGGGGATCTCTAAGAGCAGAGGGAGTTTGGTAAAACCTCTGAAGATATCAGGATGTGTTTGAAGATAGCTGGTGGGACGTCAAATACAGTAACCAACATAAAGGTTTAAAAATAATGATGAGCTTTGTCACATGTACATCAAACTAGCCAAACATACAGTGAAAGCATTTTTGCTTCCATGGACAATGTAGTCAAAGATGGCCTGGGGACAGCCCGCAGGTGTCACCATGCTTCTGACAACATAGCGTGCCCACAACTTACTAACCCCAACCCATGTGTGTCCGGAATATGGGACGAGACCAGAATACCTGGAGGAAACCGACATGAACACGGGGAAAATGTGCAAAGTCCTTACAGATAGCAGCAGGAATTGAATCCTGATATTCCGATCACTGATTCTGTAAAGTGACTGCACTAACCAAAGCTGAAAGTTCATGTGATTACTTCACCATATGACACCCTGAACCTCTACTGCTTCAGGGAAAGTAATCTTGTCCATCCAATCTGCCCTTGCAATGGCACACAAAAAGCTGGAGGAATTCAGTGGATCGGAATGGACAGTTGATGTTTCTGGTCGAGACCCTTTGTCTGGAATGAACGCAGATATGGTTACAATCCAAAATTTCGAAGGCACATTTCCTTCCATCGATGCTGCCTGATCCAATGAGTTCCTCCAGCTTTTTCTTTATGGCACCAGATTGCTGCCCCTGGGGTCTCATCCTCATGAACTTTCTATGCATGCTGCCCAGCTTACTCCCGAGTGTCTCCACGCTGTACAACCCAACCAGCCTGTGTGGTGTCACAGGTAGACGGTGGCCAAGAAGGCATTTAGCTCGTTGGCTTTCGTCATAACTCAGGGTATCGAGAATTAGAATCAGGTTTCACTTCACTGGCATATGTCGTGAAATTTGTCATTTTGCGGCAGCAGTACATGCTATACATAATACATACAATATTATTGTATAGTGTTTTATTATGTAGAACAAAACAGAATAAAAATAAAAACAAGTGAAGTGACATAGATTCTCCTTGTGCATTGAGAAATCTAATGGCAGTGGGGATGCTCTATCAGAGTTGAACCAGAGACCAGTGAGACTGCACTTGGAACATTTTTGTATTTAGTTTTGTTACCCTGGGACAGGAAGGACAGGAGCACAGAGGAGATTTACCAGGACGCTGCCAGGCCTCGAGGGCCTGAATTGGGTAGGCTAGGTCTTCATTCTTTGCAATGTAGAATACAATGCACTGCACAAGACTGGCAGCTCCAAGTCGACCTAGGGAGGCAGCTCAAGTTCCCAGAGAACATCGCAGCCACTCCGCTCCGCCTGGACATGGTGTTAATATCAGAGTCGACAAAGCAAGTGGTCCTGCTGGAAATTACTGTCCCCTGGGAAGAGCGGATTGAAGAGGCCAACGAGCACAAGAGGGCTAGATACACTGATCTTGTTGCAGAATGCTGGAGCCATGGCTCGAGAGCTCGCTGTCAGCCAGTCGAAGTTGGGTACTGAGGCTTTGCCAGCCATTCACTACAGCAGACTCTAAAACTCCTTGGAGTTAAAGGACTGCAGTGCAGAAGAGCCACCAGGAACATTCTGGTAGCTGCTGAAGAGGCCTCGCGGTGGCTGTGGATCCGGAGGGGGATCCGTGGATTAGTGCGCCACTTGGACACAAGTCAGGGGCTGATCACCCCCGGCTGGGTCGCCCGGTCGAGGTTATCTGATGATTAAAGACCCGAAACACCCTCTGGCCCCGGATTCATCACTGAAGACGTGTCCAAGTAGCACCA
The DNA here is from genome assembly GCF_963921235.1 of Mobula hypostoma. Lineage (NCBI taxonomy): Eukaryota > Metazoa > Chordata > Chondrichthyes > Myliobatiformes > Myliobatidae > Mobula > Mobula hypostoma. Next base: position 186,215,795 of record NC_086103.1, read on the forward strand.
GAAGGTGATTCTACAACTAAGGGTAACCTTATAAATGTGTATACCGCAAGACACACAAAATGCAGAAGGAACTCAGCAGGTTAGACAGCACAGACGGAAACAAATAAACAGATGACGTTCCAGGCCGAGACCCTGCTTCAGGTCTGGAACCGAAGGGGGAAGATGCCAGAATAGAAAGGTGCGGTGGGGAGGGGAAGGATAGCTAGAAGATGATAGGTGAAGCCAGGTGGATAGCAAAGGTAAAGGGCTGGAGAGGAAGGAGTAGAGTGGAGCATCGGAGAAAGGGAAGGTGGAGGGGACCAGTGATATATAATAGGCATGGATAGGGTGAGGACATTTTTCCCAGGGAATGAGACCAAAAACTAGAGGTTACGTTTAAGGTGAGAGGTGAAAGATTTAAACAACGCTGAGAGGCAACTTCTTCATACAAAGGGTGTTGTGTATGTGGAATGAGCTGTTAGTGAAGGTGATAGAGGAAAGGCACTTGGACAGGAAAGTAAACAGGGGACCACTTCGTCAAGCACCTCGGTACCACCTGCCGTAAGTGGGACTTCCTGGGGGGGCCAAATGTTTTAATTGCAGCATCTGCAGATTTTCTCATCTGTGGTTTTAATTCCATTCCCATTCTGACCTGTCAGTCCAAGGCCTCCTCCTATGCTGAGCGCAACCCACCCTCAGAGTGGAGCAGCAACAACTCACATTCCATCTGGGTAGCCTCCAACCTGATGGCATGAACATCAATTTCTCCTTCTGGTGAACACTCCTACCTTTCTCCACTCCCCACTCTGACCTTCTCACCTGCTTAATTCTTCCCCTGGGTCCCCTCCTCCTCAATGATCCACCCTCCTCTCCTACCAGACTCCTCCCTCTCCAGCCCTTCACCCACCTGGCTTCACCCATCACCTTCCAGCTCTCCTCCTCCCCTTCCTCACACCTTTTCATTCTGGCATCTTCCCCCTTCCTCTTCAGTCCTGATGAAGAGTCTCGGCTCGAGACAGCGACTGTTCATTCAGCTCCATAGATGCTGCCTGACCTGCTGATCAGCGTTTTGTGTGTGCTGGTTTAGGTTTAGAGGGATATAAGCCAAACACTTCCTAACCAGTCGGCCAATATGGACCAGCTGGGCTGAAGAGCCAGTTTCCATGAGATACCTTATGACAAGCATCAATGAGAGGATGAAACTAAAGTTCGTGGGTTACGGTGAAAAGGGGACCCCCTTCGTCAAGGGGAACATGAGGTTCAACTTCTCCATTCACAGAGTGATGCGAGTGTGATGGATGAGGGGTTTGTTTCAACATTAACGTAAAAGTTATAAGTACGTGGATGCGGAAATAAAGAACGCTATGGTCCAGGCACAGGTTAATGGGACTAGACAGATTAATAGATCAGCACAGACTAGATGGGCCGAAGGATAGATCTAACAGACTTGGGAGCTGGTGGACGCTTCAGGAACATTGGTCCCGAGGCAAGAGATTAACCTGGAGCTCCTTCAATATGGGATCTCAGAGCAAGCTGAATGGCCTCCTCCTACGTCCAATACTTGCCGGCTGGCCGTGGGAGGGAGGTGGCGGAGCGGGGGGAAGACAGCTCCAAGGACTTCACCTTCCCCGACAGCGGGCCACTTCGGTCGGGAACAACGGGAGGAGCCAGCACGGGCGCGAGGGGCCGAGCGGTGTCACCCACCGGCTAACTCCAGGCCTCGCTCCGCTCCCCGAGGCCACGGCCTGGAAGAAGCGGCGGACTCACCCAGGCCCGAAACATCCCAAGCGCGGCTAAGCGCTTCAAGCCTCACCCACCTGCCGCTCTCCCCTGCCGCCGCACTCAGGCTTCGGATGCCGCAGGTCCCGGCTCTCGAGTCCTTTCCTCTTCACTCGCTGGCTGCTCCGCTTCGGTCACCACGCACTTTCCTATCGGCCGCGCTTCGCTCGCCTAGGCCCCAAACACAAACCACGCCCCGGCCCGCCCACATAACTGTCATCATGGCCACACCGGGAAACCATTGGGCAATTTCCTCATCGCCAATCAACAAAGCTAACACTCTATTGGCCATTCTTCAAAATCAATCATGTCACTGGCGTACCGGCGCATAATAAATGAATAGTATCATTGGTCATAAATGTGTCAATCAAATTACTCTCTAGCCGATTCGATTAAATTACCATCAGTTATTTTAAAAAGTATATTCTTCAATTTTTACTGGTTACCTAAGACATCAGTCAAAAGGAAATCCCGCCCCGACCTTGGTCACGCATTAATCATTTTCCACGTCAATCAAACTGACCCTTCTCGGCATGATTGGAAAAAAGCCTACACACTTCATTGGTGTAAATCGGTGTCAATCAACAGGAAAGCTGCGAACGTGACGGCAGCAGCGTTTCCCGCGCTCAATGGCGATTTGGCATCGGTCCGCTTTTCACCGCCTTCAGTGACGTCGCGCCCTGTCTTGTTGGTAATTAGCATCAACCAAGAGTTTCCTTTGACCCGATTGGTTAAAGTATAAGGTCACGACTGCTGATTGCTCAATTTAAACAAACCCGCCTATTACTGACAACAAATGCCAATCATGCTGACATCACATCTATTAGCCTCGCCTCTTAAATGGGCAATTCCTCAAACCGATTATAGAAAGGACGCCATTCAGCCCCTCTAGTTGATTAAATTAGATCACTGGCTGCTTTATTCTTCAATATCCTACATTGGTAGTATACCTAACCCATTCAAAATTCAAATTTTAAATTAAGTTATTACCAAAGTAGGTATATGTATATGTTGCCAGATGCTACCTTGAGATTCCTCTTTTTGTCAGCATCATCAGGAATATAAAGCAACCGATTAGAATCTACGAAAAGCCACACATAAAAACACTGATAAACAGCCAATGTGCACAAGAGGTCAAACTACAATTAAAAATGCTGAGAACATGAGTCGTAAAGACTACTTGAAAGTGAGTCTGTAGGTTGTAGAATCAATCCAGAATAGTGGTGATTGAAGTTATCTACACTGGTTCATGAGCCAGTGGCTGTAGGGTAATAACTTCCTGAATCTGGTGGCGTGGGACCTGATGGTTGAGGGGTAATAACTGTTCCTGAACCTGGTGGTGTGGGACCTGATGGTTGAGGGGTAATAACTGTTCCTAAACCTGGTGGCATGGGACCTGATGGTTGAGGGGTAATAACTGTTCCTGAACCTGGTTGTGTGGGTCCTGAGGCACCTGTACCTCCTCCCCAATGGCAGCACTGAGAAGAAAGCAGGGCCTAATGATCTTGTTGATAGATGCCATTTTCTTGTAGCAGTGCCCCACGTAAAGGTACTCCTTGCTTTGCCTGTGATGCTCTGGGCTGTATCTACCACTTTCTGTAGCCTTTTCCATCCTGACATTCTCAAAATTTCATTTATTCCTGTCTGCTTTCATTCTCACATTGACTAAATCATCTTGTTTGCAGCTTCTCACCATAGTCACCAGTGTCTAGCTTATTATTGTTGTCACATATACCAAACTACAGTGAAAGGTTTGTATTACCCACCTTTCATACAGATCAAATCATTAGACAGTGCATTGAGATCGAACCAGGGAAATCAGTCATCATGCAGAACAGTGTTACAGTTACAGAGAACGTGCAGTGCAGGCAGACAGTAAAATCATGATGTGGTAGATCATAAGCACTAGAGTCCATTTTATTAATTACAGTGGGGCAGAAGCTGTCCTTGTGCTTTGAAGGTTTTGAATCTTCAGCCTCATGAGAAGAGGGAGAAGAGAGAATGCCCAGATTTGGAGGGGTCTTTGATTATGCTGGCTGCTTTACCGAGGGAACAAGAAGCATTGCACAGAGTCAACGGAGGGGAGGCTGCTTCCCGTGATGTGCTGAGCTGTGTCCACAACTCTCTGCAATCTCTTCCAGTCGAGACGCCTCTCACACCAGCCCCTTCACAATCCTGACAGAGTCTTTGATGTGAAATGCCTCTCTCCACAGTTGCTTCCTGACCTTTCTTGGTTTTTATTTTTTTTTAATTTCAGATTTGTAACTTCGGCGTTTTGTTTTTAGTTTTCCTGACCAGTCCGCTTTCCCAGAGCCCATCACTTACAGTGGCTCCAAGTCTCAACTGCAATCTTTCTTGTTAGGTTTCATAACGTCAAGACATAAAAACTAATTGAAAGGAAAACAAGGGAGCCAGGAATGTGAGCCCACTGCATTGGCGCTGCTTCCTGCACGCATGCAGAACTCGTTGACTTTATTAACTTTGCCTCCAACTTTCACCCTGCCCTCAAGTTTACCTGGTCCATTTCTGACACCTCCCTCCCCTTTCTAGATCTTTCTGTCTCTGTCTCTGGAGACAGCTTATCCACTGATGTCTACTATAAGCCTACTGACTCTCACAGCTATCTGGACTATTCCTCTTCTCACCCTGTCTCTTGCAAAAACGCCATCCCCTTCTCGCAATTCCTCCGTCTCCGCCGCATCTGCTCTCAGGATGAGGCTTTTCATTCTAGGACGAGGGAGATGTCTTCATTTTTTAAAGAAAGGGGCTTCCCTTCCTCCACTATCAACTCTGCTCTTAAACGCATCTCCCCCATTTCACGTACATCTGCTCTCACTCCATCCTCCCACCACCCCACTAGGAATAGGGTTCCCCTGGTCCTCACCTACCACCCCACCAGCCTCCGGATCCAACATATTATTCTCCGTAACTTCCGCCACCTCTAATGGGATCCCACCACTAGGCACATCTTTCCCTCCCCCACTCTCTCTGCTTTCCGCAGGGATCGCTCCCTACGCAACTCCCTTGTCCATTCATCCCCCCCCCATCCCTCCCCACTGATCTCCCTCCTGGCACTTATCCGTGTAAGCAGAACAAGTGCTACACATGCCCTTACACTTCCTCCCTTACCACCATTCAGGGCCCCAAACAGTCCTTCCAGGTGAGGCAACACTTCACCTGTGAGTCGACTGGGGTGATATACTGTGTCCGGTGTTCCCGATGTGGCCTTTTATATATTGGTGAGACCCGACGCAGACTGGGAGACCGCTTTGCTGAACATCTACGCTCTGTCCGCCAGAGAAAGCAGGATCTCCCAGTGGCCACACATTTTAATTCCACGTCCCATTCCCATTCTGACATGTCTATCCACGGCCTCCTCTACTGTAAAGATGAAGCCACACTCAGGTTGGAGGAACAACACCTTATATTCCGTCTGGGTAGCCTCCAACCTGATGGCATGAACATCAACTTCTCTAACTTCCGCTAATGCCCCTCGTACCCCATCTGTTACTTATTTTTATGCACACATTCTTTCTCTCACTCTCCTTTTTCTCCCTCTGTCCCTCTGAATATACCTCTTGCCCATCCTCTGGGTCCCGTTCCCCCCCCCCCGCCCCTTGCCTTTCTTCCCGGACCTCCTGTCCCATGATCCTCTCGTATCCCCTTTTGCCTATCACCTGTCCAGCTCTCGGCTCCATCCCTCCCCCTCCTGTCTTCTCCTATCATTTTGGATCTCCCCCTCCCCCTCCAGCTTTCAAATCTCTTACTAGCTCTTCCTTCAGTTAGTCCTGACGAAGGGTCTCGGCCTGAAACGTCGACTGCACCTCTTCCTATAGATGCTGCCTGGCCTGCTGCGTTCACCAGCAACTTTGATGTGTGTTGAATGTGAGCCTACTTTAGTTTTTACTTTAAGTGAGGCATGTATTTATGACGTAGTGGCATGATAACATATGCCATTTACATACTTTTACATATAACCCACAAAGAATACTTCATCAAACTATATTTACAATATTACTCAAATATTACTGAAGTATTAATTTTTCTACTGAAGTAGTTTGCCATTGCCTTCTTCTGGCCAGAGTCTTTAGAAAATGAGTGATTCCAGCCATTATCAATACTCTTCGGAAATTATCTACCTGATTTCAGTGGTTGGATAACCAGGAGTTGTGATGTGCATCGCACAACCATCCACCACCTGCTCCCACGGCTTCACATGACCCTGACTGGAGGATCTAAGCAGGTGTTACACCTTGCCCAAAGGTGACCTGGGGTCTAGCGGAGGGAAGGAGTTCCTTACACCTCCACTGGTAGACACATATCTCCACCCCGCCACCTGAGTATGCTGTATATGGTTGGCAGGGGAGACTTGGAGCTATGAAACAGTCTCAGGTTCTGGGGCTGCAGGAAGTGGTTCTGACAGCTCTGGGCACATTTCTTCTCTAACAATTGGCTCCGCTCTCCCCAACTGATTGGTGTGCCATCTCCAGATGACATCAGATGTGACCTCCACTGCGTTGGAGAGTGGTGCAGTTCCATCCTTATCTTTCTGAGTACCCACTTTTGATCATCTCCGAAGTTCCTCGCCAGGACTGCCTGTCCAGGAATGAAACACTGAACCTCCTTGTTCGAGGAGCCTTCCATTTGTCTCAGCTGTTTGTCCTGCTGGGTTTGAGGAGATTCAAGCATGAATGCAGGGGACAACACTTGAACAGCACGGCTGGTGAATAGATAGTTGTGGTGTGTGCTGCATTGTGATAGGCAGGGAGGAAATTGGCGAGCTTCAGATTCAGAGTCAGTGTAGTCTGTTCTGATCACATTGCGCACAATTCTTTAGACTTGGACAAGCCTTTCCGCCAAGCCATTTGTAGCTGGCTGGCACAGTGCAGATATAACATATCTTATTCCATTCATTTTCAGGAATGTCTGAAACTGCTCCAGAACAAGCTGTGGTCCGTTGCCATTGAGTGGGTGGTCTCGAACAGCAGTCTTTGCAAAGAGGCTTCTCAACACATCAACAGTGTGCGAGGCTGTCGTGGAGGCTTGTGGGAACACTTCCGATCACTTGGTAGCTGCATGCATTACTGCCAACAAATTTGTTCCTATGAATGGTCCAGCAAAACCTACTACGAATCCTCTGCCGGGGCAAAGCAGGTCATTCCCAAGGAGAGAGAGGGGCAAGAGGAGGAGGATACTGGCGGGGATGACAGCAGAGCAAAGATGGCTGAAGTTTCTGGGAATAGTTCACAGGGCACAGGATAGATATGTCCCACAGAAGTTGTTGATCTCAAATGGCAGGGGTAGGTAACTGTGGCTGACAAGCTAAGTTAAGGACTGCATGAAAGCCAAGCAAAGGGCATATAACGTATCAAAAGTGAGTGGGAAGCTTTTAAAATTCAACAAAAGGCATCTAAAAAAGCTATAAGAAGGGAAAAAATTAAATATGAGGGCAGACTAGCCAATAACATAAAGCAAGACACCGAAAGATTTTTTCATTTATATAAAGAGTAAAAGGGAGGTTGGAGTTGATATTGGACCACTGGAAAATGATGCGAATGAGGTAGTAATGGGAGGCAGAGAAATGGCAGATGAATTTAATGGGTACTTTACATCTGTCTTCACTGTGGAAAATACTAGCAGAGGTCCGTGAGTGTCAGGGAGCAGGAGTGAGTGCCATTGCTATTACAAAGGAAAAAGTGCTAGGCAAACTCAAAGGTCTTGAGGTGGATAAGTCACCTGGACCAGACGGATTGAGAGAGGTTGCTGAAGAGAAAACAGATGCATTGATCACGATCTTTCAAGAATCACCTAATTCTGGCATGGTCCTGGAGGACTGGAAGATTGCAAATGTCACTCCACTCTTTAAGAAGGGAGGAAGGTAAAAGGAAGAAAATTATAGACCAGGTGTTGGGAAAGTGTTGGAGTCTATTATTGAGGATGAGCATTCCCCCTCCCTCCACTCTCCCCTTCCCCTCCCTCCTCATCCCTCCCCTCCCTCCTCCAACCCTCCCCCTCCCTCCACTCACCCTCCTTCCCTCCTCCCCTTCCCCTCTCTCCCTTCGCTGTCCCCTTCCCTACCTCCACTCCTCCCCCTCCCTCCAGTATCCCCCTTCCCCCTCCACTCTCCCCCTCCCTTACATCCCCTCCCTTCACTCTCTCTCCTCCTCCCCTTCCCCCTCCACCTCCCTCCTCCCCTTCCCCCTCCACCTCCCTCCTCCCCTCCCCCTCCACCTCCCTCCTCCCCTCCCCCTCCACCTCCCTCCTCCCCTCCCCCTCCCTTCCTCCTCCCCTCCCCCTCCCTTCCTCCTCCCCTCCCCCTCCCTTCCTCCTCCACTCTCCCTTCTCCTCCTTCCCCCACAGTCTCCCTCCTCCCCCTCCCTCCCCTCTCGCCTCTGCTCTGCACTCCTCTCCCTCCCTCCACAGCTCTCCCGAATTTCCGGGCCCACTCCTGCTCCAAGCCCCGCCCTGGCTCCATACACGGGCCCCTCATTCCTCCGCCCCTGGGCTGGAATCTCAGCTGCCGCTCACCTATTCGCTTCTTCCGCCGCCTGCAGTGGAGCTGCGGCCGCTGCCCGAGCGCGGGATTCCGGAGGAGCGGCAGTACGCTAGCGCGCAGGCTTCCACAGGGCCTCCGGCCCTCCCTCCCCCGGGCGATCCCCGCTCCCTGTCTTTGCGATGGGGGACAGGTAGGTGACGGCTGCTCAGGTGCACTGATGTGGCGCCGGTACTGGCCCGGGGCCACAGAGCCGAGGAACGGGGCGTAGCTGAAGACCCCACGGTGAACTGCTTGCTACAGGTGTTGGAAGCGGCAAGTCTGGCCTCAGGATCGGATCGGTGGATGGGACGGTTGGTGGAACCTGGGAATCACCGGGGTTGGGGACCAGTGGATCGGAGGGATAGGGTGGTGAATGTGGGAGATCTGGAATGGAATTTTTTGCATCAGAATTTACTCAGGAGAGGGACACAGTGTCTGTAGAAGTGAGGCAAAACAGCTTCGAGTTCATGGACCCTATAGAGATTACAGAGGAGGAGGTGTTTGCTCTCTTGATTTGGCTGGCTAAGACCCCAGGGCCTGACAATGTGTTTCCTTGGGCCCTAGAGATATTTAAATCATCCTGAGCCACCGGTGAGGTATTGCAGGATAGCCAGTGTTGTTCCACTGTTAAAGAGAGGCTCCAAGAATTAGCCAGGAAATTATAGGTTGGTGAGCCTGAAATCTGTTAGAAGGTATTCTATGGGACTGGATAGACAGGGACTGATTAGGGGTAGTCAATATGACTGTGCATGGTAACCCATGTCTAATCAATCTTACAGAGTTTTTCAAGGAAGTTACCAAGAAAGTGGATGAAGGCAAGGCTGTGGATGTTGTCTAATGGCCTTTGACAAGGTTCTGCATGGGAGGTTGTTCAAAAAACTTAAGTCATTTGGCAATCAAAATGAGGTAGCAAATTGGATTAGACATTGGCTTGGTGGGAGAAGCCAGAGATTGGTAGTAGAGGGTTTCCTCTCTGACTGGAGGCTTGTGACTAGTGGAGTACCGCAGAGATCGGTGCTGGGTCCATTGTAGTTTGTCATCAATATCAATGATTTGTATCATTTTGTGCTTAACTGGATCAGCAAATTTGCAGATGATACCAAGATTGGGGCTAGTGGACAGTGAGGAAGTCTATCAAAGCTTGCAGTGGGATCTGGACCAGCTAGAAAAATGGGCTGAAAAGTGGCAGATGGAATTTAATGCAGATGAGTGCGAGGAGTTGCACTTCGGTGAGATCGACCAGGGTAGGACTTGCATAGTGAACGATGGGGCACTGAGGAGTGTGGTAGAACAGAGGGAATACAGGCTATAATTCTTTGAATGTGGTGTCACAGGTAGATAGGGTCAAAAAGAAAGCTATTGGCAGATGGTGTTCATAAATCAAAGTATCGAGTGCAGGAGTTGGGATGTTGTGTCGAAGTTGTATAAGACGTTAGTGAGGTGTAATCTGGAATATTGTGTAGTTTTTGTCACCTACCCACAGGAAAAATGTAAATAAAGTTGAAAGTGTGCAGAGAAAACTTACAAGGATGTTGCCAGGACTTGAGGATTTGAGTTATAGGTTAGGGCTTTATTCCTTGGAACGTAGAAGATTAAGAGGCAATGCACTAGAGGTATACAAAATTATGAGGGGTATAGATAGGGTAAATGCAAGCAGGCTTTTTCCACTGAGGTTAGGTGGGACTACAACTAGTGGGCATAGGTTAAAGGTGAAAGGTGAGAAGTTTTAAGGAGAAGCTGAGGGAGGTGAGAGTGTGGATCGAGATGCCAGCACAAGTGATGGATGCAGATTTGATTTTCAATATTTAAGAGAAGTATTGGAAAGTACGCAGACAGGAGGGGTATGGAAGGCTATGGTCTGGGCTGCAAGTCAATGGGACTAGACTGATTTGGCATGGATTAGATGGGCCAAATGGCCTGTTTCTGTACTGTAGTGTTCTGTCACTCTACTGGGAACATGAGGTGTAAAGTGTCCTCAAAAGTGAGTTCGTAGATTGTAGAATCAGTTCAGAGTAGTGTGATTGAAGTTATCCACGTCAGTTCAGGAGCCTGATGGTTGAGGGGTAATAATTGTTCCTGAACCTGGTGGTGTGGGACCTGATGGTTGAGGGGTAATAACTGTTCCTGAACCTGGTGGTGTGGGACCTGATGGTTGAGGGGTGATAACTGTTCCTGAACCTGGTGGTGTGGGACCTGATGGTTGAGGGGTAGTAACTGTTCCTGAACCTGGTGGTGTGGGACCTGATGGTTGAGGGGTAATAACTGTTCCTGAACCTGGTGGTGTGGGACCTGATGGTTGAGGGTAATAACTGTTCCTGAACCTGGTGGTGTGGGACCTGATGGTTGAGGGGTAATAACTGTTCCTGAACCTGGTGGTGTGGGACCTGATGGTTGAGGGGTAATAACTGTCCCTGAACCTGGTGGTGTGGGACCTGATGGTTGAGGGGTAATAACTGTTCCTGAACCTGGTGGCATGGGACCTGATGGTTGAGGGATAATAACTATTCCTGAACCTGGTGGTGACCTGATGGTTGAGGGGTAATAACTGTTCCTGAACCTGGTGGTGTGGGACCTGATGGTTGAGGGGTAATAACTGTTCCTGAACCTGGTGGTGTGGGACCTGATGGTTGAGGGGTAATAACTGTTCCTGAACCTGGTGGTGTGGGACCTGATGATGGGGTCCTTGATGATGAATGCTGGTTCTTGTGACAGCGCTCTGCGAAGATGTGCTCAGTGGTGAGGAGAGTTTTGTTTGTGGTGGCCTGGGCTGTATCCACCATTTTCTGTAGACATTTCTGTTCCTGGGTATTGGCATTTCCATACCAGGCCGTGATACAACTGGTTAGTATACTGTCCCTTGTACATCGTTTTCCATAGCAGGCCATGAAACAACCAGTTAGTAGATACTCTCGCTTGTTCATCTTTCAAAGTTTGTCAAAGTTCTGGTGACATGCCAATCTACCCAAACTTCTAAGGAAATAGAGGCACTGCCATATCTTCTTAGTAATGGCATTTACATGCTCAACCCAGGACAGATCTTCTGAAGTCATAACACGGAGGAATTTAAAAGTCACTGACCCTCTGCACCTCTGATTCCCTGATGAGGACTAGCTCATGGACCTCCGGTTTCTTCCTCCTGAACTCAATAATCAGCTTCTTGGTCTTGCTGACGTTGAGTGAGAGGCTGTTGTTGCGACACCACTCAGCCAGATTTTCAACCTCCCTCCCACATGCTGATTTGTCACCACCTTTGATTCCGACAATGACTTAAGCAAATTTAAATATGGCATTGGAGCCTCACAGTCATATATATAAAGTGAGTAGAGTGGTGGGGGGTAAGCACATAACTTTGTGATACACCTGTGCTGATGGTGAGTGTGGGGAAGATGATGTTACCAACCCATACTAAACATTACTAATCCATAACTAATGTTTCAGAGAAGGAGGTAAGAGAGTTGGGAGAGTGGGGAATTGTGCTATGAATCATAGCCGCACTCAGATGGGACATCAATGAGGGCTTGGCTACTGCGGCTACATAGGTAGAACTCAAAAATAGGAAGGGTTGTACCACAGACACCCTCCCACCCCGCCCTCAATCACCACTGGGACATTGAGGAACAGGGGAGTAAGGAAAGATGTGAAAACAATAAGGTTGTTGTCATGATGGGCTTCAGCTTCTCGAATATTAACTGGAATCTTCTGAGTACAAGAGGTTTAGATGGGGCAGAGTTTGTTAGGTGTTTCCAGGACGGTTTCTTAAATCAATAAGTATATAGTCTAACAAGAGGAGAAGCCATATTAGACCTGGTCTTGGGTAATGAGCTTGGCCAGGTGACTGACCATTCAATGGGAGGTCTCAGGGAACAGAGACCACCTCTCCTTAAATTTTAAGACAGCGGTAGGTAACTCTGGGCCTTATGCGAGAGTACTAAATGAGAACAGGCTAAACTATGAGAGCATTGTACAGAAACTAGGGAGAGTTAATTGGGAGCAGTTGGTTTTGGGCAAGTCCACATCTGCCCCGTGGAGGGTGTTTAAAGACCAACTACACAGAGTACAGGACAGGTATGATCCAGTCAGAAGGAAGGACGAGGATGGCAAGGTCAGGGAACCCTGGATGTTGAGAGAGGCGGTGAAGGTAGTCAAGAAGAAAGTGGAAATGTACACAATGTTTAGGAGGCTAAGATCAAACAGAGACCTCGGGGATTATAAAACGCTAGAAAGGAACTCAAGAAAAGAATCAGGAAAGCCAGAAGGGGCAATGAAGAGTCCTTGGCAAGTAGGATTGAAGAGAATTCCAAGGCATTCAATGCATGTATCAAGAGCAAGAGGATTAGTGAGGGATTCAAAGACTGGGGTAGGTGTTGAGACAGATATTAAATCAGCTGTGATGAAATGCTGGAGTAGACTTGATGGGCTGAATGGCCTAATTCTGCTCCTATGACTTTTGTTTTTTATACGTTTTTTACACGGATGTCTTGTGGAATTTGCTGCCAGGGCTGGAGGTGGAGGCAAATATGACAAGGAGTTCAAGAGACTCTAAGATAGGCACATGATGTGGAGAGGATGTTTCCTATAGTGACTGAGCCTCGGACCGGAGGACACAGCCTCAGAATAGAGGGACGTCCATTTAGAACAGAGATAAGGAAGAGTATATTTAGCCAGAGACTAGTAGACCTGTGGAATTCATTTCCACAGACGGCTGTGGAGGCCAGGTCACTGGGTTTATATAAAGCAGAGGTTGCTAGGTTCTTAGTTATAAAGGCATCAAAGGTTACAGGGAGAAGGCAGGAGAAGGGGTTGAGAAGGATAATAGGTCAGTCATGATGGAATGGTGGAGCATTTGATGGGCCGAATAGCCTAATACTGCTCTAATGCCTTATGGTGTTATGGAATGTGCAGCAAATGAAAGGATACGGACATAGTGTTGGCAGAAGGGAGTGATTTGGATGGGTATTTGATTGGGCATGACGCTGTGGGCCAAAAGGCCTGTTCCTGTGTTCAGCTGTTTTATGTTATATGACGCCATTGGTCTCACCTGCACTGTATTCGGTTCACAGGCTGCTGCCCACGTTCCTCCCCGTGGACAAGGACCCTGGCCTACTGCGGCTGCGCTTCACCACCCTGGCCATCACCACGGTGACCTGCCCGCTCTTTGGCTTCCTGTTCTGCGTCGCTTGGTCTCTGCTGTTTAACTTCGAAGAGACAACGGCAACTCACTGTAGGGTGAGGACAGCATCGGTGATCGGTGCGGACCCATTCCGCGGGGAGAAGTTTGGGCCAAACTCCTACGTATTCGGCCCATTGTTTTATTCCTAGCCCCTGAGCCTGTGTTATCCAATTGTCAGATGTACAAACAGGAGAAATATTCCCCTGAGCCTGTGTCACTGCTGTCTGTGGTGAAGATTGAGAGGGTGCAGCAAGTATTCACATTCAGATTCGGATTTATTTATCAAGCGTACTTAGAAACATACGATGAAATGCATCGTTGTGTTAACAAAAACACCCCCAAGGGTGTGCTGGGGGCAGCCCAACACCAATATAGGATGCCCACAGTGCTTTGCAGAACCACACAGAACATAACGAGTGACAAAGCAACTAGAGCATAGCAAACCCCTCTCCCCCATCTCCCCCCATCCCACCTGCCTGCCTACACACATACACCAGGACAGGCCGTCTTCAGTCTCCAGTCTCCCGTTGATTTGCAGCTTCTCAGATACTGGGCGTTCAACTTCGCCAGCAGACTCAGGCTCTGGCCATCAGGGCTCAACTTGACCTTCTAGCGTCGGGAGTTTTGTCTGGACTGCAGGGATTGAGGTATGAGGAGAGGGAGAGGCTGGGACAGGTTTCGCCGGAGTGGAAGAGGCTGAGGGTGATGTGACATAGGTTTATAAAATCATTAGGAACACATACATGGTGAATGATCACAGTCTTTTCCCCAGGGTAGGGGAGTCTGAAACTGGAAGGTGCGAGGTTTAAGGGGTCTGAGGGGAAAGTGTTTCACACAGAGGGTGTTGAGCGTATGGAATGAGCTGTCAGAGGAAGTGGTAGAGGTTGGTACAATATAATGTTGAAAGGACACTTGGACAGGTATGCAGATAGCCAAGGTTAGAGGAACATGGCCAAATGAGATTTAAAGATTACCTTTATTTGTCATCAATGCATACAGTGAAATGCATCATTTCCGTTAATGACAACAGTCTGAGGATGTGCTGGGGACAGCCCACGGGTTTTGCTATGTTTGTGCGCCCCCCCCCCACCCCCCGAGCTGCAAAGGTGTCACACTAACCACTACACTACTACACTACTGTGGTGCCCTAATAATCTATTCACTAACCTACTAGCATCTTTGGAATATGGGAGGAAACCAGAGCACTTGGAGAAAGCCCACGTGGTCACAGGGAGAAATGTATAAACTCCTTACTGCCAGCGCTGGAATTGACTCTGAACTCCGGCATCCTGGGCCGTAATAGCGCCGCACCAACTATTACACTACTGTGGCGCTCTACTAACCTATTCATTAACCTACTGACTAATCCTCTTGGAACGTAGGAGGAGCCTGGGGCACCTAGAGGAGACCCACACGGTCTCGGTGGGGAAGGAACGTACAGGCGCCTTACGGAAACTGGACAGGCTGGGACTCTGTTCTCCGGAGTGAACGAGGCTGAGGGGGTGACCTTGGGGAGGGTTTTAAAATCATGAGGGGCTGAGAGAAGGTCACACTTTTCCCTAGGGTAGAGAAATCTAAAGCTAGAAGGCAGAGGTCTAAGGTGAGAAGGACGAGATTTAAAGGGGTGCTCAGGGATAGGTTTTTCACCCAGAGGGGGGTGGGAATGTGAAATGAGCTGCCAGAGGAAGTGGTAGAGGTAGATACGTCTGAATTGCTCCTGCAATCCGTCTCTTTCTCTGCTGGTGGAGGCTGATAAACCTGTGGAGTTTTCACCGACAGTGGGGATAAAATTGCTGGAAGTGGGGGTGTGGGAGTAGACTTCTAGGTGCAAACGGTATGTGGAGATTGTGGACATGTGCCATCAGGTAAGTGATGAGCCATAGTCTGACGGGGTGCCATGGTAGCATGGTGATTAGTGCGACGCTATTACAGCTCGGGGCGACGGAGTTCAGAGCTCAGTCCCAGTGCCGGCAGTAAGGAGTTAGTGCGTCCTTCTGTGGTGCACGTGCTCTTCTCCGGGTGCTCCAGTTTCCTCCCACTGGTCAGGAGGTTAATGGATCAATGTCAATTGCCCTTTCGTTGGGCTGGGGTGAAATAGGTGGTTGCTGGATGGTGAGGCTCATTGGGCCAGAAAGGTCTGTTCCCCGCTGCATCTCTAAATAAATAAAATAGTCATACAGCAAGGAAACAGGCCATTTGGCCCATCAAACCCATACCAGCCATTTACCCTGATCTATTCTCCCACTGTCCCTGCACACCAATCACTCACCCACATACTCAGGGCCAGTTAATCTACCAACCTGCACATCTTGGGGATGTAGCAGGAAATTCCCAACAACGGAGGTATATAGACCGTGTGTATTAGTATAATTTGGCATCGTATTCAGCACTGACAGTAACAGGAAAGATAGACTGGACATGGAGAGAATTTTTCCTCTCTAGGGCCAGAGGGCACAGCCTCAGAATAGAGGGATGATCATTTAGAACGGAGATGAAGAGGAATTTTTTTAGCTGGACGAACCTGTGGAATTCATTGGCATGGACAGCTGTGGAGGCCAAGTCATTGGGTATATTTAAAGCAGAGGCTGATAGGTTCTTAGTAAGGGTGTCAAAAATTATGGGGAGAAGGCAGGAAAATGGGGTTGAGAGGGATGGAGAACAGACTCGATGGGCTGAATGGCCTATGTTCCTATGTCTTATGGAAAACATGCATGCATCACACACACAGACAGTGTCAGAGGTTGGGACTGACCCTGTGTCTCGTGAGCTGCGAGACGGCGGCACTACCTGCTGCAGCAAAGTCAGCGACCAGTTTGTTGTCAGATCACAAGTCTGACAGGTGTCAGGAAAATCTTACTTGCAACAGCGTCACGAACACAGTGCATCATACAAGTGGCATTCAGGAGAAAAACAAATTGTTTCTCGATGACTCTGTGACCATTCTCAAATCCGCCTCTCTTAAATACCAACCTCCTAGATTGTCCCCTGTACCTACTTCTCCAAACACCACCCCTCTCCCTATACGCTGTGTGGGGATGGGAGCTGAACTGAGGCTCCTTGCTGGTGGCAGCAACAGCAATAGGAGGGCACGTCTTGGTTGATGGGCTCCGTAACGATGGGTGCTTCCTTGAAGATGCCCCTCAATGGAGCTGAGTGCGTTTACAACGTTCGGCAGCTTTTCCCGATCCTGTGCAGCGGCCCCTCCAGACCAGACGGTCATGCAACCAGTTAGAATGCTCTCCGCGGTACATCTGTAGAGATTATACAAGAAAGATGCACGGTGGCGTAGTGGTTAGCGCGACACTGTTACAGCTGGGGGCTCTGCAGTTCGGAGCGCGACACTGTTACAGCTGGGGGCTCTGCAGTTCGGAGCGCGACACTGTTACAGCTGGGGGCTCTGCAGTTCGGAGCGCGACACTGTTACAGCTGGGGGCTCTGCAGTTCGGAGCGCGACACTGTTACAGCTGGGGGCTCTGCAGTTCGGAGCGCGACACTGTTACAGCTGGGGGCTCTGCAGTTCGGAGCGCGACACTGTTACAGCTGGGGGCTCTGCAGTTCGGAGCGCGACACTGTTACAGCTGGGGGCTCTGCAGTTCGGAGCGCGACACTGTTACAGCTGGGGGCTCTGCAGTTCGGAGCGCGACACTGTTACAGCTGGGGGCTCTGCAGTTCGGAGCGCGACACTGTTACAGCTGGGGGCTCTGCAGTTCGGAGCGCGACACTGTTACAGCTGGGGGCTCTGCAGTTCGGAGCGCGACACTGTTACAGCTGGGGGCTCTGCAGTTCGGAGCGCGACACTGTTACAGCTGGGGGCTCTGCAGTTCGGAGCGCGACACTGTTACAGCTGGGGGCTCTGCAGTTCGGAGCGCGACACTGTTACAGCTGGGGGCTCTGCAGTTCGGAGCGCGACACTGTTACAGCTGGGGGCTCTGCAGTTCGGAGCGCGACACTGTTACAGCTGGGGGCTCTGCAGTTCGGAGCGCGACACTGTTACAGCTGGGGGCTCTGCAGTTCGGAGCGCGACACTGTTACAGCTGGGGGCTCTGCAGTTCGGAGCGCGACACTGTTACAGCTGGGGGCTCTGCAGTTCGGAGCGCGACACTGTTACAGCTGGGGGCTCTGCAGTTCGGAGCGCGACACTGTTACAGCTGGGGGCTCTGCAGTTCGGAGCGCGACACTGTTACAGCTGGGGGCTCTGCAGTTCGGAGCGCGACACTGTTACAGCTGGGGGCTCTGCAGTTCGGAGCGCGACACTGTTACAGCTGGGGGCTCTGCAGTTCGGAGCGCGACACTGTTACAGCTGGGGGCTCTGCAGTTCGGAGCGCGACACTGTTACAGCTGGGGGCTCTGCAGTTCGGAGCGCGACACTGTTACAGCTGGGGGCTCTGCAGTTCGGAGCGCGACACTGTTACAGCTGGGGGCTCTGCAGTTCGGAGCGCGACACTGTTACAGCTGGGGGCTCTGCAGTTCGGAGCGCGACACTGTTACAGCTGGGGGCTCTGCAGTTCGGAGCGCGACACTGTTACAGCTGGGGGCTCTGCAGTTCGGAGCGCGACACTGTTACAGCTGGGGGCTCTGCAGTTCGGAGCGCGACACTGTTACAGCTGGGGGCTCTGCAGTTCGGAGCGCGACACTGTTACAGCTGGGGGCTCTGCAGTTCGGAGCGCGACACTGTTACAGCTGGGGGCTCTGCAGTTCGGAGCGCGACACTGTTACAGCTGGGGGCTCTGCAGTTCGGAGCGCGACACTGTTACAGCTGGGGGCTCTGCAGTTCGGAGCGCGACACTGTTACAGCTGGGGGCTCTGCAGTTCGGAGCGCGACACTGTTACAGCTGGGGGCTCTGCAGTTCGGAGCGCGACACTGTTACAGCTGGGGGCTCTGCAGTTCGGAGCGCGACACTGTTACAGCTGGGGGCTCTGCAGTTCGGAGCGCGACACTGTTACAGCTGGGGGCTCTGCAGTTCGGAGCGCGACACTGTTACAGCTGGGGGCTCTGCAGTTCGGAGCGCGACACTGTTACAGCTGGGGGCTCTGCAGTTCGGAGCGCGACACTGTTACAGCTGGGGGCTCTGCAGTTCGGAGCGCGACACTGTTACAGCTGGGGGCTCTGCAGTTCGGAGCGCGACACTGTTACAGCTGGGGGCTCTGCAGTTCGGAGCGCGACACTGTTACAGCTGGGGGCTCTGCAGTTCGGAGCGCGACACTGTTACAGCTGGGGGCTCTGCAGTTCGGAGCGCGACACTGTTACAGCTGGGGGCTCTGCAGTTCGGAGCGCGACACTGTTACAGCTGGGGGCTCTGCAGTTCGGAGCGCGACACTGTTACAGCTGGGGGCTCTGCAGTTCGGAGCGCGACACTGTTACAGCTGGGGGCTCTGCAGTTCGGAGCGCGACACTGTTACAGCTGGGGGCTCTGCAGTTCGGAGCGCGACACTGTTACAGCTGGGGGCTCTGCAGTTCGGAGCGCGACACTGTTACAGCTGGGGGCTCTGCAGTTCGGAGCGCGACACTGTTACAGCTGGGGGCTCTGCAGTTCGGAGCGCGACACTGTTACAGCTGGGGGCTCTGCAGTTCGGAGCGCGACACTGTTACAGCTGGGGGCTCTGCAGTTCGGAGCGCGACACTGTTACAGCTGGGGGCTCTGCAGTTCGGAGCGCGACACTGTTACAGCTGGGGGCTCTGCAGTTCGGAGCGCGACACTGTTACAGCTGGGGGCTCTGCAGTTCGGAGCGCGACACTGTTACAGCTGGGGGCTCTGCAGTTCGGAGCGCGACACTGTTACAGCTGGGGGCTCTGCAGTTCGGAGCGCGACACTGTTACAGCTGGGGGCTCTGCAGTTCGGAGCGCGACACTGTTACAGCTGGGGGCTCTGCAGTTCGGAGCGCGACACTGTTACAGCTGGGGGCTCTGCAGTTCGGAGCGCGACACTGTTACAGCTGGGGGCTCTGCAGTTCGGAGCGCGACACTGTTACAGCTGGGGGCTCTGCAGTTCGGAGCGCGACACTGTTACAGCTGGGGGCTCTGCAGTTCGGAGCGCGACACTGTTACAGCTGGGGGCTCTGCAGTTCGGAGCGCGACACTGTTACAGCTGGGGGCTCTGCAGTTCGGAGCGCGACACTGTTACAGCTGGGGGCTCTGCAGTTCGGAGCGCGACACTGTTACAGCTGGGGGCTCTGCAGTTCGGAGCGCGACACTGTTACAGCTGGGGGCTCTGCAGTTCGGAGCGCGACACTGTTACAGCTGGGGGCTCTGCAGTTCGGAGCGCGACACTGTTACAGCTGGGGGCTCTGCAGTTCGGAGCGCGACACTGTTACAGCTGGGGGCTCTGCAGTTCGGAGCGCGACACTGTTACAGCTGGGGGCTCTGCAGTTCGGAGCGCGACACTGTTACAGCTGGGGGCTCTGCAGTTCGGAGCGCGACACTGTTACAGCTGGGGGCTCTGCAGTTCGGAGCGCGACACTGTTACAGCTGGGGGCTCTGCAGTTCGGAGCGCGACACTGTTACAGCTGGGGGCTCTGCAGTTCGGAGCGCGACACTGTTACAGCTGGGGGCTCTGCAGTTCGGAGCGCGACACTGTTACAGCTGGGGGCTCTGCAGTTCGGAGCGCGACACTGTTACAGCTGGGGGCTCTGCAGTTCGGAGCGCGACACTGTTACAGCTGGGGGCTCTGCAGTTCGGAGCGCGACACTGTTACAGCTGGGGGCTCTGCAGTTCGGAGCGCGACACTGTTACAGCTGGGGGCTCTGCAGTTCGGAGCGCGACACTGTTACAGCTGGGGGCTCTGCAGTTCGGAGCGCGACACTGTTACAGCTGGGGGCTCTGCAGTTCGGAGCGCGACACTGTTACAGCTGGGGGCTCTGCAGTTCGGAGCGCGACACTGTTACAGCTGGGGGCTCTGCAGTTCGGAGCGCGACACTGTTACAGCTGGGGGCTCTGCAGTTCGGAGCGCGACACTGTTACAGCTGGGGGCTCTGCAGTTCGGAGCGCGACACTGTTACAGCTGGGGGCTCTGCAGTTCGGAGCGCGACACTGTTACAGCTGGGGGCTCTGCAGTTCGGAGCGCGACACTGTTACAGCTGGGGGCTCTGCAGTTCGGAGCGCGACACTGTTACAGCTGGGGGCTCTGCAGTTCGGAGCGCGACACTGTTACAGCTGGGGGCTCTGCAGTTCGGAGCGCGACACTGTTACAGCTGGGGGCTCTGCAGTTCGGAGCGCGACACTGTTACAGCTGGGGGCTCTGCAGTTCGGAGCGCGACACTGTTACAGCTGGGGGCTCTGCAGTTCGGAGCGCGACACTGTTACAGCTGGGGGCTCTGCAGTTCGGAGCGCGACACTGTTACAGCTGGGGGCTCTGCAGTTCGGAGCGCGACACTGTTACAGCTGGGGGCTCTGCAGTTCGGAGCGCGACACTGTTACAGCTGGGGGCTCTGCAGTTCGGAGCGCGACACTGTTACAGCTGGGGGCTCTGCAGTTCGGAGCGCGACACTGTTACAGCTGGGGGCTCTGCAGTTCGGAGCGCGACACTGTTACAGCTGGGGGCTCTGCAGTTCGGAGCGCGACACTGTTACAGCTGGGGGCTCTGCAGTTCGGAGCGCGACACTGTTACAGCTGGGGGCTCTGCAGTTCGGAGCGCGACACTGTTACAGCTGGGGGCTCTGCAGTTCGGAGCGCGACACTGTTACAGCTGGGGGCTCTGCAGTTCGGAGCGCGACACTGTTACAGCTGGGGGCTCTGCAGTTCGGAGCGCGACACTGTTACAGCTGGGGGCTCTGCAGTTCGGAGCGCGACACTGTTACAGCTGGGGGCTCTGCAGTTCGGAGCGCGACACTGTTACAGCTGGGGGCTCTGCAGTTCGGAGCGCGACACTGTTACAGCTGGGGGCTCTGCAGTTCGGAGCGCGACACTGTTACAGCTGGGGGCTCTGCAGTTCGGAGCGCGACACTGTTACAGCTGGGGGCTCTGCAGTTCGGAGCGCGACACTGTTACAGCTGGGGGCTCTGCAGTTCGGAGCGCGACACTGTTACAGCTGGGGGCTCTGCAGTTCGGAGCGCGACACTGTTACAGCTGGGGGCTCTGCAGTTCGGAGCGCGACACTGTTACAGCTGGGGGCTCTGCAGTTCGGAGCGCGACACTGTTACAGCTGGGGGCTCTGCAGTTCGGAGCGCGACACTGTTACAGCTGGGGGCTCTGCAGTTCGGAGCGCGACACTGTTACAGCTGGGGGCTCTGCAGTTCGGAGCGCGACACTGTTACAGCTGGGGGCTCTGCAGTTCGGAGCGCGACACTGTTACAGCTGGGGGCTCTGCAGTTCGGAGCGCGACACTGTTACAGCTGGGGGCTCTGCAGTTCGGAGCGCGACACTGTTACAGCTGGGGGCTCTGCAGTTCGGAGCGCGACACTGTTACAGCTGGGGGCTCTGCAGTTCGGAGCGCGACACTGTTACAGCTGGGGGCTCTGCAGTTCGGAGCGCGACACTGTTACAGCTGGGGGCTCTGCAGTTCGGAGCGCGACACTGTTACAGCTGGGGGCTCTGCAGTTCGGAGCGCGACACTGTTACAGCTGGGGGCTCTGCAGTTCGGAGCGCGACACTGTTACAGCTGGGGGCTCTGCAGTTCGGAGCGCGACACTGTTACAGCTGGGGGCTCTGCAGTTCGGAGCGCGACACTGTTACAGCTGGGGGCTCTGCAGTTCGGAGCGCGACACTGTTACAGCTGGGGGCTCTGCAGTTCGGAGCGCGACACTGTTACAGCTGGGGGCTCTGCAGTTCGGAGCGCGACACTGTTACAGCTGGGGGCTCTGCAGTTCGGAGCGCGACACTGTTACAGCTGGGGGCTCTGCAGTTCGGAGCGCGACACTGTTACAGCTGGGGGCTCTGCAGTTCGGAGCGCGACACTGTTACAGCTGGGGGCTCTGCAGTTCGGAGCGCGACACTGTTACAGCTGGGGGCTCTGCAGTTCGGAGCGCGACACTGTTACAGCTGGGGGCTCTGCAGTTCGGAGCGCGACACTGTTACAGCTGGGGGCTCTGCAGTTCGGAGCGCGACACTGTTACAGCTGGGGGCTCTGCAGTTCGGAGCGCGACACTGTTACAGCTGGGGGCTCTGCAGTTCGGAGCGCGACACTGTTACAGCTGGGGGCTCTGCAGTTCGGAGCGCGACACTGTTACAGCTGGGGGCTCTGCAGTTCGGAGCGCGACACTGTTACAGCTGGGGGCTCTGCAGTTCGGAGCGCGACACTGTTACAGCTGGGGGCTCTGCAGTTCGGAGCGCGACACTGTTACAGCTGGGGGCTCTGCAGTTCGGAGCGCGACACTGTTACAGCTGGGGGCTCTGCAGTTCGGAGCGCGACACTGTTACAGCTGGGGGCTCTGCAGTTCGGAGCGCGACACTGTTACAGCTGGGGGCTCTGCAGTTCGGAGCGCGACACTGTTACAGCTGGGGGCTCTGCAGTTCGGAGCGCGACACTGTTACAGCTGGGGGCTCTGCAGTTCGGAGCGCGACACTGTTACAGCTGGGGGCTCTGCAGTTCGGAGCGCGACACTGTTACAGCTGGGGGCTCTGCAGTTCGGAGCGCGACACTGTTACAGCTGGGGGCTCTGCAGTTCGGAGCGCGACACTGTTACAGCTGGGGGCTCTGCAGTTCGGAGCGCGACACTGTTACAGCTGGGGGCTCTGCAGTTCGGAGCGCGACACTGTTACAGCTGGGGGCTCTGCAGTTCGGAGCGCGACACTGTTACAGCTGGGGGCTCTGCAGTTCGGAGCGCGACACTGTTACAGCTGGGGGCTCTGCAGTTCGGAGCGCGACACTGTTACAGCTGGGGGCTCTGCAGTTCGGAGCGCGACACTGTTACAGCTGGGGGCTCTGCAGTTCGGAGCGCGACACTGTTACAGCTGGGGGCTCTGCAGTTCGGAGCGCGACACTGTTACAGCTGGGGGCTCTGCAGTTCGGAGCGCGACACTGTTACAGCTGGGGGCTCTGCAGTTCGGAGCGCGACACTGTTACAGCTGGGGGCTCTGCAGTTCGGAGCGCGACACTGTTACAGCTGGGGGCTCTGCAGTTCGGAGCGCGACACTGTTACAGCTGGGGGCTCTGCAGTTCGGAGCGCGACACTGTTACAGCTGGGGGCTCTGCAGTTCGGAGCGCGACACTGTTACAGCTGGGGGCTCTGCAGTTCGGAGCGCGACACTGTTACAGCTGGGGGCTCTGCAGTTCGGAGCGCGACACTGTTACAGCTGGGGGCTCTGCAGTTCGGAGCGCGACACTGTTACAGCTGGGGGCTCTGCAGTTCGGAGCGCGACACTGTTACAGCTGGGGGCTCTGCAGTTCGGAGCGCGACACTGTTACAGCTGGGGGCTCTGCAGTTCGGAGCGCGACACTGTTACAGCTGGGGGCTCTGCAGTTCGGAGCGCGACACTGTTACAGCTGGGGGCTCTGCAGTTCGGAGCGCGACACTGTTACAGCTGGGGGCTCTGCAGTTCGGAGCGCGACACTGTTACAGCTGGGGGCTCTGCAGTTCGGAGCGCGACACTGTTACAGCTGGGGGCTCTGCAGTTCGGAGCGCGACACTGTTACAGCTGGGGGCTCTGCAGTTCGGAGCGCGACACTGTTACAGCTGGGGGCTCTGCAGTTCGGAGCGCGACACTGTTACAGCTGGGGGCTCTGCAGTTCGGAGCGCGACACTGTTACAGCTGGGGGCTCTGCAGTTCGGAGCGCGACACTGTTACAGCTGGGGGCTCTGCAGTTCGGAGCGCGACACTGTTACAGCTGGGGGCTCTGCAGTTCGGAGCGCGACACTGTTACAGCTGGGGGCTCTGCAGTTCGGAGCGCGACACTGTTACAGCTGGGGGCTCTGCAGTTCGGAGCGCGACACTGTTACAGCTGGGGGCTCTGCAGTTCGGAGCGCGACACTGTTACAGCTGGGGGCTCTGCAGTTCGGAGCGCGACACTGTTACAGCTGGGGGCTCTGCAGTTCGGAGCGCGACACTGTTACAGCTGGGGGCTCTGCAGTTCGGAGCGCGACACTGTTACAGCTGGGGGCTCTGCAGTTCGGAGCGCGACACTGTTACAGCTGGGGGCTCTGCAGTTCGGAGCGCGACACTGTTACAGCTGGGGGCTCTGCAGTTCGGAGCGCGACACTGTTACAGCTGGGGGCTCTGCAGTTCGGAGCGCGACACTGTTACAGCTGGGGGCTCTGCAGTTCGGAGCGCGACACTGTTACAGCTGGGGGCTCTGCAGTTCGGAGCGCGACACTGTTACAGCTGGGGGCTCTGCAGTTCGGAGCGCGACACTGTTACAGCTGGGGGCTCTGCAGTTCGGAGCGCGACACTGTTACAGCTGGGGGCTCTGCAGTTCGGAGCGCGACACTGTTACAGCTGGGGGCTCTGCAGTTCGGAGCGCGACACTGTTACAGCTGGGGGCTCTGCAGTTCGGAGCGCGACACTGTTACAGCTGGGGGCTCTGCAGTTCGGAGCGCGACACTGTTACAGCTGGGGGCTCTGCAGTTCGGAGCGCGACACTGTTACAGCTGGGGGCTCTGCAGTTCGGAGCGCGACACTGTTACAGCTGGGGGCTCTGCAGTTCGGAGCGCGACACTGTTACAGCTGGGGGCTCTGCAGTTCGGAGCGCGACACTGTTACAGCTGGGGGCTCTGCAGTTCGGAGCGCGACACTGTTACAGCTGGGGGCTCTGCAGTTCGGAGCGCGACACTGTTACAGCTGGGGGCTCTGCAGTTCGGAGCGCGACACTGTTACAGCTGGGGGCTCTGCAGTTCGGAGCGCGACACTGTTACAGCTGGGGGCTCTGCAGTTCGGAGCGCGACACTGTTACAGCTGGGCTCTAGTTCAGCTACAGGGGGCTCTGCAGTTCGGAGCGCGACACTGTTACAGCTGGGGGCTCTGCAGTTCGGAGCGCGACACTGTTACAGCTGGGGGCTCTGCAGTTCGGAGCGCGACACTGTTACAGCTGGGGGCTCTGCAGTTCGGAGCGCGACACTGTTACAGCTGGGGGCTCTGCAGTTCGGAGCGCGACACTGTTACAGCTGGGGGCTCTGCAGTTCGGAGCGCGACACTGTTACAGCTGGGGGCTCTGCAGTTCGGAGCGCGACACTGTTACAGCTGGGGGCTCTGCAGTTCGGAGCGCGACACTGTTACAGCTGGGGGCTCTGCAGTTCGGAGCGCGACACTGTTACAGCTGGGGGCTCTGCAGTTCGGAGCGCGACACTGTTACAGCTGGGGGCTCTGCAGTTCGGAGCGCGACACTGTTACAGCTGGGGGCTCTGCAGTTCGGAGCGCGACACTGTTACAGCTGGGGGCTCTGCAGTTCGGAGCGCGACACTGTTACAGCTGGGGGCTCTGCAGTTCGGAGCGCGACACTGTTACAGCTGGGGGCTCTGCAGTTCGGAGCGCGACACTGTTACAGCTGGGGGCTCTGCAGTTCGGAGCGCGACACTGTTACAGCTGGGGGCTCTGCAGTTCGGAGCGCGACACTGTTACAGCTGGGGGCTCTGCAGTTCGGAGCGCGACACTGTTACAGCTGGGGGCTCTGCAGTTCGGAGCGCGACACTGTTACAGCTGGGGGCTCTGCAGTTCGGAGCGCGACACTGTTACAGCTGGGGGCTCTGCAGTTCGGAGCGCGACACTGTTACAGCTGGGGGCTCTGCAGTTCGGAGCGCGACACTGTTACAGCTGGGGGCTCTGCAGTTCGGAGCGCGACACTGTTACAGCTGGGGGCTCTGCAGTTCGGAGCGCGACACTGTTACAGCTGGGGGCTCTGCAGTTCGGAGCGCGACACTGTTACAGCTGGGGGCTCTGCAGTTCGGAGCGCGACACTGTTACAGCTGGGGGCTCTGCAGTTCGGAGCGCGACACTGTTACAGCTGGGGGCTCTGCAGTTCGGAGCGCGACACTGTTACAGCTGGGGGCTCTGCAGTTCGGAGCGCGACACTGTTACAGCTGGGGGCTCTGCAGTTCGGAGCGCGACACTGTTACAGCTGGGGGCTCTGCAGTTCGGAGCGCGACACTGTTACAGCTGGGGGCTCTGCAGTTCGGAGCGCGACACTGTTACAGCTGGGGGCTCTGCAGTTCGGAGCGCGACACTGTTACAGCTGGGGGCTCTGCAGTTCGGAGCGCGACACTGTTACAGCTGGGGGCTCTGCAGTTCGGAGCGCGACACTGTTACAGCTGGGGGCTCTGCAGTTCGGAGCGCGACACTGTTACAGCTGGGGGCTCTGCAGTTCGGAGCGCGACACTGTTACAGCTGGGGGCTCTGCAGTTCGGAGCGCGACACTGTTACAGCTGGGGGCTCTGCAGTTCGGAGCGCGACACTGTTACAGCTGGGGGCTCTGCAGTTCGGAGCGCGACACTGTTACAGCTGGGGGCTCTGCAGTTCGGAGCGCGACACTGTTACAGCTGGGGGCTCTGCAGTTCGGAGCGCGACACTGTTACAGCTGGGGGCTCTGCAGTTCGGAGCGCGACACTGTTACAGCTGGGGGCTCTGCAGTTCGGAGCGCGACACTGTTACAGCTGGGGGCTCTGCAGTTCGGAGCGCGACACTGTTACAGCTGGGGGCTCTGCAGTTCGGAGCGCGACACTGTTACAGCTGGGGGCTCTGCAGTTCGGAGCGCGACACTGTTACAGCTGGGGGCTCTGCAGTTCGGAGCGCGACACTGTTACAGCTGGGGGCTCTGCAGTTCGGAGCGCGACACTGTTACAGCTGGGGGCTCTGCAGTTCGGAGCGCGACACTGTTACAGCTGGGGGCTCTGCAGTTCGGAGCGCGACACTGTTACAGCTGGGGGCTCTGCAGTTCGGAGCGCGACACTGTTACAGCTGGGGGCTCTGCAGTTCGGAGCGCGACACTGTTACAGCTGGGGGCTCTGCAGTTCGGAGCGCGACACTGTTACAGCTGGGGGCTCTGCAGTTCGGAGCGCGACACTGTTACAGCTGGGGGCTCTGCAGTTCGGAGCGCGACACTGTTACAGCTGGGGGCTCTGCAGTTCGGAGCGCGACACTGTTACAGCTGGGGGCTCTGCAGTTCGGAGCGCGACACTGTTACAGCTGGGGGCTCTGCAGTTCGGAGCGCGACACTGTTACAGCTGGGGGCTCTGCAGTTCGGAGCGCGACACTGTTACAGCTGGGGGCTCTGCAGTTCGGAGCGCGACACTGTTACAGCTGGGGGCTCTGCAGTTCGGAGCGCGACACTGTTACAGCTGGGGGCTCTGCAGTTCGGAGCGCGACACTGTTACAGCTGGGGGCTCTGCAGTTCGGAGCGCGACACTGTTACAGCTGGGGGCTCTGCAGTTCGGAGCGCGACACTGTTACAGCTGGGGGCTCTGCAGTTCGGAGCGCGACACTGTTACAGCTGGGGGCTCTGCAGTTCGGAGCGCGACACTGTTACAGCTGGGGGCTCTGCAGTTCGGAGCGCGACACTGTTACAGCTGGGGGCTCTGCAGTTCGGAGCGCGACACTGTTACAGCTGGGGGCTCTGCAGTTCGGAGCGCGACACTGTTACAGCTGGGGGCTCTGCAGTTCGGAGCGCGACACTGTTACAGCTGGGGGCTCTGCAGTTCGGAGCGCGACACTGTTACAGCTGGGGGCTCTGCAGTTCGGAGCGCGACACTGTTACAGCTGGGGGCTCTGCAGTTCGGAGCGCGACACTGTTACAGCTGGGGGCTCTGCAGTTCGGAGCGCGACACTGTTACAGCTGGGGGCTCTGCAGTTCGGAGCGCGACACTGTTACAGCTGGGGGCTCTGCAGTTCGGAGCGCGACACTGTTACAGCTGGGGGCTCTGCAGTTCGGAGCGCGACACTGTTACAGCTGGGGGCTCTGCAGTTCGGAGCTGGGGGCTCTGCAGTTCGGAGCGCGACACTGTTACAGCTGGGGGCTCTGCAGTTCGGAGCGCGACACTGTTACAGCTGGGGGCTCTGCAGTTCGGAGCGCGACACTGTTACAGCTGGGGGCTCTGCAGTTCGGAGCGCGACACTGTTACAGCTGGGGGCTCTGCAGTTCGGAGCGCGACACTGTTACAGCTGGGGGCTCTGCAGTTCGGAGCGCGACACTGTTACAGCTGGGGGCTCTGCAGTTCGGAGCGCGACACTGTTACAGCTGGGGGCTCTGCAGTTCGGAGCGCGACACTGTTACAGCTGGGGGCTCTGCAGTTCGGAGCGCGACACTGTTACAGCTGGGGGCTCTGCAGTTCGGAGCGCGACACTGTTACAGCTGGGGGCTCTGCAGTTCGGAGCGCGACACTGTTACAGCTGGGGGCTCTGCAGTTCGGAGCGCGACACTGTTACAGCTGGGGGCTCTGCAGTTCGGAGCGCGACACTGTTACAGCTGGGGGCTCTGCAGTTCGGAGCGCGACACTGTTACAGCTGGGGGCTCTGCAGTTCGGAGCGCGACACTGTTACAGCTGGGGGCTCTGCAGTTCGGAGCGCGACACTGTTACAGCTGGGGGCTCTGCAGTTCGGAGCGCGACACTGTTACAGCTGGGGGCTCTGCAGTTCGGAGCGCGACACTGTTACAGCTGGGGGCTCTGCAGTTCGGAGGTCAGTCCCAGCATCCGCTGTAAGGAGCTTGTTCTTCCCATGACCACGTGGGTTTCCGGCCAAAGTCCAAAGACATACCAGTTGGTAGGTTAGTTGGTCGTTGTGATTAGGTTAGGGGAAATTGGGGGTTGTTGGGTTTCAAGGATCGAAGGGCTGGGAGGGCCTACTCTGCACTGTACCTCTAAATAAATAAAGAACACAATTAGAATGTTTAAAAGTCCAAGTCCATTGCAAGTGCAAAGTGGTCACGGTGTTGCTGTACTGAGATAGTTAGTGATTGATGTTCTGCCGGTTGCTTCAAGTACCAGATGACTGAAGGGAAGTAGTTGTTCAGAACCTCATGTAGCAGGCAGCATCTATAGAGGGGGATAAATGTTTTGAGCCGAGACTCTTTACCGAAACGTCAACTGTTTATTCCTCTCCGTAGTTGCTGTCTGACCTGCTGAGTTCCTCCAGCATTTTGTGTGCGTTGCTTAAGAGTTCCGGCACCTGCAGAATCTCTTGTGCTCCTAAACCCAGTGGTGTGGAACCTCGGGCTCCTGTAACTCCTGCCCAGTGGTAGCTGTGAGAAGATGGCATGGCCCAGATGGTGGGGATCTTTGATGATTGAAGTTGCCTTCCTGAGTCATCAGCGTATTGATGACAACAACAGCTGTATTTCATTCAGAGTTTGGGGAGACTTGGTATGTCTCCAAAGACACTCACAAATTTCTACAGATGTACCGTGGAGAGCATTCTAACTGGCTGCATCGCCATCTGGTACGGAGGGGCCACTGCACAGGATTGGAAAAAGCTGCAGAAAGTTGTGAATTCAGCCAGCTCCATCACGGGCAGTAGCCTGCCCAGCATCGAGGACATCTTCAAAAGGAGGCACCCATCCTTAAGGACCCCCATCACCCAGGGCATGCCCTCTTCTCATCGCTACCATCAGGGCGGAAGTACGGGAGCCTGAAGATACTCACTCAGTATTTTACGAACAGTTTTTTCCTCTCCACCATCAGATTTCTGAATGGACATTGAACGCTTGAACACAACCTCAGTACTTTTTTTCTTATTGCAAATTTTTACTTTATTTTTTATGTATATTTCTTAATGTAATATATAAATATTTTATATTATTATCAGTTGCAAGGTACTGCTGCCACAAAACAACAAATTTCATGATATATACCTGTGATACTAAACCTGATTCTGATGACTCCTGTAGATACTGCCGATAGTGAAGTGAGGGATGTGCCGGTGATAAGCAGAGTCCTAGGAAAATATAGAATAAGTTTGAAGGCTCGAATGGCCTGTTCCTGTTGTGTGCGTTTTGAATGAGTCCCTCCAGTACACTCTGCTGAGACAAGACTTGGATGGAATGATGGAGGAAGCACCTCTCCCTGACCCTCACCACTCTTCCCTTTCCTGCAGGTCCCCAACTACCTGCCGTCGATCAGCGCTGCCATTGGCGGGGAGACCCCCCAGCGCTATGTCTGGAGGTTCTGCATCGGGCTGCACTCAGCCCCCCGGCTGCTCGTGGCCCTGGCTTACTGGAGCCACTACTGCCGGTCCTGCGCACCCGCGGCCTGGTACGGCCCCCTCTGCCTCGTCAACCTTGCCTCCAACCTGCTGGAGAACCTGGCACTGCTGCTGCTGACCTACGTCTCATCCAGCGAGAATCACTGTAAGTGTCGTCTCCCCCACCCCACTCCGCAAGCTTCCTTCCACTAATCTCAGGGAATCTAGCCTATTACCCAAGGAATTCCAGGGAACTTCTGGGATTTCCCAAGCTCCTCCCGACTGATCAGGGTGGAAATGGCTAACATGAGGGGGCATGATTGGAGGGATGTCAGAGGTAAGTTTTTTTTGACACAGACGGTGGTGGGTGTGTGAGGGGTGTGATAGAGACAGACACATTAGGGACTTTTGCCTTAGATAGGCACATGGATGATGGGAAGGATGGAGGGCTATGTGGGAGGGAAGGGGTAGATTGATCTCAGAGTAGATTAAAAGATGAGCACACGAGTTCTATGATCCCCTTCTTTGATGCTGAGGCATTGGTCAGACCGCACATGGAGTGTTGTGGGCACTTTGAGTCTCCTTACCTAAGAAAGGATTTGCTGACATTGGAGAGGGTTCAGAGGAGTGCACAAGAATGATTCCAGGAATAAAAGAGTTAACGTCTGAGGAGTGTTTGATGGATCTGGGTCTGTACTCACTGGAGTTTAGAAGAATGGAACCTATTGAATGTTGAAATGCCTAGATTGAGTAGATGTGGAGAGGATGTTTCCTATAGTGGGGGAGGGGTCTAGGACCAGAGGGCACAGATTGGGTGTGGAGAGGATATTTCCTATAGTGGGGGAGTCTAGGACCAGAGGGCACAGATAGAGTGGATGTGGAGAGGACTTTTCCTATGGTGGGAAGTCTAGGACCAGAGGACACAGATAGAGTGGATGTGGAGAGGATGTTTCCTATAGTGGGGGAGTGAGTCTAGGACCAGAGGATGCAGTCTCAGGATAGCAGGACGTCACTTTCGAACAGGGATGAGGAGGAATTTCTTTAACCAGAGGATAGTGAATCTGTGGAATTCATTTCCACAGACGGCTGTGGAGGACAAGTCATTGAGTATATTTAAAGCGGAGGTTGATAGATTCTTGATTAGTCAGGACGTCAAAGGTTATGGGGAGAAGGCAGGAAACTGGAGTTGAGAGGGTTAATAAATCACTGGTGAAGGAGACTCGATGGGCTAAATGGTCTAATTCTGCTCCTGTGTCTTATGGTCTCATTAGTGATGACAGTGCAGAATTCCAGGATTACTGGGGAAGAGAGCCAATGCCCAGGATTAACAGGGGAGATAATTAATTCTTGGAATTGCTGAGGATGAACTCTGATTTCCAGGATTAATGGGGAGCTTTGATTCCTGGGATTAGTGGAGATTAGGTCTCATTCCCAGGTTAAGTGGGGAGAGGCCTCAACCCAGGGTTTAGTGAGGGAGAGCTCTGATTCCCAGGATTTGCAAGGAGAGCTTCCATTCCCAAGATTAGTGGGGAAGAACTCTGATTCCCAGGATTAATAGCTGAGTGGTTTAATTCCTGTGGTAAACGAAGAAGAGATTGGGTTGCTGGGATTAGTGGGGAGAAGTTTGATTCCCAGGATGAGTGAGGGAGAGCTCTGGTACCCGGGATTAGTGCATAGAGTGCTGATTCCCAGGATCAGTGGTGGGGCGGGGGAGAAGCTCTGATTCCAGGGATCGGGGGGGGGGGACGTGAGAGATCTCATTCCTGGGATCAGTGAGGGGAGAGGTCTGATTCCCATCATCAGTGGGGAGGGGGGTGCTCTGAATCCTGAGATCAGTGGGGATTAGGTCTGATGCGTGGGATCAGTGGGGTGAGAGTTCTGATTCCTGGTGGGGTAATAACCCCAGAGTTGCTTTCAAAGCTCAGTCCCCTCTCTGCACCTTGTCTCCTTGCAGGGGTTCACGAGAAAGCTTTCATCACCTTCGTGGCATCGTCCATGCTGCACATGTTCCTCACCTGCCTCATCTGGCACCACAGCAAGAAAAGCACAGTAAGTCCTGAGGTAATGCTCCCCCTCCGTTCCTCCACATCTGGCACCACAGCAAGAAAAGCACAGTAAGTCCTGAGGTAATGCTCCCCCTCCGTTCCTCCACATCTGGCACCACAGCAAGAAAAGCACAGTAAGTCCTGAGGTAATGCTTCCCCTCTGTTCCTCCACATCTGTATGTCCCCACATCTGGCACCACAGCAAGAAAAGCACGGTAAGTCCTGAGGTAATGCTTCCCCTCTGTTCCTCCACATCTGTCTGTCCCCACATCTGGCACCACAGCAAGAAAAGCACGGTAAGTCCTGAGGTAATGCTCCCCCTCCGTTCCTCCACATCTGTCTGTCCCCACATCTGGCACCACAGCAAGAAAGGCACAGTAAGTCCTGAGGTAATGCTCCCCCTCTGTTCCTCCACATCTGTCTGTCCCCACATCTGGCACCACAGCAAGAAAAGCACAGTAAGTCCTGAGGTAATGCTCCCCCTCCGTTCCTCCACATCTGTCTGTCCCCACATCT
Organism: Mobula hypostoma; assembly: GCF_963921235.1. NCBI lineage: Eukaryota > Metazoa > Chordata > Chondrichthyes > Myliobatiformes > Myliobatidae > Mobula > Mobula hypostoma. Next base: position 186,248,854 of record NC_086103.1, read on the forward strand.
GGCACCACAGCAAGAAAAGCACAGTAAGTCCTGAGGTAATGCTCCCCCTCTGTTCCTCCACATCTGTCTGTCCCCACATCTGGCACCACAGCAAGAAAGGCACAGTAAGTCCTGAGGTAATGCTCCCCCTCCGTTCCTCCACATCTGTCTGTCCCCACATCTGGCACCACAGCAAGAAAAGCACAGTAAGTCCTGAGGTAATGCTCCCCCTCCGTTCCTCCACATCTGGCACCACAGCAATGCTCCCCCTCCGTTCCTCCACATCTGTCTGACCCAAATCTGGCACCACAGCAAGAAAAGCACAGTAAGTCCTGAGGTAATGCTCCCCCTCCGTTCCTCCACATCTGTCTGTCCCCACATCTGGCACCACAGCAAGAAAAGCACAGTAAGTCCTGAGGTAATGCTCCCCCTCTGTTCCTCCACATCTGTCTGTCCCCACATCTGGCACCACAGCAAGAAAGGCACAGTAAGTCCTGAGGTAATGCTCCCCCTCCGTTCCTCCACATCTGTCTGACCCACATCTGGCACCACAGCAAGAAAAGCACAGTAAGTCCTGAGGTAATGCTCCCCCTCCGTTCCTCCACATCTGTCTGTCCCCACATCTGGCACCACAGCAAGAAAAGCACAGTAAGTCCTGAGGTAATGCTTCCCCTCTGTTCCTCCACATCTGTCTGTCCCCTCATCTGGCACCACAGCAAGAAAGGCACAGTAAGTCCTGAGGTAATGCTCCCCCTCCGTTCCTCCACATCAGTCTGTCCCCACATCTGGCACCACAGCAAGAAAAGCACAGTAAGTCCTGAGGTAATGCTCCCCCTCTGTTCCTCCACATCTGTCTGTCCCCACATCTGGCACCACAGCAAGAAAAGCACAATAAGTCCTGAGGTAATGCTCCCCCTCCGTTCCTCCACATCTGTCTGTCCCCACATCTGGCACCACAGCAAGAAAAGCACAGTAAGTCCTGAGGTAATGCTCCCCCTCCGTTCCTCCACATCTGTCTGTCCCCACATCTGGCACCACAGCAAGAAAAGCACAATAAGTCCTGAGGTAATGCTCCCCCTCCGTTCCTCCACATCTGTCTGTCCCCACATCTGGCACCACAGCAAGAAAAGCACAGTAAGTCCTGAGGTAATGCTCCCCCTCCGTTCCTCCACATCTGGCACCACAGCTAGAAAAGCACAGTAAGTCCTGAGGTAATGCTCCCCCTCCGTTCCTCCACATCTGTCTGTCCCCACATCTGGCACCACAGCAAGAAAAGCACAGTAAGTCCTGAGGTAATGCTCCCCCTCCGTTCCTCCACATCTGTCTGTCCCCACATCTGGCACCACAGCAAGAAAAGCACAATAAGTCCTGAGGTAATGCTCCCCCTCCGTTCCTCCACATCTGTCTGTCCCCACATCTGGCACCACAGCAAGAAAAGCACAGTAAGTCCTGAGGTAATGCTCCCCCTCCGTTCCTCCACATCTGGCACCACAGCTAGAAAAGCACAGTAAGTCCTGAGGTAATGCTCCCCCTCCGTTCCTCCACATCTGTCTGTCCCCACATCTGGCACCACAGCAAGAAAAGCACAGTAAGTCCTGAGGTAATGCTCCCCCTCTGTTCCTCCACATCTGTCTGTCCCCACATCTGGCACCACAGCAAGAAAAGCACGGTAAGTCCTGAGGTAATGCTCCCCCTCCGTTCCTCCACATCTGGCACCACAGCTAGAAAAGCACAGTAAGTCCTGAGGTAATGCTCCCCCTCCGTTCCTCCACATCTGTCTGTCCCCACATCTGGCACCACAGCAAGAAAAGCACAGTAAGTCCTGAGGTAATGCTTCCCCTCTGTTCCTCCACATCTGTCTGTCCCCACATCTGGCACCACAGCAAGAAAAGCACGGTAAGTCCTGAGGTAATGCTCCCCCTCCGTTCCTCCACATCTGTCTGTCCCCACATCTGGCACCACAGCAAGAAAAGCACAGTAAGTCCTGAGGTAATGCTCCCCCTCCGTTCCTCCACATCTGTCTGTCCCCACATCTGGCACCACAGCAAGAAAAGCACAGTAAGTCCTGAGGTAATGCTCCCCCTCCGTTCCTCCACATCTGTCTGTCCCCACATCTGGCACCACAGCAAGAAAGGCACAGTAAGTCCTGAGGTAATGCTCCCCCTCTGTTCCTCCACATCTGTCTGTCCCCACATCTGGCACCACAGCAAGAAAGGCACAGTAAGTCCTGAGGTAATGCTCCCCCTCCGTTCCTCCACATCTGTCTGACCCACATCTGGCACCACAGCAAGAAAAGCACAGTAAGTCCTGAGGTAATGCTTCCCCTCTGTTCCTCAACATCTGTCTGTCCCCACATCTGGCACCACAGCAAGAAAAGCACAGTAAGTCCTGAGGTAATGCTCCCCCTCCGTTCCTCCACATCTGTCTGTCCCCACATCTGGCACCACAGCAAGAAAAGCACAATAAGTCCTGAGGTAATGCTCCCCCTCCGTTCCTCCACATCTGTCTGTCCCCACATCTGGCACCACAGCAAGAAAAGCACAGTAAGTCCTGAGGTAATGCTCCCCCTCCGTTCCTCCACATCTGGCACCACAGCTAGAAAAGCACAGTAAGTCCTGAGGTAATGCTCCCCCTCCGTTCCTCCACATCTGTCTGTCCCCACATCTGGCACCACAGCAAGAAAAGCACAGTAAGTCCTGAGGTAATGCTCCCCCTCTGTTCCTCCACATCTGTCTGTCCCCACATCTGGCACCACAGCAAAAAAGCACAGTAAGTCCTGAGGAAATGCTCCCCCTCCGTTCCTCCACATCTGTCTGTCCCCACATCTGGCACCACAGCAAGAAAAGCACAGTAAGTCCTGAGGTAATGCTTCCCCTCTGTTCCTCAACATCTGTCTGTCCCCACATCTGGCACCACAGCAAGAAAAGCACAGTAAGTCCTGAGGTAATGCTCCCCCTCCGTTCCTCCACATCTGGCACCACAGCAAGAAAAGCACAGTAAGTCCTGAGGTAATGCTCCCCCTCCGTTCCTCCACATCTGGCACCACAGCTAGAAAAGCACAGTAAGTCCTGAGGTAATGCTCCCCCTCCGTTCCTCCACATCTGGCACCACAGCTAGAAAAGCACAGTAAGTCCTGAGGTAATGCTCCCCCTCCGTTCCTCCACATCTGTCTGTCCCCACATCTGGCACCACAGCAAGAAAAGCACAGTAAGTCCTGAGGTAATGCTCCCCCTCCGTTCCTCCACATCTGGCACCACAGCAAGAAAAGCACAGTAAGTCCTGAGGTAATGCTTCCCCTCTGTTCCTCCACATCTGTCTGTCCCCACATCTGTTACCACAGCAAGAAAAGAACAGTAAGTCCCGAGCTGATGCTCCCCCTCCGTTCTTTCACTTCATTGTGAAAATGCACACCATTGGGACCATTTACTAAATCATGAGAGCCTATCGCCGCTAACCCACACCTCAGCTCTGACAACACTAAGGAACAAGAGCAGGGTGAGGGTGTGTACAATAGTCCTACATCACTCTACACACCACCGTTATAAGATTGTTTAGAGCAATTTGCAGCCAAAATCCAAGCAGCTGGGCTGAATTTGCGGGCTGCTTCACAGACTGCACTTGCCCCCATGGGCATCGGGTGGCAGCACTGAGCCACTGTCGGAGCAGGGCAGCGCTGGGGAGATCCCTCCCCTCGGCTCCCATGGGGCTGGGGTGAGTCTGCAGGCAGCGACGGGCCGAACTTCTGCTCCTCCAGCCCCGAGGCTCCCTCCTTCCTCTTTCGGCTCAGGGTCAGGGTCAGACAGGGAGTGAGTGTAGTTATAAGAACACAGGAGTCAGTGATTGGCTGGTCTGTTATTCCACTTGGCACGGACATGATGGACAGAAGGGCCTCATTCTGACTGCCTTGACCCTACAGTGAGGACAGCCTTGCATTTCCCCACGTTGTACCCCATGAACCCGTGCATCGGACACTACCTCACTATCTTTTTTCATTTTGCTCTGCTTTTTTAACTTAATATTTAAGATATATTTAATGTAATTTATAATTAATGTAATTTAAATTGTATATTGTAATGTACTGCTGCCACAAAACAACACATTTTATGAAATATGCCAGTGATATTAAATCCGGTTCTTATTCTGATTCCCACATGAACACAATGTTGGTCAGACCACTCGTGGAGTATTGTGTTCAGTTCTGTCGCTTCATTATAGGAAGGATGAGGAAGTTTTTGAGAGGGTGTGGTGGAGATTTACCAGGATGCAGTCTGGATACGAGAGGCAACTATGGCTTTTTGCATTAGAGTGAAGGAGGATTAGAGGTCCCCAACCTTTTTTGCACTGCATACTGGCTTAATATTGACAATATTCTTGTGGACTGGGGTGGTGGAGGGTGTTCAAGTTGAACAGTGGGTGCGACGGGGAAAGAGGAAAGGTGCAGCTGACTCGTATTGTTTCCTTGCGGCCTGGTAGCACGTGCTTGCGGCCCGGTGGTTGGGGACCACTGGTGTACTGGATGATAAGAGGCATCAATAAAGTGGACAGCCAGAGACTTTTTCCCAGGGCGGAAATAGCTAATACGAGGCAGTGCGTTCCAGATACCCACCACTGTGTCAAAAGCCTAACTTGGACATTCCCCCCCGCCCTGTACTTTCCTCCAATCACCTTAATGTTATGCTGTCTTGTATTAGCTACTTCCACCCCGGAAAAAAAATCTCTGGCTGTCCACTCTATCTATATCATCCTGTACACCTCTATCATCCTCCTTCACTCCAAAGAGAAAAGCACTAGCCCACTTAACCTATCGTCAGAAGAGATATTCTCTAATCCAGGCAGCATCCAAGTGAATCTCCCCTGTATCCTTTCTAAAGCTTCTACATACTAATTCTGATTCTGAATGGCCAGGTCACCATGGATCCTTTGCCATTTAATTCTCTGATCCACCACCATCGGGGCAGGAGATACAGGAGTCTCAGTCCCACTCCACCATCGGACAGGAGATACAGGAGTCTCAGGTCCCACACCACCATCAGACAGGACATACAGGAGTCTCAGGTCTCACACCACCACCGGGCAGGAGATACAGGAGTCTCAGGTCCCACTCCACCATTGGGCAGGAGATACAGGAGTCTCAGGTCCCACACCGCCATCGGGCAGGAGATACAGGAGTCTCAGGTCTCACACCACCACCGGGCAGGAGATACAGGAGTCTCAGGTTCCACACCGCCATTGGGCAGGAGATACAGGAGTCTCAGGTCCCACACCGCCATTGGGCAGGAGATACAGGAGTCTCAGGTCCCACACCACCATTGGGCAGGAGATACAGGAGCCTCAGGTCCCACTCCACCATTGGGCCGGAGATACAGGAGCCTCAGGTCTCATACCACCATCGGGCAGGAGATACAGGAGCGTCGGGTCCCACTCCACCATTGGGCAGGAGATACAGGAGCGTCGGGTCCCACTCCACCATTGGGCAGGAGATACAGGAGTCTCAGGTCTCACACCACCACCAGGCAGGAGATACAGGAGCGTCGGGTCCCACTCCACCAGGTTCAGGAGCACTTATTACACCTCTAACATCAGGCTCCTGAACCAGTGTGGATAACTTCACTCACCTCAAGTCTGAACTGATTCCACAAATTACAGACTCATATTCAAAGCCTCTACAATTCCTGTTCTCAATAGGATTTTTTTTGTTATTTGCACGATTTGTCACCTTTTGCACATTGGTTGTTGGTTCAGTCTTTGATTATGTATAGTTTTTTTCATAAATTCCGTTGTATTTCTTTATTTTTCCGGTGAGTGCCTACAAGAAAACAAATCTCAGGGTTGTGTACGGTGACATGTTGGTACTTGGATAATAAATTGACTTTGACTTTGATCTGCCCACGATGAGGAAGCTTACCAGCCAGCAGACAAGTCCATGGATTAACCTTCTCTGCCATTCGTTGTATATGTTGTTGGGATTCATGAAATGAATGAATCCTGATCTTTGTCTCCTCCCGCCCCTCCTCTCCATTTCCCTCCCTCCCTCCCTGCCCCTTCCCTCAGGAGCGGACGTCATACCAGTGGAAAATCAGGCTCTTTGTCTTCAACCTGGTTTCGTTCCTCCTGGCGGCTGGCTGTTACCTGCGGCACAATGCTTACTGTGAGAGCGGAGGTGAGTGTGACATTGGACCGCCCGTTCCTGACAACCTTCCCAACTTCTCCAAAATTTGGCACTCGTTCCCCACCAACCTCCAGACCCTGAGGGACATACTAGTGCACTCCTAACTGACTCACTGCCCTGGAGTTCTGAGTGGATGATACTACGCCTTCTACACCAGTAAACCTCAACCCTGATGATCTATGCCCTCTGACCTGCATATTTGCCCTCGAGTGACCCCTCTGACCTTTACCCCAATCCTGAACTGTGCCCTTTGACTGTGTTTGCCCTCGCCTGAGCCTTCTGGCCTTTACCCTTAACCTGACCTGGGCTCTTATCCTGAACTGCGCCCTCTGACCTATGCCCTTGCTGTCTCCTGCAGTTTACACGGTCTTCTCCTTCCTGGAGTACCTGGTGGTTCTGTCGAACATAGCCTTCCACATGACAGCTTACTGGGACTTTGGGAACAAGGAGCTGCTGATCGGGACCCTCCCTGTGGACAAAAGAGTCTAAGCGAGGCCTAGGATCCTGGCTGGGGAATGAGCACGTAGGCCATTCGGAGACACCACACAAGCATCATCTCCGTGCATCAGGATGTTAGTGGCAGGGTGAGTGGGGAGGGGAGGATGCCCGTCACTGGGACCCTCACCCCTGTCGGCTGAGGGTGAATGGACACCCAGTGAGTGAACACAACCTTTGGCAGAGGACGGCTGGCTGTCTCCCTCCCAAGCACCACCAGGCATGGTCGGTTGCCTCTCAGTCTGCTCGCGATGTGGCTTCTATGTTAGGTGTGAACACTATGTTGAATTGATGTTTTGTACATTGTCGCTGTTGGCATCTGTCCAGCAATCCAACTTTCAAGGACATTGGAGATTTTGTGGCTGAAGTTTTTATGGCATTAAACAGACCTCAGGAAGTGGAGAACTGCTGGATCTTGTAATAACCAGTGTGATGTCAATATTTAATGATACTGAGAGGATCTATAATTAGAGAAATCATGGTTTCAAAATTCAAGATTGTTTAATGTCATTTCTAGCACATGTAACCCCCAGGTTTGGCGGGCTGCGTTAGTCTAGGGGAAGACAATTGCCGCCCCCACCAAACTGGTGAAATCTCATTTGTGTGGATGCTGCGTGACGTTTTCCTGGTTACAAATCAGTACCAAGAAATAACAAACCATACACCATATGCAATTAAATGATTTAGCTTTATAATTCTCAATTTGACTAGAGGGTTAGTAAAGAAAACAAAAAGAAAAGGGCCCATTTTAATGAAATAGTCTAATGTGCACTTTGGAGCTCATGATTTTCCCATCCGTTTGTTCTCCATCGATTTCCCCTGGGTGGCGTCAACTCCTGGCCCCATTCCACGTCCACTCCTTCCTGCAGTCTATGACCTCTCCATTCTGGCATCTTCTCTCTCCATCTTCCGCTGGAAAAGAAGCCCACGAATCCCTCACTCTCGGGCTCTCAAGAAAGAAAAACATCCCCTCATAGGGTAGCGCACATTCCAAAGCCCCCATTTTCTCTAGTCATAACCCAAACACTGCTGCTACAGAGAAACCACCACAAAAACAGTGAAACTTTTCCCAGGCCATTGCAAAGGAGAACAAAATACAGTGGACTCTAGTTTATTCGAACACTTTGGGACTGATATAATTGATTTTTGTAAATGACCTGGATGAGGAAGTGGAGGGATGGGTTAGTACATTTGCTGGTGACACAAAGGTTGGAGATGTTGTGGATAGTGTGGAGGCTGTCGGAGGTTACAGCAGAACATCGATAGGATGCAAAACTGGGCTGAGATGTGGCAGATGGAGTTCAACCCAGATAAGTGTGAGATGGTTCATTTTGGTAGATCAAATATGATGGCAGGATATAGTATTAATGGTAAGACTCTTGGCAGTGTGGAGGATCAGAGGGATCTTAGGTTCCGTGTCCTTAGGACAGGGGTCCCCAACCTTTTTCGTACTGCGGACCGGTTTCATATTGACAATATTCTCGTGGACCGGCTGACGGGGCAGGTGGGGGGGGGGGTAGGGTTGCCAACGTACAAGAGTAGCAGTCAAATACGTTGGGATTACCCCAAAAAAGACTACAATGACCATGAAGCCTTGCACGGGCACCAGTGCGCGTGCGTTTACGTGCCGCTTTCTTAAAAATCGTTTTTGCTGAGTTGGCGGCGGCGGGGGGTGTTAATCACGACCGGAATATCGGTGATAAGTGGCTAATACACTCAATTTCGTTTCTAAAAGGGTTTATCTAACGAATTTAATATAAACACACAGCGCATATTTTCCTAGCATGAATATAGCGATAAGACACATATCAGGGGAGGACGGGGGAGCTTGAAGTAAGTGTTGAACGAACTTCCAGTAGAAGTGGTAGAGGCAGGTTCGATATTATCATTTAAAGAAAAATTGGATGGGTATATGGCCAGGAAAGGAATGGAGGGTTATGGGCTGAGTGCAGGTCGGTGGGACTAGGTGAGAGTAGTGTTCGGCACGGACTAGAAGGGCAGAGATGGCCTGTTTCCGTGCTGTAATTGTTATATGGTTATATAAGTCACTTATAATAGCATCATAACATTTTAAGTAACGTTTGGATATCAAACACACAGCACATATTTTCCTCGTGTGAACATATAAAATCATTGCAACACACCAATATCGCTGAATCAGTGGGAGCCCTGGGCTTGTTTCCCCGCAACAAGACGGTCCTATCGAGGGGTGATGGGAGACAGCGATACTTGAAGGGGGTTCCTTATGTCCAGTCTATTCCGCAATTTAGTTTCCGTTGCAGTCATTGCAGAGATATGTTGGAAATGAAAGCAACGTTTTCAGTGCTTTCCTGACTATCTCAGGATATTTAGCCTTGACTTTGATCCAGAATGCCGGCAGAAATGTTATGTCAAACATATTTTCAGCCCGTCGTCATTTGCAAGCTCATGGAGTTGATCTCCTTCCTGCGCTGACACGGATGACGCGTGGGTAACGACCTCGCGTGCATTCAAGTTCAACAGTGGGCGTGACAGGGAATGAGGAAAGGTGCAGCTGACTCATATCGCCAAATCATATCGTTTCCTCGCGGCCCGATACCGGTCCGCTGCCCGGTGATTGGGGACAGCTGCCTTAGGACACTCAAAGCTGCTGCGCAGATTGACTCTGTGGTTAAGAAGACATACGGTACATTGGCCTTCATCAACCGTGGGATTGAGCTTAAGAGCCGAGAGGTAATGTTGCAGCTATATAGGACCCTGGTCAGACCCCACTTGGAGAACTGTGCTCAGTTCTGGTCGCCTCACTACAGGAAGGATGTGGAAACTATAGAAAGGGTGCAGAGGAAATTTACAAGGATGTTGCCTGGATTGGGGAGCATGCCTTATGAGAAAAGGTTGAGTGAACTCGGCCTTTTCTCCTTGGAGTGACGGTGGATGAGAGGTGACCTGATAGAGGTGTATAAGATGATGAGAGGCATTGATCGTGTGGCTAGTCAGAGGCTTTTTCCCAGGGCTGAAATGTCTAATGCGAGGGCACCGTTTTAAGGTGCTTGGAAGTAGGTACAGAGGAGATGTCAGGGGTAAGTTTTTTCACTCAGAGAGTGGTGAGTGTGTGGAATGGGCTGCCGGTGACAGTGATGGAGGCGAATACGATAGGGTCTTTTAAGAGACTCCTGGATAGGCCCATGGAGCTTAGAAAAATAGAGGGATATGGGTAACCCTAGGTAATTTCTAAAGTAAGTACATGTTCGGCACAGCATTGTGGGCCAAAGGGCCTGTATTGTGCTGTAGGTTTTCTATGTTTCTATGATATATTTTGGCTGCCCCAGTTAGCCGAAGTTTCATGGAAATAGTTAAGGTTTTTTTTGAAAAAAAAGACACACTACTGTTTAACTGAGTAGCAAATTAAATGAAATACAGAACAAATTAGAAGATACCAATACCACTACAGTAATATAATCATCTGTATATTAGTTCCTAATAGTTTTCAATGGAGGAATTCATCCAGTGACTGTAAATGAACAAAATCAGCACAGACGCCTACTGTAGATAATTCATAGACTGCCCTCATACAATGCATTCAATGATTGCATCCTCCAGATCTTCATTTTCATTGTATCATTCAAGTTGATTGGTGATACCTTCAAATTCTTCATTGTTCCAACATTGTTGAAGTATGGATTCGTTTCATTATCACTCTTGACCGTTTCTGGCATCTCCAAGCCTGACTGCTTGAAACCACAGTGAGCAAAACGGTTCTGAATTGTCTTACAGCTTATTTCTCACCATTACTAGTGACAAAAATCACTGCTTTTTGTTTTGCAAACACACAACTGACACTGTTTAAACACTGCTCTAAGCATGCTATAACGTCTAACAGCCACGCAAGTGCAGGCAACTGACGCTAGTTAGAAACTATTCAGTAAGTCTCCTGTCGCAGGTAAGTGGCGTAATGTTCCAAATAAACAAAGGCGATCCAGATGACTTTCTGAATTAATTTTTGTTCTTGTCCAAAAGAAGCAGGTGCCCTGATTAACCAGTAGCCCAATTAACTGGAATTGTTACTCCAGATCCACAAAAAAAAACAATGAGATAAAGAACACAATAACAGAAATAAATACCATAAATATAAACACTAAAGATATTTTATATACGTAGATTGTACATCCATAAAGTGATGCTAGGCACAAGAGTGTCTGTACACAAGGTGACTGACAGGAAATGATAAAGTAGTGATGGTTGGGCTGTGGAGGGGTGGGTTAGTGGGTGGAGGTGTTGATCAGCCTTACTGCTTGGGGAAAGTAACTGTTTTTGAGTCTGATGGTCTTGGCGTGGATGGTAGGTAGCCTCCTCCCTGATGGGTATGGGACCAACAGTCCGTGGGCAGGGTGGATGGGATCTTTCATAATGTTATTAATCTATAAGAGTTCTCCGGAGATGTGACCAGTGGATTGGAACAGGGTCGGTCCGATGACGATTACAGCACCAGTGACCTGGGTTCAATCGCCACCACTGTCTGTAAGGAGTTTGTACGCTCACGCTGTGACTGCGTGGGTTTTCTCTGGGTGGTCTGGTTTCTCCCACATTTTGTAGGTGCACGGGGGTAGGTTTAGTAAGTGTGGGCACACTATGTGGCCAGAAGCATGGCGACACTTCGGGCTGTCCCCAGCGCATCCCCTGACAGTGTTGGTCGTTTGATGCAAACGACACATTTCACTGCACGTTTTGATGTTTTAGATCAGAAGACGTGGGAGCAGAATTAGGCCATTTGAGTCTGCTCCACCATTCCATCATGGCTGTATATCGTCCCTTTCAACCCCATTCTCCTGTCTTTTCCCCATAACCTTTGACACTCTGACGAATCAAGAACCTATCAATGCCTCTTTTAAATATACCCAGTGACTTGGCCATGAACAAATAAAGCTAATTTTTAAGATTGGTGGATATTTTATTGATCCCAAAGGAAATTACAGTGTCACAGTAGCATTACAAGTGTATAGATATACAAATATACAAATATTAGAAGTAAGAAAGAATAGAGAATAAGTCTAACAGGAGGAGGGTCATCACTTCCCCGGCTATAGTTCGACTCATTATAGAGCCTAATGGCTGAGGGTAAGAATGATGTCATTTGGTGCTCTTTGGAGCATCACAATTGTCTTAAAGTTAAAGTCTGTCCCGAGCCTTATAGGCTCATCAGGCCGGTGCTTATGCTGGTTTCTGTGGCATGAAGCGACTGAGAGTACGAGACTCCCCCCCCTACCCGGATAGGATGCCAATCTATCACGAGGTTAACCCCCAGCATTTGCCGGTACCCATTTTCAGCTGGGTGGACTGGAGCAGTGTGTGGTTAAGTGCCTTGCTCAAGGACACAACACGCTGCCTTGGCCGAGACTCGAACTCACGACCTTCAGATCGCTAGTCCAACGCTTTAACCACTTGGCCACGCGTCACACAGTTGTCTTAGTCTATTACTGAACGTGCTCCTCTGTTCAGCCAAGGTGGCATGCAGAGGGTGAGAAACATTGTCCAGAATTGCCAGGATTTTCTGTAGGGTCCTTTGTTCTACCACAGCCTCCAGTGAGTCCAGTTTGACTCCTATAACAGAGCCAGCCTCTCTAATCAGTTTATTGAGCCTGTTGGTATCACACGTGTTGATGCCATTGCCCCAGCACACCATCACATAGAAGATTGTACTGGCAACAACAGACTGGACAACATGTGAAGGAGAGGCCTGCATGCTCCAAAGGACCTCAGTCTCCTCAGGAAGTAGAGGAAACTCTAGCTCTTCTTGTACACAGCCCCTGTGTTGGTGCTCCACTCATGGTCATCCAGGTGCACACCCAGGTACTTGGAGGTCCTCACCATATTCAAGCCCTCACCATCAATGGTAAGAGGGAGCAGTACAGGTTTAGTCTTCCTAATGTCCATCACCATCTCCTTTGTCTTACTGATGTTGAGCTGCGGATGATTCAGCTTGCACCATTTGACAACATCCTCCACCAGGGCCCTGTATTCATCCTCCTGTCCTCCCTCAAGAAGGTATTTAAGAGTTTTGGATTTTGAGAAGATGTTTATGGTTGATAAATAAGGTTAGACTACTGGCATTGGAATACTTTACAGACAAGCTGGAGAGAGGGAATAAAGTGGTTGATGGTGAGACTGAGGGAGCCACGGAGCACCTTCAAGTCCACCAGTGACACAAAACGAAGTGGAAATGGGGATGCAAAGAGGTTTCAAGGGGTATTGATGGAGTTGTGAGGGGGAGGCAGATGGATATAACATGGAAAAACAACAGAACCTCGTTTAATGTGCTGTGGAAATCTTGCCAGAGGATATGTTTGTGGTTGGTACATTAGCAGCATTGAACATTGAGCCGACAGACTCCCATCCACCGTAACATCCACTTCAGGTTCCGATGGACCACACTGTCACCTGCTGATCGGGAATAATCAGAGCGGCAACTCTGAACAAACCCCTTCCAACTATCCTCTTCCTTCCTCATCTCCTCCTACCTCCAACATCCCCTCCCACCTCCCTCACCCCTCTCCCCCTTATTATGTTTTGTAACTCCAAAACTAATTGAAAAGATAAACACGGAGCTGGGAGAAACTGTGTACTGTACATTCATTTTTACTTGTCTTGCTGGAAAACGGATCTCCCAAGTTGCAGTTCTCTTGCAGACTGCATCAGGTTTTCCTTCAGGATTTCCCTGTATTTTGCTACATTCATTTTACCCTCTAGCTTCACAAGCCTTCCAGAGCCTGCTGCAGTGAAGCATCCCCACAGCAAGATGCAGCCACCACCATGCTTCATGGTAGGGACGGTGTGTTTTTGATGACGTGTGGTGTTCGGCTTGTGCCAAACATGGCGTTTAGTCTGATGGCCAAAAAGCTCAATTTTGGTTTCATCAGAATCATGGAACCTTCTTCCAGCTGACTTCAGAATCTCTCACAGGCCTTCTGCCAAATTCTAACCAAGATTTCCAGTAAGGTTATTTTTCCAACAATGGCTTCCCTTTGCCACTCTCCCATAAAGCTGTGACTGGTGAAACACCCGGGCAACAGTTGTATGTGCAGTCTCTCCCATCTCAGCCACTGAAGCTTGTAACTTCTCCAGAGTTGTCATAGGTTTTTTAGTGGCCTCCTTCACTAGTCCCCATCTCGCACGGTCACTCAGTTTTTGAGGACCGTCTGCTCTAGGCAGATTTACAGCTGTGCCATATTCTTTCCATTTCTTGATGATTGACTCAACTGTACTCCAAGGGATATTCAGTGACTTGGAAATTTCCTTGTATCCATCTCCTGACTTGTGCTTTTCAATAACCTTTTCACAGAGTTGCTTGGAGCATTCTTTTGTCTTCATGGTGCAGTTTTTGCCAGGATACTGACTCACCTGCAGTTGGACCTTCCAGATACAGGTGTATTTTTACTACAATCAATTGAAACACCTTGACTGGACACAGTGATCACCATTTAACTTATCACGTGACTTAAACCAACTGGCGGCACCAGTGATTTGGTGTGTCATATTAAAGGCAGTGAACACTAATACAATCAATTATTTTGTGTTTTATATTTGTAATTGATTTAGATCACTTTATAGAGACCTGTTTTCACATTGACACAAATGAGTCTCTTTCTGTTGATCAGTATTGGGGGAAAAAGCCAAATTAAATCCACTGTGATTCAATGTGTAAAACAATAAAACATGAAAACTTCCAAGGGTGGGGAATACTTTTTATAGGCAGTGTGTGTGTGTGTGTGTGTTATGATATATTACAACTACTGTATAGTCATCTACAGAGTAGCATGGTAAGTTTTAAATGGTCCTATTCAGGCCTAAAGATTTAATCACGGTGGAGGATTTCTTACTCTTGTGGGATAATGTCTATCCTGACAAGGGGGTTTACTCTGCTTGGCAGGTGAGACATGTGGCTGTGAAACAGTCTCCAGTTCTGGGGCCGCCTCCGTGGTGGTTGTAGGAGTTGACTCTGGGACTGCAGTTCTGACACTCTGGGTACCTTTCTCCTCTTTTCTCCGAAGTGGTCCATCAGCATTTCCATTATTAGTCATCCTCTTGAATTTGATCTTGTAATGGTGTCCCCCAAGATAGAGCCCATCTCTGCATCTGTGGAACACCTTTCTGTGGAGTAAAAATGAACACTAGTGGTTGATGATCAGTAATGAGGGTAAACTCTCTCCCATTCAAGTACTGGTTGGAACATTATACACTCGGCATGTCAATCTGTTTATAGTTTTGCTCTGTAGTGGTAGGGGAAGGTGATGCAAAGACTATGGGACATTCACTTCCCTTAAACATAACATGACACGACGTGACTGGACCAATACTATAAGGTGAGGCATCACAGGCAAGTTTCACTGGATGATTCAGAATTGAATTGGCTTTATTACTTACATCCTTCACATACATGACTAAAAATCTTTACGTTGCCTCTCCATCTAAATGTGCAATTTATAGTAATTTGTGATAAATAGTATGTATAATAGGACAGTCAATATAACATAGAAATACAGTTGTGTCAGCGTGAATTAATCAGTCAGATGGCCTGGTGGAAGAAGCTGTCCGGAGCCTGTTGGTCCTGGCTTTTATGCTGCAGCACAGTTTCCCGAATGGTAGCAGCTGGAATAGTCTGTGGTTGGGGTGATTCGGGTCCCCAATGATCCTTTGGGCCCTTTTTACACACCTGTGTCTGTAAATGTTCTGAATAGTGGGAGTTTCACATCTACAGATGTGCTGGGCTGTCCACACCACTCTCTGCAGAGTCCTGCAAATGAGGGAAGTACAGTTCCCATGCCAGGCAGTGATGTAGCCAGTCAGGATGCTCTCATTTGGGTCCCCGTAGAAAGTTCTTAGGGTTTGGGGACATGCCAAGTTTATTTAACTGTCTGAGATGAAAGAGGCGCTGTCATGCGTTTTTCACCACACAGCCGGTACGTACAGACCACGTGAGATCCTCAGTGATGTGTATGCCAAGGAACTTAAAGCTGTTCACCCTCTCAACCCCAGATCCATTGATGTCAATAGGGGTTAACCTGTCTCCATTCCACCCGTAATCCACAACCAGCTCCTTTGTTTTTGCTACATTGAGGGAGAGGTTGTTTTCTTGACACCACTGTGTCAGGGTGGTGACTTCTCTGTAGGCAGGCTTGTTATTATTTGAGATAAGGCCAATCAATTTAGTATCATCAGCAAATTTAATTAGCAGATTTCCCACATTCCCACCTCTGACAGGAGAAGCATTCCATCCTGACTACTCTGTACCAAAAAAGAAAAAGACTTGCCTCTTCTCAGCTATGCCATCACCTCTTCATGCCAAAACCTGTTAAGCCAAAGTCTTTACACTCTGATTTTTACAGCTATCTGGACTATACCTCTTACCACCCTGTTATTTGTAAAAAAAAAACACCGACCCCTTCCCTCAATTTTCTTTGCGGGCTGCCCAGCATTCCCCTCGTTGAGTTGATTTGACACAAATGACATTTCACTGGATGTTTTGATGTACATGTAACATAAAGAGCTAATTTCTCAATTTCTCTGTCTCTGCCACATCTGCTCTCAGGATGAGGCTTTTCATTCTGGAACAAAGAAGATTCCTCCTTCTTCAAAGAAAGGGGCTTCCCTTCCTCCCCCATCAATGCTGCCGTCACCCACATCTCTTCCATTTTGTGCACCTCTGCCCTCAGCCCATCCTCCTGCCACGCCACCAGGAATAGGGTTCCTCTTGTCCTCACCTACCACCCCACCAGCCTCCGCATCCAGCACATAATACTCCAAAACTTCTATCATCTCCAATGGGATCCCACCACCTAGCATATCCTTCCCCCCCCGCCCCCAAACTTACTGCTTTTGGCAGGGATTGCTCCCTACACAACTCCCTTGTCCATTCATCCATCCCCACTGATCTCCCTCCTGGCACTTATCCTTGCAGACGGAACAAGTACAACACCTGCCCCTACACCTCCTCCCTCACTATCATTCAGGGCCCAAAACAGTCCTTCCAGGTGAGTTTGCTGTGGTTATTTATTGTATCCGGTGCTCCTGGTGTTGCCTCCTGTATATTGGTGAGTCCTGACATGGATTGGAAGACCACTTAGCCGAGCATCTAATCGCCATCCACTAGATAAAGCAGGATCTCCCAATGGCCACCCATTTTAATTCTACTTCCCATTCCCATTCCAACATGTCTATCTATCCATGGCCTCCTCTACTGTCCTGATGTCGCCACACTCAGGTGGGAGGAACAACACCTTGGATTTAGTTTGGGTAGCCTCCAACCTGATGGCATGGACATCAATTTCTTAAACTTTCCTTCCACAGCTGCCCATGGCAACGAATTCCACAGATTCACCACTCTCTGGCTAAAGAAGTTCCTCTTCCTCTCCATTCTAAAAGGACACCCTCTATTCTGAGGCTGTGTCCTCTGGTCTTAGACTCTCCCACCATAGGAAGCGTCGTCACCACATCCACTCTATCGAGGCCTTTCACCATTCAATAGGTTTCAACGAGATCACTAATCATTCTGAATTCCAGTAAACACAGGCCCCAAGCTATCAAACACTCTTGATATGACAAGCTGTTCAATCCTGGAATCATTGTTGTGAACAAACAAGAAAAAATCTGCAGACTCTGGAAATCGGAGCAACACACACAAAATGCTAGAAGAACTCAGCAGGCCAGGCAGCAACTATGGAGAACAGCACAGTCAATGTTTCGGGCTGAAACCCTTCAGCAGGACTGGAGAAAAAAAGCTGAGGAGTAGATTTGAAAGGTGGAGGGGAGGGGAGAGAGAAACACCAGGTGATGGGTGATACCTGGCGGGGGGGGGGGAAGGAATGAAGCAACAAGCTAGGAAGTTGATTGATGAAAGAGATAGAGAAAAAGGGGGAAGAGCACCAGAAGGAGGCAGAAGGTAGGCAAGGAGATAATGTGAGAAAGGGAAAAGGCGAAGGAGGGGGTGTGGGGGACATTACCGGAAGTTTGAGTAAATCTATATTCATGCCATCAAATTGGAGGTGACTTAAATGGAATATAAGGTGTTGTTCCTTCAACCTAAGTGTAGCCTCATCAGGACAGTGAAGGAGGCCTTGGATAAACATTTCGGAATGGGGAGTAGGAAATGGAATTAAAATGTGTGGCCACTGGGAGATCCCGTTTCTTCTGGCGGATAGAGTGTAGATGCTCGGTGAAGCAGTCTCCCAGTCTACATCAGGTCTCACCGATGTACAGGAGGCCACAGCGGGTACACCGAACAGAGTAAATGATCCCAACAGACTCACAGGTGAAGTGTCACCTCACCTGAAAGAACTGCTTAAGGCCCTGAATGGTAGGTGAGGGAGGAGGTGTAGGGGCAGGTGTAGCACTTGTTTCACGGGTGTCCTTTGAACCCTCTCCAGTCTCAGCAATCCAATGGCCCCCAAAACTGCTCACAATACACCAAGTGAGGCCTCACCAGAGCTTTATAAAGCCTCAACATTACATCCTTGCTTTTATATTCTAGCCTCTTGAAATCAATGCTAACATTGCATTTGCCTTCCTCACCACAAACTTAACCTGCAAATTAACCATTAGGGAATCCCGCAGAAGGGCTCCCTAGTCCCCTTGCATTTCAGATTTTTGTATTTTCTCTCCATTTAGAAAATAGTCAACCCTTTCACTTCTTCTATTTTTTTGTTTATTTTTATTTATTGCTTATCTATCTATTTATTTATTTTTTTCTCAGCTCGGGCTGGTAAAACCTGAGGTACAGGCATAGCCAAGCACGCTCATTTGTCAATTGCTAGGAACTTTCAAACTATTCCAGTGATGTTTAGTATTGTGGCTTTCTGGAGAGTTACATAGATATTACTGCTGTAATTGTTTAATGCTTTTGTGTAGCGACTTTGGGATGACACCAGTTGTAGATATTACTTACTATGTTTTCTTATCTGCATGGCTAGTCTTTTGCACATTGGTGGTTTGCCCATCTTGTGTGTGGTCTTTGAATCTAATGTGTTTCTTTGTATTTACAGTGAATACCTGCAAGGAAACGAAGTTCAGTGTTCTATACAGTGACATATATGTATTTTGATAATAAATTTACTTTTACCTTTGAAACAGTGTCTGATCACCTGAGATCCCACTCAATGGCTCGGGTGTAGCTCTGTCCTGGCGATGCCATACTCTGGGCAGCCCCGTCAAGACAACAGGGCATGAGATACAGGGTTAGGGGCAAATCGCAACTCCGCACTGGGGACAAGGAGCAGCTGTATGCTGGGGATGCTGTGCTACAGTGAGGCTTCATGCTGGGGATAGCGCTTCATCATGCAGCTCCACCATGGGGACTGGGCTCCACGGTGCAGCTCCACCTTGGGGACTGGGCTCCACGGTGCGGCTCCACCTTAGGGACTGGGCTCCACGGTACGGCTCCGCCTTGGGGATGGGACACGATGCGGCTCCGCCTTGGGGTCGGGGCTAAATGGGGCGGATCCACCTTGAGGACGGGGGAATCCACGGTGCGGCTCCGCCCTGGGGACCGGGCTCCACGGTGCGGCTCCGCCCTGGGGACCGCCTCCTACAGGCCGCAGCCCCGTTTCCTGTGGCTCTCGGGTGACCGGCGGAAAGTGTCCCGGAACCGAATATCAGGGCCCGGTCTGGGGCCTCCATCTGTTTCCGTAAGCAGCGGCCAAGCCGGCAGGCCCGAGCCTCGGACTCCCGCACGCCCACAGCCCCGTGGAGGGCTTCCCCGCTGCAGTGGCACCGCTCCTGCAGGTGAGAAGGGAGTGGAGCAAGGCTGAGGGTGTGGTAGGGGAGAGAGAGATTCGTTTTCTTGCCCCTCCGGGATAAGGAGTGTTCGTGGGAGGGGGAACTCCAGGAGTAAGGAGGGCTCAGGAGGGAATTCCGGGGGTAAGGAGGGGTCAGGGTGAAGGGAACTCTTGGGGTAAGGACGTTTCAGGAGGGAACTCCAGGGGTAAGGAGGGTTCAGGGTGGAGGGAATTCTGGGGGTAAGGAGGGTCCACGGTGGAGGGAACTGTGGGTAAGGAGGGTTCAGGGTGGAGGGAACTCTTGGGGTAAGGAGGGTTCAGGTGGGGACTCTGGGGGGTAAGGATGGTTCAGGGTGGAGGGGACTCAGGGGATAAGGAGGGGCCACAGTGGAGGGAACTCTGGGGATAAGTAGGGTTCAGGGTGGAGGGAACTCTGGGGTAAGGAGGGTTCAGGAGGGAACTCCAGGGGTAAGGAGGGTTCAGGGTGGAGGGAATTCTGGGGGTAAGAAGGGTCCACGGTGGAAGGAACTCTGTGGGTAAGGAGGGGTCAGGGTGGAGGGAACTCTGTGGGTAAGGAGGGTTCAGGGTGGAGGGAACTCTGGGGGTAAGGAGGGTTCAGGGTGGAGGGAACTCTGTGGGTAAGGAGGGTTCAGGGTGGAGGGAACTCTGGGGATAAGGAGGGTTCAGGGTGGAGGGAACTCTGGGGTAAGGAGGGGTCAGGGTGGAGGGAATTCTGGGGATAAGGAGGGGCCACAGTGGAGGGAACTGGGGATAAGGAGGGTTCAGGGTGGAGGGAATTCTGGGGGTAAGGAGGGTCCACGGTGGAGGGAACTGTGGGTAAGGAGGGTTCAGGGTGGAGGGAACTCTGGGGGTAAGGAGGGTTCAGGAGGGGACTCTGGGGGGTAAGGATGGTTCAGGGTGGAGGGGACTCAGGGGATAAGGAGGGGCCACAGTGGAGGGAACTCTGGGGATAAGTAGGGTTCAGGGTGGAGGGAACTCTGGGGTAAGGAGGGTTCAGGAGGGAACTCCAGGGGTAAGGAGGGTTCAGGGTGGAGGGAATTCTGGGGGTAAGAAGGGTCCACGGTGGAAGGAACTCTGTGGGTAAGGAGGGGTCAGGGTGGAGGGAACTCTGTGGGTAAGGAGGGTTCAGGGTGGAGGGAACTCTGGGGGTAAGGAGGGTTCAGGGTGGAGGGAACTCTGTGGGTAAGGAGGGTTCAGGGTGGAGGGAACTCTGGGGATAAGGAGGGTTCAGGGTGGAGGGAACTCTGGGGTAAGGAGGGGTCAGGGTGGAGGGAATTCTGGGGATAAGGAGGGGCCACAGTGGAGGGAACTGGGGATAAGGAGGGTTCAGGGTGGAGGGAATTCTGGGGGTAAGGAGGGTCCACGGTGGAGGGAACTGTGGGTAAGGAGGGTTCAGGGTGGAGGGAACTCTGGGGGTAAGGAGGGTTCAGGGTGGAGGGGACCCTGGGGTAAGAAGGGGTCAGGGTGGAGGGAATTCTGGGAATAAGGAGGGTCCACGGTGGAGGGAACTGTGGGTAAGGAGGGTTCAGGGTGGAGGGAACTCTGGGGGTAAGGAGGGTTCAGGGTGGAGGGAACTCTGTGGGAGAGGAGGGTTCAGGGTGGAGAGAACTCTGTGGGTAAGGAGGGTTCAGGGTGGAGGGGACCCTGGGGTAAGGAGGGGTCAGGGTGGAGGGAATTCTGGGGGTAAGGAGGGTCCACGGTGGAGGGAACTGTGGGTAAGGAGGGTCCACAGCGGAGGGAACTGTGGGTAAGGAGGGTTCAGGGTGGAGGGAACTCTGGGGGTAAGGAGGGTTCATGGTGGAGGGGACTCAGGGGATAAGGAGGGGCCACGGTGGAGGGAACTGTGGGTAAGGAGGGGTCAGGGTGGAGGGAACTCTGTGGGTAAGGAGGGTTCAGGGTGGAGGGTCCCTGGTGTAAGGAGTGTCAGGGTGGAGGGAATTCTGGGGGTAAGGAGGGTTCAGGGTGGAGGGAACTCTGTGGGTAAGGAGGGTTCAGGGTGGAGGGGACCCTGGGGTAAGGAGGGGTCAGGGTGGAGGGAATTCTGGGGGTAAGGAGGGTCCACGGTGGAGGGAACTGTGGGTGAGAGGGGTCAGGGTGGAGGGAACTCTGTGGGTAAGGAGGGTTCAGGGTGGAGGGGACCCTGGGGTAAGGAGGGGTCAGGGTGGAGGGAATTCTGGGGGTAAGGAGGGTTCAGGGTGGAGGGAATTCTGGGGGTAAGGAGGGTCCAGATCGGAGGGAACTGTAGGTAAGGCGGGTTCAGGGTGGAGGGAACTCTGGGGGTAAGGAGGGTTCAGGGTAGAGGGAACTCTGTGGGTAAGGAGGGTTCAGGGTGGAGGGAACTGTGGGTAAGGAGGGTTCAGGGTGGAGGGAATTCTGGGGGTAAGGAGGGTTCAGGAGGAGACTCTGGGGGGTAAGGAGGGTTCAGGGTGGAGGGGACTCAGGGGATAAGGAGGGGCCACAGTGGAGGGAACTCTGGGGTAAGGAGGGGTCAGATTGGAGGGAACTGTGGGTAAGGAGGGTTCAGGGTGGAGGGAATTCTGGGGGTAAGGAGGGTTCAGGGTGGAGGGAATTCTGGGGGTAAGAAGGGTCCACGGTGGAAGGAACTCTGTGGGTAAGGAGGGTTCAGGGTGGAGAGAACTCTGGGGGTAAGGAGGGTTCAGGGTGGAGGGAACTCTGTGGGTAAGGAGGGTTCAGGTGGAGAGAACTCTGTGGGTAAGGAGGGTTAGGGTGGAGGGGACCCTGGGGTAAGGAGGGGTCAGGGTGGAGGGAATTCTGGGGGTAAGGAGGGTCCACAGTGGAGGGAACTGTGGGTAAGGAGGGTTCAGGGTGGAGGGAACTCTGGGGGTAAGGAGGGTTCAGGAGGGGACTCTGGGGGGTAAGGAGGGTTCATGGTGGAGGGGACTCAGGGGATAAGGAGGGGCCACAGTGGAGGGAACTGGGGATAAGGAGGGGTCAGGGTGGAGGGAATTCTGGGGGTAAGGAGGGTCCACGGTGGAGGGAACTGTGGGTAAGGAGGGGTCAGGGTGGAGGGAATTCTGGGGGTAAGGAGGGTCCACGGTGGAGGGAACTGTGGGTAAGGAGGGTTCAGGGTGGAGGGAACTCTGGGGGTAAGGAGGGTTCAGGAGGGGACTCTGGGGGGTAAGGATGGTTCAGGGTGGAGGGGACTCAGGGGATAAGGAGGGGCCACAGTGGAGGGAACTCTGGGGATAAGTAGGGTTCAGGGTGGAGGGAACTCTGGGGTAAGGAGGGTTCAGGAGGGAACTCCAGGGGTAAGGAGGGTTCAGGGTGGAGGGAATTCTGGGGGTAAGAAGGGTCCACGGTGGAAGGAACTCTGTGGGTAAGGAGGGGTCAGGGTGGAGGGAACTCTGTGGGTAAGGAGGGTTCAGGGTGGAGGGAACTCTGGGGGTAAGGAGGGTTCAGGGTGGAGGGAACTCTGTGGGTAAGGAGGGTTCAGGGTGGAGGGTCCCTGGTGTAAGGAGTGTCAGGGTGGAGGGAATTCTGGGGGTAAGGAGGGTTCAGGGTGGAGGGAACTCTGTGGGTAAGGAGGGTTCAGGGTGGAGGGGACCCTGGGGTAAGGAGGGGTCAGGGTGGAGGGAATTCTGGGGGTAAGGAGGGTCCACGGTGGAGGGAACTGTGGGTGAGAGGGGTCAGGGTGGAGGGAACTCTGTGGGTAAGGAGGGTTCAGGGTGGAGGGGACCCTGGGGTAAGGAGGGGTCAGGGTGGAGGGAATTCTGGGGGTAAGGAGGGTTCAGGGTGGAGGGAATTCTGGGGGTAAGGAGGGTCCAGATCGGAGGGAACTGTAGGTAAGGCGGGTTCAGGGTGGAGGGAACTCTGGGGGTAAGGAGGGTTCAGGGTAGAGGGAACTCTGTGGGTAAGGAGGGTTCAGGGTGGAGGGAACTGTGGGTAAGGAGGGTTCAGGGTGGAGGGAATTCTGGGGGTAAGGAGGGTTCAGGAGGAGACTCTGGGGGGTAAGGAGGGTTCAGGGTGGAGGGGACTCAGGGGATAAGGAGGGGCCACAGTGGAGGGAACTCTGGGGTAAGGAGGGGTCAGATTGGAGGGAACTGTGGGTAAGGAGGGTTCAGGGTGGAGGGAATTCTGGGGGTAAGGAGGGTTCAGGGTGGAGGGAATTCTGGGGGTAAGAAGGGTCCACGGTGGAAGGAACTCTGTGGGTAAGGAGGGTTCAGGGTGGAGAGAACTCTGGGGGTAAGGAGGGTTCAGGGTGGAGGGAACTCTGTGGGTAAGGAGGGTTCAGGTGGAGAGAACTCTGTGGGTAAGGAGGGTTAGGGTGGAGGGGACCCTGGGGTAAGGAGGGGTCAGGGTGGAGGGAATTCTGGGGGTAAGGAGGGTCCACAGTGGAGGGAACTGTGGGTAAGGAGGGTTCAGGGTGGAGGGAACTCTGGGGGTAAGGAGGGTTCAGGAGGGGACTCTGGGGGGTAAGGAGGGTTCATGGTGGAGGGGACTCAGGGGATAAGGAGGGGCCACAGTGGAGGGAACTGGGGATAAGGAGGGGTCAGGGTGGAGGGAATTCTGGGGGTAAGGAGGGTCCACGGTGGAGGGAACTGTGGGTAAGGAGGGGTCAGGGTGGAGGGAACTCTGTGGGTAAGGAGGGTTCAGGGTGGAGGGGACCCTGGTGTAAGGAGGGTCAGGGTGGAGGGAATTCTGGGGGTAAGGAGGGTTCAGGGTGGAGGGAACTGTGGGTGAGAGGGGTCAGGGTGGAGGGAACTCTGTGGGTAAGGAGGGTTCAGGGTGGAGGGGACCCTGGGGTAAGGAGGGGTCAGGGTGGAGGGAATTCTGTGGGTAAGGAGGGTCCAGATTGGAGGGAACTGTGGGTAAGGAAGGTTCAGGGTGGAGGGAACTCTGGGGGTAAGGAGGGTCCACGGTGGAGGGAACTCTGTGGGTAAGGAGGGTTCAGGGTGGAGGGAACTCTGGGGGTAAGGAGGGTCCACGGTGGAGGGAACTCTGTGGGTAAGGAGGGTTCAGGGTGGAGGGGACCCTGGGGTAAGGAGGGGTCAGGGTGGAGGGAATTCTGGGGGTAAGGAGGGTTCAGGGTGGAGGGAATTCTGGGGGTAAGGAGGGTCCAGATTGGAGGGAACTGTGGGTAAGGCGGGTTCAGGGTGGAGGGAACTCTGTGGGTAAGGAGGGTTCAGGGTGGAGGGAATTCTGGGGGTAAGGAGGGTTCAGGAGGGGACTCTGGGGGGTAAGGAGGGTTCAGGGTGGAGGGGACTCAGGGGATAAGGAGGGGCCACAGTGGAGAGAACTCTGGGGATAAGGAGGGTTCAGGGTGGAGGGAACTCTGGGGGTAAGGAGGGTCCACGGTGGAGGGAACTGTGGGTAAGAAGGGTTCAGGGTGGAGGGAACTCTGGGGGTAAGGAGGGTTCAGGGTGGAGGGGACCCTGGGGTAAGAAGGGGTCAGGGTGGAGGGAATTCTGGGAATAAGGAGGGTCCGCGGTGGAGGGAACTGTGGGTAAGGAGGGTTCAGGGTGGAGGGAACTCTGTGGGTAAGGAGGGTTCAGGGTGGAGAGAACTCTGTGGGTAAGGAGGGTTCAGGGTGGAGGGGACCCTGGGGTAATGAGGGGTCAGGGTGGAGGGAATTCTGGGGGTAAGGAGGGTCCACGGTGGAGGGAACTGTGGGTAAGGAGGGTCCACGGTGGAGGGAACTGTGGGTAAGGAGGGTTCAGGGTGGAGGGAACTCTGGGGGTAAGGAGGGTTCAGGAGGGGACTCTGGGGGGTAAGGAGGGTTCAGGGTGGAGGGAATTCTGGGGGTAAGGAGGTTTCAGTGTGGAGGGAACTGTGGGTAAGGAGGGTTCAGATTGGAGGGAACTGTGGGTAAGGAGGGTTCAGGGTGGAGGGAATTCTGTGGGTAAGGAGGGTCCAGATTGGAAGGAACTGTGGGTAAGGAGGGTTCAGGGTGGAGGGGACCCTGGGGTAAGGAGGGTCCAGATTGGAGGGAACTCTGGGTTAAAGAGTGTTCAGGGTAAGAGAGTGACTCTGAGGCGTAAGGTGGATTGGGGGGGGTGGAGAGATAGAAAGAGGCCCCGGGGATAAGGAGGGTTTAAGGGGGAGAGAGAGTGACCCCGCAGTGTGGCGGTTAGTGTTCTCGATCACTGATCGGATTTCAATTCTCTCTGGGAATGCGTGGTGCTCCAGTTTCCCTCCACTTTCCAAAGTCGTACAGGTTAGGGTTAGACAGTTGTGGGCATGCTATGTTGGCACTGGAAGCATGGCGACATTTTGTGGGCTGCCCAGCATTCCCCTGGTTGAGTTAATTTGACACAATGGACATTTCACTGTATGTTTCTATGTACATGTGGCAACTAAAGCTCATCTTTCTTTTCTTCCACTTGATGGGCCTGGCCAGAATAGCAGTTCAGCACGGATATTTTGAGTATTGAATACTCTGGATACATTGGATGTGCTGAGGATGTTTCCCGTGATAGGGGAGTCTAGGACCAGAGGACACAAGCTCAGGATGGAGCGATATCTGTTTAGAACAGAGATGAGGAGGGATTGCTTTAGCCACATGGTGGTGAATCTGTGGAATTCATTGCTGCAGATGGCTTTGGAGGCCGAGTCATTGGGTATATTTAAAGTGGAGGTTCAGAGGTTCTTGATTATTTGGGGTATTAAAGGTTATGGGGAGAAGGCAGGAGAATGGTGTTGAGAGGAATGGTGGCGGAGACTTGATGGGCTGAATGGCCATCTGCTCCTATGTCTTATTGTCCAGATGGGCCGAAGGACCTGTTCCTGAGCTCTGTGACTCTGACCCTAACTATTGCAATAGAAATCTCTCTCACTTTGCTGACCTGCAGCAGATACAAGCCGTTTCTCATCAGCCATCCAGCCCTGGTGTAATAAACCATCTCTGAACTGCTCCCACCTCACTAAAATCCTAAAGGGAAGGCAGCCAATGCTGTACAACTGACTCCAGATGTGGTGTTTGCAAAACCCTGCAGAGCTGAAACGTATTAGTTTATCATTGCCGTGTGTACTGAGAAACAGTGACTTTTTACAAATGACTTGGATGTGGAAGGGTGGAAGGGTGGGTTAATAAATTTGCAGATGACACAAAAGTTGGTGGTGCTAGAGGGTTGTCGTGGTTACAACGGGACGTTGACAGGACGCAGAGCTGGGCTGAGAAGTGGCAGATGGAGTTCAACCTGGAAAAGTGTGAAGTGATTCACTTTGGGTGGTCAAACTTGAAGACAGAATACAGGATTAATGACAAGATCCTTAGTGGTTTGGAGGGACAGAGGGATCTTGGGGTGCACATTCATAGATCCTGCAAAGTTGCCGTGCACGTTGATAAGGTGGTTGTGAAAGTGTGTGGTGTGCTGGCCTTTATTAGTTGGGGGACTGAGTTCAAGAGCCACGAGGTAATGTTGCAGCTCTATAAAACCCCGGTTATAGCACACATGGAGAACTATGTTCAGTTCTAGTCACCTCATTGTAGGAAGGATGTGGAAGCTTTCGAGAGGGTGCAGAGGAGATTCACCACGATGCTGCCTGGTTAAACAGAATGTCTTATGAGGATGGGTGGAGTGAGCCAGGGCTTTTCTCTCTGGAGGGAAGGAGGATGAGAGGTAACTTGATAGAGGTGTGTAAAATGATAAGAGGCATAGATTGAGTGGACAGTCAGAGACCTGTCCCAGCATGGAAATGGTTAATACAAGTGGACATAATATTAAGGTGATTGGGGGAAGTATAGGGGATGTCAGAGGTATATTTTACGTGGAGGGTGTGCCAAGGGTGGTGGTAGAGGAAGATACACATGTAAACTGCCAACAAAACAACATCCCTCCGGACTAAGGTGCACAGCACAGTACGTACAATTCACACACAACACAAAGTAACTCAAAGAAATTGACAAATAAAATATATTCCAGAAGATTGACATTGAGTGTGAGGTGTATGTGCAACACAGTACAACGCTGCTGGCGGTTCATAGGTGATGAGACCTGGGCGGTGGCCGGGAGTTCAGTAGTCATGGCCTGGGGGAAGAAGCTGTTTCCCATTCTAACACTTCTTGTCCTAATACTATGGTACCTCCCGCCTGATTGGTGGGGGTCATAGAGATTGTGGAACGGATGGGAGAGATCATTGACAATGCTACGCAGCGCTACTGATAAATACCTGAGATGGGTGTGAGAGAGAACTCTTAGCAGCCCTTGCCTGAATAACAGAGTGTGTCTTATGAGGATAGGTTGAGCGGGCTAGGGCTTTTCTCTTTGGAGCGAAGGAGGATGAGAGGTGACTTGATAAAAGACTTGCTTTTGTAGGGTCTTGCAGTCAGATGTCTTGCAAATCCCATACCAGACGGTAATGCAGCTGATCAGGACCCTTGATGGTGCTTCTGTAAGAATTGTTTAGAAAGGTGGGGTGAGGGGTGGAGCCTAGCCTGTGCAGGGCCTCAGTCTCCTCAGCAAGAGGAGATGCTGCTGTGTTTTCTTGACTAAAAAGGTGATGTTGAGGGACTAGGTGAGATTGTCCATTTTCTGCACTCCCAGAAACTTGGTGCTCCTGCCTCTCTCCACGGAGGAGCCGTTTCTGTGCAGTGAGGAGTGGTCTGCCTGCACCTTCCTTAGCAAGGTCTAAGAGACCCTTAGACAGGCACATGGGTGATTGAAGATGTGAGAGGGAAGGGGTAGATTGATCTTAGATTAGAGTAGGTGTAAAGCTTGGATGATGTCGTGTGCTGAAAGGCTGGTACAGGGCTGGAACATTTTATATGTACTGAGATACAGTGAAGAGCTTCATATGACACACATTTTAATTCCACGTCCCATTCCCATTCTGACATGTCAATCCACGGCCTCCTCTAGATGAAGCCACACTCAGGTTGGAGGAACAACACCTTATATTCCATCTGGGTAGCCTCCAACCTGATGGCATGAACAATAATTTCTCTAACTTCTGTTAATGCCCCTCTTCCCCTTCTTACCCCATCCCTTATTTATTTATTTACTTATTTAATCGTTCGTTCGTTCCCCCCTTTTTTTCTCTCTCTGTCCCTCTCACAATAACTCCTTGCCTGCTCTCCATCTTCCTCTGGGCTCCCCTCCCCCTTTCTTTATCCGTAGGCCTCCCGTACCATGTTACTCCCCCTTCTCCAGCCTCTTATCCCTTTTTCCAATCAACTTTCCAGCTCTTAGCTTCATCCCTCCCCTTCCTGTCATTTCAGATCTCTCCCTTCCCCCTCCCACTTTCAAATCTCTTGCTATCTCTTCTTTCAGTTAGTCCTGACGAAGGGTCTCGGCCTGAAACGTTGACTGTACCTCTTCCTAGAGATGCTGCCTGGCTTGCTGTGTTCCACCAGCATTTTGTGTGTGTTGCTTGAATTTCCAGCATCTGCAGATTTCCTCGTGTTTACAGTGAAGAACTTTTGTTTGTGTACCATCCAGACAGACAAAAAGTAAAATGTGTTGCAGTTACAGAGAATTAGAATCCGGTTAAATTTGCCGGCATGTGTCGTGACATTTGTTAACTTTGCAGCAGCAGTTCAATGCAATAAATAATAATAGAGACAAAATAAACTGTGAATAATAATAAGTATATTTATTAAATAGTTAAATAAGTCATGCAAAAAAAAAAGAAATTAAAAATAGTGAGGTAGTGTTCATGGGTTCAATGTCCATTCAGAAATCAGATAGCAGAGAGGAAGAGGCTGTTCCTGAATTGCAGAGTGTGTGTCTTCAGGCTTCTGTATCTCCTCCCTGATGGTAGCAATGAGAAGGGGGCATGTCCTGGGTGATGGGGGTCCTTAATGATGGGTGTTGCCTTGTTGAGGCATCGCTCCTTGAAGATTGCCTGGATACTATGGAGGCTGGTACCCATGACGAAGCGGACTAATTTTACCACTGTCTGCAGCTTACTTCGATCCTGGGCTATAGCTCCCTACCCCTGCACACCAGACGGTGACACAACCAGTCAGAACGCTCACCACGGTGCCTATGTAGAAATTTGTGAGTGTTTTTGGTGACATACTGAATCCAGTCAAACTCTTAATGAAATAGAGCTGCTGTCCTCTCTACTTTATAGCTGCATTGATATGTTCTGTCCTGGTTAGGTCCCAGACATCCTGACACCCAGGAACATGAAATTGTTCACTCTCTCCACTTCTGATCCCTCTATGAGAACTGGTGTGTCTTCCCTCATCTTACCCTTTCTGAAGTCCACGATCAGTTCCTTGGTTCTTTGCAAGGAGCACAACAAGGTAAATTGGGAGATCAGGAATTTACAGTTTAGCTTCTGAGAGATGCATTCAAGAGTTTGAAAAGAGCAGGATCGAAACTGTCCTTGAGCTCGGCGGGACGGGCTGTCAAGCCAGTCATTCTTTCTTCTCCCCTCTTCCTTTGGGCAAAAGATAGAAAAGCTTTCGTAACTGATTTGTGAAAACTCAGCCAGCTCCACCACGGGTACTGGCCTCCCCACCATCCAGGACGTCTTCAAGAAGCAATGCCACAAAGAGCAGTATCCGTCATTACGGACCCCCATCGCCCAGGCGGTGCCCTCTTCTCAGCTACCATCAGGGAGGAGGTACAGGAGCCTGAAGATCCAACGTTTCAGTGACAGCTTCTTCCCCTCTGCCATCGAATTTCTGAACGGACACTGAAACCAAGAACACTACCTCACTACTTCTTTGCACTATTTATTTAATTTAATGTTTTTAATATACATGTACTTACTGTAATTTAGTTTTAATTATGTATTGTAATGTATTGCTGTCACAAAACAAAAATTTCACAACATTTGCCGGTGATATTAAGCCTGATCCCAAGTTTGACCTGCTGACTTATCTCATCCCTTCACCCCGTTGGGGCAGAGGCCAGCAGCTCACCAGTCCTCTGTGCTGGGACAGTCCTTCACATTGTCCCCAGGTGGAGCCCATCTTCTTGGTGAATCCTTCCTCTCCCAGGGACGGGGTCTTTGGAGCTTCTGTTGGTGTTTCTGTCGCTCTGGGTTTTTACGGGATGGGGTTGCCAACCCCATGTACAACCCTCCTCCTCTCACAGCCGGGCTTGGGACGGTCTTCGGCAGAGTTTAATCGACTCTTCACTTTCAACCAACCAATGTCATCCGTGCCGGCCCACTCCCTTCTACACTAGCTGGCACACCATCAATTCCTTCCGGAAAGCTAAGTTCACCTTTATCCACACCACATGCTATTTCTTCAAAGTACTCCAATTAAACGCTTAAACATACTTCCCCCTTGACTTTTTCAATGAGTCCTTGCTATGGTTTCTTAAATAATAACAGTTATCATTCCCCCAGCCCCAGCCAGTGTTGAACTCACTGGCTGCTCTTTCCTGTTTCCCACTGACCACTGTTGAACTCATTGGCCCCTGCTTTTTCCTGCTTGCTCCGTTCCTTTCTGTTGCTGTTGTCCAATTAATGGAACCAGCTTCCACTTCGGGGAATTTTGCATTGAGGATGGGGACTGGGTGTAGCTGCTGACATTAAATTGAACATAGAGCATTACAGCACAGTGCAGGGCCTTTGGCCCATGATGTTGGGCAAACCTTTGAACTTTCTCTAAGGTCAATCTAACCCTTCCGTCCATTTTTCTATCACCATATATCTATCTAAGAGTCTTTTAAAAGTCCCTAATGTATCTGCCTCTACCACCACCCCTGGCCACACAGACCCAGCAGTCTCTGTGTAAACCCTCTGACACCTCCCTATCCTCAGGCCTTCCTCTGATTACCTTAGAGTGGTGCCCTCTGGCATTAGGCATTTGTAAAAGCAAATTGTGCAGAGTCCACGGAGGGATATAGATAGGTGTAATGAGAGGTCAAGAATCTAGCAAACAGAGTACAGAGTCATCCACTTGGAAGGAAAGATAGGAGATTAGTTTATTCTTTAAACGATGAAAGATTGCAGCACGCTGTTGTGCAGAGGGACTCAGGATTGCTGGTGTGTACAGACAGCATCTGAATCATCTTCACATTCCACTGCATTGAATAAGCTACCGACTCCCATCGCATGCTCCCAGATCAGGATTTGTATGGACTAGACACAGAGTAACTCCCTCCCAATCTACAGGATACACACTCACAGGGCTGGGTCTGCAGGTACAGAGTAAAGCTCCCTCCCCTCTCTACAGTCACCCACTCCCAGGGCAGGGACAACACAGGGTAGATATGGAGTTAAGCTTCTTGCTTGTTAGGTCACAGAATGTCTAATACATGGCAGTTCAAAGTTCAAAGCAAAGTTATTATCGCAGTATATTTATGTCACCACAAACTACCCTGAGATTCATTTTCTTGTGGGCATTCACAGTAAATACAAGAAAAACAATCGGATCAATGAAAGACCACAAACAACGTGCAAATACAAAAGGAAAGAAAGGAGATAATGATAAATAGGCAATGAATATTGAGGACATGTGGTGAGGAGTCCCCGAAAATAAGTGGATAGACTGTGGGAACATTTCAGTGATGGGGTGAGTGAGAAGAGGGTGTTTTCCCTCTGCCTGGCTTGGCTGATTCATTTACTGTGGTGAGGTGTGTGCTCACCTCGCCCTGCCCCGTTCTCAGTCAGACCCGTGCTACTGCACAGACAAGCACAGGCACATGACAGAGATTCAGACGGCATTTTCTTTCAACTGTTAAAACCTTTACCGGAAATACCAAATTTATTCCATGTGATCAAAGTCACAGAATTTCAACTTCCCTTCTGTTGAGTTGGGTCCTTTAAAGTCACAGAGTTCTACAGCACTGAGACAGGCCCTTCAGCCCATCTAGCCTGTGCCAAGCCCATTCTACCTAGCCCCATCGTCCTGCTGCCAGACCATAGCCCCCCACACCCCTCTCATCCATGTACCTATCCAAGCTTCTCTCACATGCTGAAATCGAACCCACATCCACCACACTTGTTCCACAGTCTCACCACCCTCTGAGTGAAGAAGTTTCCCCTCAGGTTCCCCTTAAACATTTCACCTTTCACCCTTAACTCATGACCTCTAGTTCTAGTCCCACCCAAACTCAGCGAAAAATGCTTGCTTGCATTTACCCTATCACTTGAATTCTCACTGAAGACCTCTGGCCCAGAGATGGAAATGCACAGCTAATCCTCGCACTGAATGGCTGGAAGGTGCAGAGTCGTCTGTCAGAGGCTGGAGCAGTTGTTTCCCTCACCCTCCACAGTCCTCACATGTTTGTTCGTTTTCTCTCCCTGTCTCCCTCTCTCCTTCCACTCCCTCACCAGAATCACCAGACTCAAAAAGAATTACTTTCCCCAAGCAGTACGGCTGATCAACACCTCCACCACCACTACTTTATCAGTTCCTGTTAGAGTCACCATTTGTACAGACACTCCTCTGCCTAGAGTCACTTTATGGATATACTATCAATCCAGATATGTAAGTTATGTTATGTACTTAAATTTATTGCTTTTTTATTATTGCGTACTTTATCTTTTTTTTGTGCTGCATCAGATCTGGAGTTACAATTATTTTGTTCTCCTTTACACTTGTGTACTGGAAATGATTAAACAATCTCTCTCTCTCCCCCCATTCTCCCTCCCTCCCTCTCTCTCTCATTCTCTCTCTCTCTCTCTCATTCTCTCTTTCTCATTCTCTCTCATTCTCTTTCTTTCTCTCATTCTCTCTTTCTCATTCTCTCTCTCTCTCATTCTCCCCCTCTTTCATTCTCCCCCTCTCTCATTCTCTCTCTCTTTCTCTCTCTCTCATTCTGTCTCTCTCTCTCTCTCTCATTCTCTCTCTCTCTCCCCCTCTCTCTCTATCTCTCATTCTCCCTCTCTCTCTCTCTCCCCCCTCATTCTCCTCTCTCTCTCGCTCTCCCCCTCTCTCTCTCTCTCATTCTCTCTCTCTCTCTTTCATTCTCTCTCTCACTCTCCCCTCTCTCTCTCTCTCATTCTCTCTCTTTCTCTCTCTCTCATTCTGTCTCTCTATCTCTCATTCTCCCTCTCTCTCATTCTCTCTCTCTCTCATTCTCTCTCTCTCTCATTCTCCTCTCTCTCTCACTCTCCCCCCCTCTCTCTCTCTCATTCTCTCTCTCCCTCTCTCTCTCTCATTCTCTCTCCCTCTCTCTCTCTCATTCTCTCTCTCCCTCTCTCTCTCATTCTCTCTCTCCCCCTCTCTCTCTCTCTCACTCTCCCCCCTCTCTCTCTCTGTCTCTCTCTCTCTCATTCTCTCTCTCCCCCTCTCTCTCATTCTCTCTCTCTCTCTCTCTCTCACTCTCCCCCCTCTCTCTCATTCTCTCTCTCTCTCTCACTCTCCCCCCCTCTCTCTCTCTCCCCCCCCTCTCTCTCTCTCTCCCCCCTCTCTCTCTCTCTCTCCCCCCCCCCCAGTGGTTCCCAGATGCCGTGAGACAGAGCCACAGCTGCTGTGCAGCAGTGTGGGGGTCCAGGATTGGGCTCCATTGGGGCCGGCGTGGACCCTGGGGTGCAGCATGCCTGAGGAGTGTCGGTGGGAGCGCGGACGGGACTGAGCGATGACTGAGAGCCCGCTGCGGGGGAAGACGTTCTACTGCCGGGAGTGGGCCCTGCATAAGCTGCAGCACCACCTGGACACCTGCTCCAGTGGCCAGAGCAGGGGGGTTCTCATCACCGGCGGTCCTGGCAGCGGCAAGACAGCGCTCTGCACCGAGCTGCTGTGGCCGGTGTCCGAGCACGGCCAGCGGTCCGAGCTGTCCACCAGGGTCCTGGCCCACCACTTCTGTCAGGCCCAGGATGTCGGGACCCTGTCAGTCAGCGGCTTCGTGCTGAGCCTGGTGCGTCAGATCGAGAGGTGCTCGCTGCTACAGGGATACCAGGACAGGCTGGAAGACAGCACCGTGCGGACAGCACTGGAGCCCAGCGAGTGTGAGAGGAATCCTGACGAGACCTTCAAACGGTGAGGCAGGAGTAGTTCCCACATCACACTCTCTCACATTCTTTCTCTCCCTCCCCAGTTCCCAATCCCCCTCTCCTTTTACAGCCCCAATCTCTCTCTCCCTCCATAGTTCCCAGATATCCTCTCTCCTCTCCCCCCACACCCTGTCCCCCCTCACCCTCTCTGCCTCTTCCTTCCCCCCTCCCCACTCTCTCTTCCCATAGAGAGCGTGTCTTATGAGCAGAGGTTGAGCGAGCTTGGGCTTTTCTCTTTGGCGGTGACTTGATAGAGGTGTATAAGATGATAAGAGGCATAGATCGAGTGGACAGCCAGAGATTTTCTCTGGGTGACAATGGCTAATACAAGAGGACATAATTTTAACGTGATCAGAGGGAAGTATGTCGGAGACACGTGGAGCACACTGCCAAGGGTGGTGATGAAGGCAGATACATTCGGGATATTTAAGAGGCTCGTACATACGCATATGGATGATAGAAAAATGGTGGACTATGTAGGAAGGAATGGTTAGATTGATTGGACATTTTCGCTTCTCACTGCTGCCATCAGGAAGAAAGTACAGGAGCTTCAGGACCCACACCACCAGGTTCAGGAACAATTATTACCCTTCAACCATCAGGCCTTTGAACCAGAGGAGGTAACTTCACTCACCCCAACACTGAACTGTTCCCACAACCTATGGAGTCACTTTCAAGAACTCTTCATTGTATGCGATCAATATTTAAAGCTTATTTATTATTATACTTTTGTATTTGCTCAGTTCCTTGTCCTTTGCACATTGGTTGTTCTTTGTCCTGTTGGGTCTGGTCTTTCATTGATTCCATCGTGGTTCTTGCATTTACTGAGTATGCCCGCAAGGAAACAAATCTGCGTATTGTATATGGTGACATGTATCTCTCATGGTCTTATATATGTACTTTGATAATAAATTTACTTAGAACTAGATTAAAAGGTCAGTATAACATTATAGCGCTGACTGGTGGCGCAGTGATGTCAGTGCCGGACTCCGGAGCGGAGGTTCCCGGGTTCGAACCCAGTCGGGCCGCTCCCGGGCACGCTTCCCATCCGTGCCGGGTTGAGTGTCGAGCTCGCAACTCAGCCGCGTAAAAAAGTAAAAACTGCGCTGTGAGAAGAAGGTGGGGGGACCACCCACAGAATCTTTCCCGCAAGACAGCCACTTGAGGGGTGGTTGCCGAGGCTCTGGCAGAGCATGGCACACACAAAAAAAAGCATTATTGGCTGAAGGGCTGTAATGTTCTGTGTTGTATGAAACTAGTAAATGTCCAAGGCAGAATGGAAGTTTTTATTTTGGATATATCCACACAGATCATTTCCTCACATCAGCACATTGAGGAAAAACAAGAACAGAATGCAGAACAAAGTGTAACAGCTGCAGAGAAAGTGCAGTACAGGCAGACAATAAGGTGCAAAGGCCATAATGTGGTAGATTGTAAGGTTAAGAGTACATCTATCGTACTAGGAAACCATTCATAGTCGTAAAGCAGATGGGTAGAAGCTCTCCTTGAGCCAGGGTGGGGGGGGGACGTGCCTTCAGGCTTTTGTACCTTCTGTCTGATAGGAGGGGGAGAAGAGAGAATGTCCTGATGTCCGGGGTGGGTGGGGGCTTTGATTTTCCTGGCTGCTTTACTGAGGCAGTGAGATGTGTAGACAGAGTCCATGGACAGAAGGCTGATTTTGTTGATGTGCTGACCTGTGTCCACAACTCTGCAGTTCCTTGTGTTCACGTGCTGATCATTTGCTGTACAGAGGGATAGGGAGAGAGGGAGATATATATATATCCCAGTGCCAAGTCAGAGTCTGTGTGTACAGGATGCAATTTCAAAGCTTGCTGATGAGAGAAGACTGGCAGCTAACAAGGCAGATGGAATACAGTGTTGGGAAGTGTATGGTCGTGCACTCTGGTAAAACGAATGAAGGTGTAAGGAGAAAATGCAAAGGGACTTGCGGGTCCTTGTGCAGATCCTAAAGGTTAATCTGCAGGTTGAGTCGGGTGGTGACGGTGCAAGTGCCGTGTTAAAGAGGACTGGAACATTAAAGCAAGGATGTGGTGCTGAGGCTTTATAAGGCACGTGGAGTGTTGTGAACAGATCTGAGCCCTGTATCTAAGTGAAGATGTGCTGTCATTGGAGAGGCTCTAGAGGAGGTTCACGAGAATGAATCCATGAATGGAAGGGTCAATGTATGAAGAACCTGTACTCACTGGAGTTTAGAATGCGGGGAGAGCTCATTAAAACCTATCGAATATGAAAGACCTTGATAGAGTGGATGTGGAGAGGATGTTTCCTGTGGTGGGGGCGTCTAGGACCAGAGGGCACAGCCTCAGAATAGAGGGCCATCCATTTAGAACAGAAATGAGGAGGAATTTCTTTAGCCGGAAGGTGGGGAATCTGTGGAATTCATTGCTACATATGGCTGTAGAGGCCAAATCATTGGGTATATTTAAATTGGAGTTTGATAGGTTCTTGATTAGTAAGGGTGTCAAAGTTTACAGGGAGAAGGCTGGAGAATGGGGTTGAGAGGGATAATAAATCAGCCATGATGGAATGGTGGACAGACTCGATGGGCCTAATGCTGCTCCTATGTCCGATAACTTTATAAGACTTTGCAAAGGCTGAGGAGGATGAGTGAGGTAAGGCAGTGTTGGAATGTGGAAACAAGGCAGTACGTGTGGTTAGTAAGATGTAAAGCAGGGAGTGGTGGTGAGAGAAGGTGTAGAGGGGATGTCTGCTGTGATCCTGGGGAACAGGAGACAGCTGGGGTCTGTAAGGCTCCAGAGAACTCTGGTTGAAGTGGTGACTGAGGAATTGAACTCACTCTCTTTTGGCATGAACATCATCTAACTTCCGGTAATTTCTCCCCCTTCCCCTTCCCCTTCTCTCTTTTTCCATTCCCCCTTCTAGCTCCCCTCCCACCACTTCTCTTCTCATCCACCCATCATTCCCCCTGGTTCCCCTCCTCCTTCCCTTTCTCCCATGGGCCACTCTCCTCGCTGATCAATCTGTCCTCTTATTTTTTATTTGGAGACAAATACAACACAGTGTGGAACAGACCCTTTGGCCCAGAGCTGCACCACCCAGCTCCCATCTACTTAACCCTCACCCAATCACAGGACCATTTAACCTGCGTCTTTGGGGTGGGGGGGAACACGGAGTACTGGAGCAAACCCCCGTGGTCACGGAGAGAATGTACAAACTTGCTCACAGAGGACACCAGAACTGAACTTCTTCTCCAGCGCTTCACCTCTTCCACCTCCCCCTGCTGGCTTCTTACTTCATCCACCCTCCGCACCCACCTACCCCCTTACCTGGTCCCACCTATCACCTACCAGCTTCTTACTTCATCTGCCCTCCGCACCCACCTACCCCCTTACCTGGTCCCACCTATCACCTACCAGCTTCTTACTTCATCTGCACCCACCTACCCCCTCACCTGGTCCCACCTATCCCCTGCCGGCTTCTTACTTCATCTGCCCTCCGCACCCACCTACTCCCTCACCTGGTCCCACCTATCACCTGCCAGCTTCTTACTTCATCCGCACCCACCTACCCCCTCACCTGGTCCCACCTATCACCTGCCAGCTTCTTACTTCATCCACCCTCTGCACCCACCTACCCCCTTACCTGGTCCCACCTATCACCTGCCAGCTTGTACTCCTCCTTTCTCCCACCTTCTTTTTCTGGTTCTTTCACTCTCCCTTCCAGTCCTGATGGAGGGCCTCAGCCTAAAGTACTGACTGTACATTCCTCTCCATGGACACTGCCTGATCTGCTGAGTTCTTCTGGCATTGTTTGTGTGTGTGTCTGTGAATGCCTGTTTGTGTGTGTGTCTGGAGGTTTCACTATACTCATTATTCACAGTGACAGAGACTGAGGTCGATGGTGTGGAGGGTCAACACGTGTTCTGCTCAGTGTTAGTGAGGCTGTTAGCTGTGACCAAGGTGGCGGGGAGTGCGTGCAGGGGTCGAGGACAAGGAACAGAAAGGTTCTGACTGCACCAGGCAGCGTACCGGCTAACGCAAAGCTATGACTGCTCGGGATGTCAGAGTTCAGAGTTCAATTACAGCGACCTCTGTAGAGAGTTAGGACATTCTCCCTGTGACCACTTGGGTTTCCTCCCACAGTCCAAAGACGTACCAGTTGGTAGGTTAATTGTTCATTTGTCTGTGATTAGTTTTGGGTTAAATCGGAGGTTGCCGGCAGTGAGGCTCGTTGGGCCAGTTCCGTTCCATATTTCTAAATGAATAAAATTCACCCTGTCACCTGCAGTGGGTGTGACCCACCGAGCTGGAATAACCTGTCCGTGTGCCCACAGGCTCATGCATGTGCAGGACACACGTGTACACACTGCACATACATTGGTGTGTAAGGTTGTGTCAGTCACTGAACTCTCACTGTGGCTCAGTGAGAGGGACAGGGTCAGCAATTACCCCAGCGTCCCCAAGGTGCACCTCCACCCGCTGCCCCCTTTGTCTCTCGTTCACTGGTCACTGGTTCTGTCAGATAGACACAGCCCACCTGGGGCGACATCCAGGTGGGGGGGGGTGGTACTGAGAGAGGCTCACACTGTGGGAGCTCTCTCCCCTAAAGTTACAATTTGTGGCAAAATTTGCCAGATAACTGTTTTGGAGACTTTGGGAGAGTGAAATATTACCTCGGCAATGACTGAAACAGTTTCTTTGCCTGGGAGGATTTGCTTCGGTGAAGTTTTCCCGGCGCTCAGCAGTGAGTGCAGCTGGCGGTTTGCCAAAGTGTGAGTCTGACCTTGCCGGGAACAGGGACCGATTTATTCCGTTTGTAATAACGAAATGCCCCTCCTGTTCGGAGTGCTTAGCCCAGGGCGGCTCGGTGAAGAGGACTTTGGACTTTCGAGCAGTGGACTGGCCAGGGAACCATAAAACCATAGAAACTACAGCACAGAAACAGGCCCTTTGGCCCTTCTTGGCTGTGCCAAACCATTTTCTGCCTAGTCCCACTGACCTGCACATGGACCATATCCCTCCATACACCTCCCATCCATGTATCTGTTCAATTTATTCTTAAATGTTAAAAAAGAACCCGCATTTACCACCTCGTCTGGCAGCTCATTCCATACTCCCACCACTCTCTGTGTGAAGAAGCCCCCACTAATGTTCCCTTTAAACTTTTCCCCCCTCACCCTTAACCCATGTCCTCTGGTTTTTTTCTCCCCTTGCCTCAGTGGAAAAAGCCTGCTTGCATTCACTCTATCTATACCCATCATAATTTTATATACCTCTATCAAATCTCCCCTCATTCTTCTACGCTCCAGGGAATAAAGTCCTAACCTATTCAACCTTTCTCTGTAACTGAGTTTCTCAAGTCCCGGCAACATCCTTGTAAACCTTCTCTGCACTCTTTCAACCTTATTTATATCCTTCCTGTAATTTGGTGACCAAAACTGAACACAATACTCCAGATTCGGCCTCACCAATGCCTTATACAACCTTATCATAACATTCCAGCTCTTATACTCAATACTTCGATTAATAAAGGCCAATGTACCAAAAGCTCTCTTTACGACCCTATCTACCTGTGACGACACTTTTAGGGAATTTTGTATCTGTATTCCCAGATCCCTCTGTTCCACTGCACTCCTCAGTGCCTTACCATTAACCCTGTATGTTCTACCTTGGTTTGTCCTTCCAACGTGCAATACCTCACACTTGTCAGTATTAAACTCCATCTGCCATTTTTCAGCCCATTTTTCCAGATGGTCCAAGTCCCTCTGCAGGCTCTGAAAATCTTCCTCACTGTCTACTACACCTCCAATCTTTGTATCATCAGCAAACTTGCTGATCCAATTTACCACATTATCATCCAGATCATTGATATAGATGACAAATAACAATGGACCCAGCACTGATCCATGTGGCACACCACTAGTCACAGGCCTCCACTCAGAGAAGCAATTCTCTACCACCACTCTCTGGCTTCTTCCATCGAGCCAATGTCCAATCCAATTTACCACCTCTCCATGTATACCTAGCGACTGAATTTTCCTAACTAACCTCCCATGCGGGACCTTGTCAAAGGCCTTACTGAAGTCCATGTAGACAATATCCACTGCCTTCCCTTCATCCACTTTCCTGGTAACCTCCTCGAAAAACTCCAACAGATTGGTCAAACATGACCTACCACGCACAAAGCTATGTTGACTCTCCCTAATAAGCCCCTGTCTATCCAAATGCTTGTAGATTCTGTCTCTTAGTACTCCCTCCAATAATTTACCTACTACCGACGTTAAACTCACCGGCCTATAATTTCCCGGATTACTTTTCGATCCTTTTTTAAACAACGGAACAATATGAGCCACTCTCCAATCCACCGGCACTTCCCACCCGTAGACAGCGACATTTTAAATATTCCTGCCAGAGCCCCCGCAATTTCAACACTAGTCTCCTTCAAGGTCCGAGGGAACATCCTGTCAGGTCCCGGGGATTTATCCACTTTAATTTTCCTCAAGACAGCAAGCACCTCCTCCTTTTCAATCTGTACAGTTTCCATGGTCTCACTACTTGATTCCCTCAATTCCATAGATTTCATGCCAGCTTCCTTAGTAAATACAGATGCAAAAAACCTATTTAAGATCTCCCCCATTTCCTTTGGTTTCGCACAAAGCCGACCACTCTGATCTTCAAGAGGACCAATTTTATCCCTTACAATCCTTTTGCTCTTAATATACTTGACAAAGCTCTTTGGATTATCCTTCACTTTGACTGCCAAGGCAACCTCATGTCTTCTTTTTGCCCTCCTGATTTCTTTCTTAAGTATTTTCTTGCACTTCTTATACTCCTCAAGCACCTGATTTACCCCGTTTCCTATACATTTCATACAACTCCCTCTTCTTCTTTATCAGAGTTGCAATATCCCTTGAGAACCAAGGTTCCTTATTCCTATTCAATTTGCCTTTCATCTCTTGGCGATTGCTGCGCAGACGGCGCTGAGGTTTCTTCTAACATTGCACGGACTTCCCTGCCCATCCACTCCTTTTCTCCTCCCGTCTGGTCCAGTTTCATCTCTGAATGGTATTTTTGACTGTTTGCTGGTGTTCCGCTGGGTGTAGACTGTGTTCCCCAACCCCCCAGCGGTACTGTTTGAACTTGAACTGCGTCATGGCTGGGCGCGGCTCCAAGATGGCACGGCCTAAGTCCTACATGCAAACTACTGGCTCAGGAGTGGCAGCTGACGAAGAGGGCCACCCATTCAGATTCCTGACCTTAAAGAACGCTGTACAGTGTACTGTGCCTACTTCAGTCCGTAGGAATGCTGCCATAAAGGCCATGGCGGAGTCTGTTGGAGGCCGTGAGGGCATTGTTGCGGTAGCAGTTTTGAATGGGAAAACTACTTTCCATTTGATGTCACTGAGGGGTGTGGTTTTGGCCCTGAGTCAGGGGTTAAAAGTGGGGAGGGTTTTTATGTAGGTGGAGCCCCATGCAGGTGGTAGTACTCCCTGACGTCTACCCCCATCTCCCTGACAAGTCCCTATTTCCCTCTCTGTGGTCCATCGGCGGGGTGCATTCAAAAATAACCCTGATACGGTATAGGGCACTTCCGTGGGGCTATGAGCACCTATTCTCATTCCAGCACCGTCTGCTTATGCAGCTGGAGCAGGGTAGGGATGCCCT
This sequence comes from Mobula hypostoma, assembly GCF_963921235.1. Classification (NCBI taxonomy): domain Eukaryota; kingdom Metazoa; phylum Chordata; class Chondrichthyes; order Myliobatiformes; family Myliobatidae; genus Mobula; species Mobula hypostoma. Next base: position 186,290,772 of record NC_086103.1, read on the forward strand.
CTTTTACCTGCCCGACGTAATCAAGGTCCAAGAATTCGTGCCAGGCCATCTGCTTCACCTCGCCGTGCATCAAGGTGACGTACCAATGCACTTTGTCAATGTGTACGCCCGAGCCTGGCCTGATGCAGACGTGCCTGTTCCGAGACGTGTCTGCGTTGTTGGCGTCCGTAGATCAGAGCGAATGCGTAATCATGGAGGGTGGTTTTAACTGCACCCTCGTGGGACGGGATCGCACCGGCCCCCAGAGTAGCCGAGCATCAATGAGGCAGCTCTGGGGGCTGGCCGTGTCATCGGACCTGGTTGATGTCTGCCGGAACCTTCACCCTGACTTGTGTGCTTTCTCAAGGAGGCTCGCGGATCGATAACTAGGGCGCACGTCTCCTGGGCGTTGGCTGTCTCCATGTGGCCGGTTACGTGCTTGGACCACCACCTGGTGTGGATGCAGCTGAGTGTGCTGCCTGCACGGGCGGGGTCCGTGTATTGGCATTTCAACAACCGGCTGCTGGAGGACGGCCGGTTCCAGGGTGCGTTCCGGTTGTTCTGGGAGTCCTGGCAGGAGAAGCGGGGAGTTTCCCCTCCCTGAGGCTCTAGTGCGATGTGGGCAAGGCTCACATCCGACTGTTCTGCAGGGAATACATGCACGGCTTGACCAAGCGGCGGATGGCCGGGATCGATCGGCTTGAGAAGGAGCTGGTCGACCTGGAGTCTCGGCTGAGGCTGACCGATGGGGACCAGCCCCTCTGGGATGAGTACCAGCGGAGGAAGGAGGCATTGAGGCACCTGCAGCTTGAGAGGTCCTGAGGTGCTTACGTGAGGATCTGGACCATGCCTCGCCCTTCTATTCCCTCGAGAGGGGGAGGGGTGTCCGCAGGCAGCTGGTGGAGTTGCTGGCAGAGGATGGTTCCTCCGTCACGGATCCGGTGAAGTCTGTTCCTTTTACGAGGCTCTCTTCTCACCAGACCTGCACAGTGAGGGTGCACACAGGGCTCTGTGGGAGGACTTGCCGAGGGCCAGCACTGGGGGGTGATCGGCTCGATACACCACTATCTTTAGTGGAGCTGACCAGTGCCTTCAACCAGCTGCAGAGAGGCAAGTTCCTGGGACTAGATGGGTTCACGGTGGAGTTTCTCCAGGCCTTCTGGGACATCCTGGGGGCTGATTATGCAGGGGTATTGGGGGAGAGCATGGCAACGGGGGAGAAGCCCCTTCCTTGGTGCAAAGCAGTTGTGGCCTTGCTGCCACAGAAGGAGGATCTCTGTAGCCTGTGGAATTGGCACCCAGTATCCCTCCTCAGCGCAGAGTACAAGGTCTTTGCCCGGGTCTGGGCTCTGTGCTGGCAGTAGTGGTCCACCCTGACCAGTCCTACACGGTCCCAGGGCGGTCAATCCAGGACAATATTCACCTTGTCTTGGATCTGTCAGATGAACTCAACATTTTCTATGCCCACTTTGAAAGGGAGAATATAACTACAGCTGTGAAGATCCCTGCTGCACCTGATGACCCCGTGATCTCTGTCTCAGAGGCCAATACTAGGCTGTCTTTAAAGAGAGTGAACCCTCGCAAGGCAGAAGGTCCCAATGGAGTACCTGGTAAGGCTCTGAAAACCCGTGCCAACCAACTGGTGGGAGTATTCAAAGACATTTTCAACCTCTCACTGCTAGGGGTGGAAGTTCCCACTTGCTTCAAAAAGGCAACAATTATACCAGTGCCTAAGAAGAATAATGTGAGCTGCCTTAATGACAATCGCCCAGTAGCACTCACATCCACAGTGATGAAATGCTTTGAGAGGTTGGTCATGACGAGACTGAACTCCTCCCTCAGCAAGGACCTGGACCCATTGCAATTTGCCTATCGCTACAATAGGTCAACGGCAGATGCAATCCCAATGGCTCTGCACACGGCCTTAGACCACCTGGACAACATAAACACCTAGGTCAGGATGCTGACTATAGCTCAGCATTTAATACCATAATTCCCACAATCCTGATTGAGAAGTTACAGTACCTGGGCCTCTGTACCTCCCTCTGCAATTGGATCCTCAACTTCCTAGCCGGAAGACCACAGTCTGTGCGGTTTGGTGACAATATCTCCTCCTCACTGACGATCAACGCTGGCGCACCCCAGCAGTGTGTGCTTAGCCCACTGCTCTACTCTCTCTATACCCATGACTGTACATCTAGACACAGCTCAAATTTGCTGACGATACAACCATTGTTGGTAGAATCGCAGGTGGTGACGAGAGGGTGTACAGGAGTGAGATATGCCAACTAGTGGAATGGTGCCACAGCAACAACCTGGCACTCAACGTCAGTAAGACGAAAGAGCTGATTGTGGACTTCAGGAAGGGTAAGATGAAGGAACACATACCAATCCTCATAGAGGGATCAGAAGTGGAGAGAGTGAGCAGCTTCAAGTTCCTGGGTGTCAAGATCTCTGAGGATCTAACCTGGTCCCAACATATCGATGTAGTTATAAAGAAGGCAAGACAGTGACTATACTTTATTTGGAGTTTTAAGAGATTTTTCATATCAACAAATACACTCAAAAATTTCTATTGATGTACCATGGAGAGCATTCTGACAGGCTGAATCACTGTCTCATATGGTTGGGGGGACGGGGGGCTACTGCACAGGACTTAAAGAAGCTGCAGAGGATTGTAAATTTAGTCAGCTCCATCTTGGGTACAAGCCTGCAAAGTACTCAGGACATCTTCAAGGAGCGGTGTCTCAGAAAGGCAGTGTCCATTATTAAGGACCTCCAGCACCCAGGGCATGTCCTTTTCTCACTGTTACCATCAGGTAGGAGGTACAGAAGCCTGAAGGCACACACTCAGTGATTCAGGAACAGTTTCTTCCCCCAATTCCTTAATGGACATTGAACCCGTGAACACTACCTCACTTTTTTAATATATATTATTTCTGATTTTGCACTATTTTAATTTATTCAAAATACGTATACTGTAATTTACTTATTTTTTTCTATATTATGTATTGCATTGAACTGCAGTTGCTGAGTTAACATATTTCAACACAAATTATGGTGATGATAAACCTGATTCTAATCTGATTTACCCGTGCCTGGAGGCTGGTCTGACAGACACTTTTCTCTGCACTGGACCTAGAGAAGGCATTTGACAGGGTGGACCACGGGTACCTTTCTGGTCACATTTTGTGGCCGGCGTCAGACCGCTGTGGGGTGCCTTGTTAAGGTCAATGGGTCGTTGACAGCTCCCTCATGCTTTGGGAGGGGGGTGCATCAGAGGTGCCCCATGTCGGGACAGCTGTGCTCAGTTTGGCATTCCTGTTCCTCCTCCGTACGAGGTTAACGGGCTTGTCTCTGCACGGACCAGACACGGAGGTTGTCATGTTGGCTTGCGCTGATGATGTCCTCCTGGTTGTCACCGACTTGGTTGACTTGCAGAGGATGTGAGACAGTCAGTAGGCCTTCTCGGCTGCGTCCTCTGCAAGGGTCAACTGGGAAAAGTGTGCGGGCCTCTTGGTGGGTCAGTGGCAGGTGGACCCTACGGGAGGGGTTGAGGGCATTTGCGTGGAGCACCATGCACCTCCTCTACTTGGGGGTCTGTCTGAACTTGACGGGGGAGGCCTGTCTGGCGAACTGGTGGGATTTGGAGACAGAGATCTCTGACCAGCTGGGACACTGATCTCGTACTGGGGGAGGGCTTTAGTGATCTATCAGCCGGTCACCTCCATGGTGTGGTACCGGCTGATTACTTTCCTCCCACTCTCTGCTTTTGTCTCTAGGACCCAGAAGAAGCTGGTGAACTACTCCTACGGCATCAGAAGGCACTGTGTCTCTGCTGAGGTCCTGAGTCTTTCAACATCGGAGGGCAGTCAGTGATCGGTGTGTGTGCGCACCCAGCTGGCAGCTCTCGCCTCAGGACCCTGCAGAGTTACCTGTACTGTGACCAGTCTCTCCCTCAGGACCCTGCAGAATTACCTGTACTGTGACCAGTCTCTCCCTCAGGACCCTGCAGAGTTACCTGTACTGTGACCAGTCTCCGAGACAGCACGCGCTGGCGACGCACTCTCTCCACTGGGGGCACTACCTGCAGGAGGGCACGCGACTTCCAGCGGACAGCATCAGCTGTGATGCTTTGAGGGAACTGCCTTGCTTTTACTAGAGCTATTGAGGGTCTGGGGCCTAGTCTCATCCAGGCAGGGTGCTCCCGTGCCGGTGGGGCTCGGTGCTCTAGCTGCGAGGGGGAACTGGTCCAATACTATCATGGTGGGTGTTGAGGAGGTTTGTGGGGTTATGACTGCACCACCACCTGATGGGCCGGAAGTGTTCGTCTGACCCAGGCCTCAGGATACCACTCGGGAGAGGGTCCCACACAACGGGAGCCGTCTCACGGGAATGCCCACCGTGCCCGTCTGTGACGCTTCAAAGCGTTTCCTGTACGGGCTGCTCCTGCTCACCTTTCACTTCCTCACCTTCGTCTGCTGACCGGACACGCCCTGGTCATCCGTGTTACCGTCAGGCAGCAGAGGAGGTCCCCAGTGGAAATCTCTTTACACAGGGGTGCTTCCCCTGTACAGTGGGGACCTGGGGTGGAAGGTGTTGCATTGGGCAGTCCCGTACAACAGGTTCCTGAGCAGGTTCACTGACACCCCGTCCACCTGTCCATTCTGTGGCCAGGAGTCAGTGTACTATGCGTACACAGAACGTGAGAGGTTTCAGCCCCTGTTTGAGTTTCTCAGGGTGCTGCTGAGGTTCGGGCTGCACTTTAGTCCTTTGCTCCTTGTATACGGGCACCCAGTACAGAAGGGGATGGGGCGTGGGGAGGATCTCCTGGTGGGGGTGGGCTTGGGCCTGGGTTTGGCCAAGATGTCCATCCACGGGTCTAGGTGGCGGAAAGTGGAGGCTGCTGCCCGGGACGACTGCCTGCCCCTTTTCCGAGGATACGTCGGTGCCCGGCTGTCCTCGGAGAGGGAGCATGCGGTCGCGATGGGTACATTGGGGGACTTCTGGGAGCAGTGCCCCCCCCCCGGGGTATTAACTGTTTTATAGACAGTAGTAACCATATCTTAATCTGAGTGTTCTCACTGTCTTGTAAATAATAAGTTTGTAGTTTGTGTGATTGCTATGTAAATGCACTTTTAGTAAAAGAGAGTGTTCCCATCTCCTCCCCTCTTGTTTACCTCACGTTCCTGCTCCACTTGTACCTCCGTCCACCCCGCCCACTTATCTCCACCCCGTCCTGTCCTCTCCACCCCGTCCTGTCCTCTCCACCTCATCCTGTCCTCTCCACCTCGTCCTGTCCTCTCCACCTCGTCCTGTCCTCTCTCCTCCCCGTCCCCTCTCTCCACCCCGTCCCCTCTCTCCACCCCATCCTCTCATTCTCCACCCCGTGCTCTCATTCTCCACCCCGTCCTCTCATTCTCCACCCCGTCCGCTCATCTCCACCCCGTCCGCTCATTCTCCACCCCGTCCTCTCATTCTCCACCCCGTCCCGTCTCTCCACCCCGTCTCGTCATCTTCACCCCGTCCTCTCATCTCCACCCCGTCCCCTCGCTCCACCCCGTCCCCTCGCTCCACCCCGTCCCCTCTCTCCACCCCGTCCCCTCTCTCCACCCCGTCTCGTCATCTTCACCTCGTCTCGTCACCTTCACCCCGTCTCGTCACCTTCACCCCGTCCCCGTCATCTCCACCCTGTCCCCTCATTCTCCACCCTGTGCCGGGAGCTGACTGTTTGCGCTCTCTGGGGCTTTTATTTTACTTTAGAGTTTGAGATCCAGTGTGGAACGGGTCCCTTTTGAATTTGAGATCCAGTGTGGAACGAGTCCCTTTTGAATTTGAGATCCAGTGTGGCTTTGGCCCAATGAGCTGCACTGGGCAGCAACCCACCGATTTACCGGCGAGTTTACTGATGGGAAACAGCTTGTACTGCCTGGTGTGAGCCGCAGGCAACTGTGACGCAACCACTCTGACCAATGGAGGGCCTCAAATAACAGGAGAATTTACAATGACCAATTGACCCACCAACCGCACCGTGTTTGGAATGTGGGAGGAGACCCGCGTAGTCTCGGAGAGAATGTACAAACTCCTTACGGACAGTGACTGATTTGAACCCGGTGCTCCCAGCCGTGCTAGTGTTGTGTTATGTGCTACTCTATCGTGGCACCCAATGGGTGAGGCTACCCGCTGCTTGGCACTGACTGCCTGTCCTGCCATTACAGGGCTGTTCTTTTGCCGCTGTTGGACCTGGAGCCGCCGACCCAGGGTCTGCTGTTGGTGGTCGACTCCATCGATGAAGGCGAGACTGGTCGGGAGGGGGAGTGGAAAGCGTGTGAACGCAGCTGTACGATCGGTGACCTGCTCTCCCAACACCGGCAGCTGCTCCCCACCTGGCTTCTGCTGGTCTGCACTGCTCGCCGGCTCGGCCCCAGCGCCAGCCACCAGTTCCCAGGTGAGCGCGAGGGCAACGTTGGGGTGTGGGGAATGGGAATGGAGGAGGGTTATATCGGGGTGTGGGGTCGGAGGAGGGTTATATTGGGTGTGGGGGTCGGAGGAGGGTTATATCGGGGTATGGGGGTCGGAGGGGGGTAAAATCAGGTCGTGGGGTCGGAGGAGGGTTATATCGGGGCGTGGAGTCAGAGGAGGGTTACATCGGGGCGTGGGATCGGAGGAGGGTCATATCGGGGCATGGGGTCGTAGGAGGGTTATATCGGGGCGTGGAGTCAGAGGAGGGTTATATCGGGGCGTGGGGTCGGAGGGGGGTTATATCGGGGCGTGGGGTCGGAGGGGGGTTATATCGGGGCGTGGGGTCGGAGGGGGGTTATATCGGGGCGTGGGGTCGGAGGGGGGTTCTACCGGGGCGTGGGGTCGGAGGGGGGTTCTACCGGGGCGTGGGGGTTGGAGGAGGGTTCTGGGGGGGGGCGGAGGAGGGTACTACGGGGGGGGGGCGATTGTCAGATTCAGCTGTGGCTTTATAAGGCATTGTGAGCAGTTTTGGGCCTGTTATATTAGAAAAAATGTACTCACATTAGTGACGGTTGAGACGAGCTTCATGAGGATGATTCTGGGAAAGAAAAGGGTTAATGTATGAGGAGTGTTTGATGGCTCTGGTACCAGAGGAGCTAACTTCACCTACTGTATAGTGAGACCGACAAGGACAGGCTGTGGGACTGTACTTGTTAGTGTTTAGAAGAATGTGGGGGATCTCATTGAATATTGAAAGGTCTGGATAGAGTGGATGTGGAGAGGACGTTTCCTATAGTGGGGAGTCTAGGACCAGAGGACACAGATAGAGTGGATGTGGAGAGGACGTTTCCTATAGTGGGGGAGTCTAGGACTAGAGGACACAGATAGAGTGAATGTGGAGAGGATGTTCCCTATAGTGGGGGAGTCTAGGACCAGAGGACACAGATAGAGTGGATGTGGAGAGGATGTTTCCTATAGTCGGGGAGTCTAGCTAGAGAGAGCACAGCCTCAGAATAGAGGGACGCTCAGTTAGAGCAGAGATGGAGGATGAATTTCTTTAGCCAGAGGATGGTGAATCTGTGGAATTCATTGCCACAGACGGCTGTGGAGGCCAGGCACTGAGTATATTTAAAGCGGAGGTTGATATATTCTTGATTACTGGGAGAAGGCAGGAAAATGGGGTTGAGAGGGTTAATATATCTGCCATGTGAGGCAACTCGATGGGCGAACAGCCTGATTCTTGTGGTCTTATGATTGAAGAGCTGGGGCTGGGGAATGGGAGGCCCGGGTCCCAGGAGGGTGGGTTGCAGGACACGAGCACTGCCACTGACCCGCACTTCTGTCCACTCACCCACAGGGTTTCGCAAGTTGTGCCTGGACGACCTGCGGCGGTCACACGTCGTGCGGGACGTGCAACAGTACATCCTGAGCCGGCTGGACCGTGAGGAGACCCTGCGCCGCCACCTCAGCCGCGACACGGCCGAGATGCTGAACCAGCTACACATCAAGAGCACTGGCTGCTTCCTGTACTTGGAGCGGGTGCTGAACGGCGTCCTGGACGGCTTCATCGCCCTGCGGGAGATCCGCCACATCCCCGGCACCCTGTACGGCCTGTACCTCTGGCTCTGTCAACGCCTCTTCACCCGCAAGCTCTTCGCCCGTGTCCAGCCCATCCTCAACGTGTTGCTGGCCGCCCGCCGGCCACTCACACCATGCCAACTCTTCCAGGCGGTGTGGAGCCGCTGTGGCGGACTGACGGCGGCCGAGTTCGGGCAGCGGCTGGAGGCTGTGGCGCGGCTGCTGCGGGCCGGGCCGAACGACACCCGCCTTCTCTTCCATCACAGCTTCGCCGAGTGGCTCCTGGACGTGAAGCACTGCACGCAGCGGTTCCTGTGCGACGCGGCGCAGGGGCACGCTATGCTGGCCATGGGCCTGAGCCTGCAGACACCAGGCCTGGGCCCGGCCGAGGTGCTGGAACTGGCTCTCCATCTGGTGCGCTCCAGGCTGCAGGCCGAGCCCTGGGGCCTGGCCCTGTGGATGGTGTGGTGCGGGGTGCCGGTGGGTGGAGAGGCGCTGGCTTGCGGTCCGCCCGTCGAGCAGGAGGTGATCCAGTTGCTGCTGAAGGCCGGCGTGTACGGGAGCGGGGGTGAGCCCGAGCCGGGGTCGGGGCCTGGGCCTGGGCCGGGGCCGGCGCTGCTGCACCGAGCGCTGGAGCGGGAGGACTCGCTGCGGGCACTCTTGGAGAGCGGGGCCAGCGTGCACCATCAGGACGCGGGCGGCCGCACGCTGCTGGCCAGCGCCGCGCACACTGGCAACCTGGAGGTGGTGCAGCTGCTGCTGGCGCGCCAGGCCGAGCTGGAGACGCAAGACCACCGCGGCCGGACGCCCCTCATCACCGCCGCCCGCATGGGCCACGCCCGGGTGCTGCACTGCCTGATGGCGCACGGCGCCGACGTGAACCACGCCGACCGGGAGGGCTGGACGGCGCTGCGCGCCGCCGCCTGGGGCGGGCACGCGGAGGCGGTGAGCGCGCTGCTGGAGGCGAGCAGCGCGCAGGTGGACAGCGCGGACGCCGAGGGCCGGACGGCGCTGCGCGCCGCCGCCTGGGGCGGCCACGAAGACATCGCGCTGGCGTTGCTGCGGCACGGCGCCGACGTGAACCGCACCGACCGCGAGGGCCGCACGCCGCTGATCGCCGCCGCCTACATGGGCCACCGGCAGATGGCGGAGATCCTGCTGCAGCACGGCGCCCGCGTCAACCACCGCGACTGCGACGGGCGCTCGGCGCTGTCGGTGGCCGCCCTGTGCGTGCCCGCCTCCCGCGGCTACGCCGGCGTGGTGGGCCTGCTGCTGGACTGGGGCGCCGAGGTGGGGCAGCGCGACCGCGACGGCCTCAGCCCGCTGCTGCTGGCCGCGCTGGAGGGCCACGCCGACGTGGTGGAGCTGCTGCTGGAAGCCGGCGCCGACGTGGAGGAGGCGGACGGAGCCGGGCGCACGCCGCTGCTGGCCGCCGCCTCCGCCGGCCACGTCGCCGTGGTCAGCACGCTGCTGCTGTGGGGCGCCGAGGTGGACACGGTGGACGGGGAGGGCCGGACGGCGCTGGGCGTGGCGGCCTGCCAGGGCAGCGCCCGGGTGGTGCGGGCCTTGCTGGACCGCGGCCTGGACGAGAATCACCGGGACCACCTGGGCTGGACGCCGCTGCACTCGGCCTGCTTCGAGGGCCAGGACGCCGCCTGCCGGGCGCTGCTGGAGCAGGGCGCCCGCGTGTCCGAGCTGGACAGCGAGGGGAGGGTGCCGGCCATCCTGGCCGCGCAGGAGGGCCACGGGGAGTGCCTGCGGCTGCTGCTGGAGTACGGCTCGCCGCTGGAGGCGCGGGGCTACGACGGCCGCAACACGCTGTGGGCGGCGGCGCTGGCCGGGCACGGCGACCTGGTCAGGCTGCTGCTGGCCAAGGGCGGGGGCGCGGGCGGGAGCGACGCGGACGGGCGGCCGCTGCTCTACCTGCTGGCGCTCGACAACCGGCTGCAGATGGTGCAGCTGCTGCTGGAGGCGGAGGCGGCGGCGGCGCGGCCCGAGCTGGAGGCGCAGGACGCGGAGGGCCGCACCGTGCTGCATGTCGGCTGCTGGCAGGGGCAGCTGGAGCTGGTGCGGCTGCTGCTGGGCGCCGGGGCGCGGGTGGACGCGCTGGACAGGGAGAGGCGCTCGGCGCTGCACTCGGCCGCCTGGCGGGGCCACGCCGCCGTGGCCGAGCTGCTGCTGGACAAGGGCGCGGCGGTCGATCACGCCTGCAACCAGGGCGCCACCGGTCTCTGCATTGCGGCGCAGGAGGGCCACGCCGACGTGGTGCGGCTGCTGCTGGAGAAGGGCGCCGACCCCAACCACGCCGACTGCTACGGCCGCACTCCCATGCGGGTGGCGGCGCGCCGCGGGCACACGGACATCATGCGGCTGCTGGAAGGCTACGGCGCGCCGGCCTTCAACGGGTACCCGGCGCCGGAGGCGGGGCCCGCGGCTCCCAGCTCGCCCTCCGGATCGCCGGGCTCCACGGCCGGGCCCCGCCACTCGCCGGCCTCCAGCAGCTCCCCGCGCAGCTCCCAGGCCTCCTCCACCGGCCACTCGCTGGCTACCGCCCAGACCGTGCCCATCGACAGGCTCAGCTTCACCCAGCAGATCCAGCAGCACTCGCTGCCGCGGAGCCGGGGCCGCCGCTCGTCGCTGGCCTCGCCCGACTCGACCCTCCCCGGCCTGGGACCCGCGGCGCTCTCCCCGCAGCCCGAGCTAGCACGGACCCCCGGCACGGCGCCGGTGACGGAGGCGGAGAAGCGGAACGGGACGCCGGGCAGCCCGGTCTACTCCCCACGGGAAGTGGGCAAAGGAGGAGCCGGGGGTCTGGCCCGCCGCGTCCGGCCTGAGCCGCTCATCAACATCACCACGCTGGACCCCGAGCTGAACCTCAAGCAGGCCGTCAAACTCCGCTTCGAGGGCCCGAGCAGCGGACTCATCTGCAAGAAGGAGACCCCGTTGTGATGGGTGAGTGCCGGGGAGGGGTGGCGAGAGGGTCGGGGAGGGAGTGAGGTGACAGTCTGGGTGGGTGGTGAGGAACTGGCAGGAATGGGAAGGACGCGGCTGGGTCGGAAGCTGAGGGTGGGGAGTCCAAGGAGCGATGATCCTGAGTCCCCCCTTCTTCCCAATTCCTTTGTCTCAGGTGAAATGTGCCTGTTCATCAGCAAAGTGCCCCCCTCCCTCCCCACTGTCTCAGTCATAACGGGAACAGCACAGAAAGAGGCCCTTCTGCCCACGTGTTTTCTGCTGGCCAAGTTACCTACCTGAGCTGGTTCCATTTGTGCATGAGCAGTTACAGCACTGGCCAGTCCCGACCCTTTAACCGGCTCCAAGGTCAATCTAACCTTCCCTCCTACATCACTCTCTGTTTCTCTGTCATCCACATGCCCATCTAAAGAATCTCTTAAATGTTTCTAACGCATCTCCCTCTGCCACCACCCTGGCAGTGCATTCCACTAACCCGCCACTCTCTGACATCCCCCTATACTTTCCTTTAATCACCTTAAAATGATGTCCCCTCGTGTTAGGCAACTCTGCCCTGGGGGAAAGTCTCTGACTTGTCCACTCGATCTGTATTTCATTTAATTACTTATTTCGAGATGCCATGTGGAAAAGGCCCAGTGAGCCATACTGCCCAGCAACTCACCGACTATATTTAACGCCAGCCTGACCGGGACAATTTACAATGACCGATTAACCCAGTAATCGGTCTGTCTTTGGGCTGAGGGAGGGCACCAGAGCACCCGGTCATGAGGAGAACGTACAAACTCCTCACAGCAGTGGAACTCCAGAATTCCAGGGCGTGATAGCGTGGCGCTCCTGTTCGGACATGGGAGGTGGGGGAGTTGGATGGTCAGCTGTCGGGCGGCGACGCTGGAACGACAGCAGACTCTGAACCGTGTCCGTGCGTCTCTCTGCAGGCCGCAGGTCGCTGGGCTCCGACCGGACGAGGGACGTTCTCTCCTGCCTCTGGCTGCTGCTGCTCGTGCCCTGCGTGGGACAGACCCCTCCTGCGCTGTTTCAGGGACAGTCCTCTGAGGAAAAACACTACGTAATTCAGGAGCATGAGGGACTTCACTCAATAATCTGCTTTGGAGATGTATAGTGTAATATATTTGGCAACCTGTGGTATGTTTAACCCCGGTGTGTGGTGTTAAACAGTCCGTAAAAGTATTCAGGGCTTCTCCTGATATAATCAGGATGCAATTTCTAACTTTATTTCTTTCAAAACACTCCCAGGAATTGAATATAAAGTATTGAGCTGGGGTCACGCCCTTGATAGCGGCCAGCCTTGCAGGACATGGGGGGCCGGTGCAGTGTGGTATCGAAGGCCCTTTCCCGTGGCCTTTGGTCAGTGACGGTTCCCCGGCAGGGCCATGTATGGTCCAGTACGATAGGGCACAGTCACTCCCTGGCCACTCTTCTCTCGTCAGCAGTGTCCGGGTCAGTGAGTTAAGTTGCTCTGTTCGGGAGCACGTTATATCTTCGGGGGAAAGTGCTGCGTTTTGGAGGGATGGACTGTGGTAAAGAGACGTTTGGTGAAGGATACGTGTGAAGACAGCACTTATTTGGGTTACGTCCGTGGGAACAGTCTGTCTTTAGAAGGCTGACTGTGTATGTACAGGGGCTTCCTACCCCTCCCCACTGGGTCTGGGCAATCGCAGTATGTTATAACCAAGTCTTCCGGTACCACTTTCCCCGAGAGCCTTGGACAATTACCCCTGCCACTCACAGCACGAGGTGGGTGGGCGACGCAGTGGGAAGAGGACTGCTACGGCCAGAATCCGCACAGGACAACCGTGGTCCCTGCACACTGCCCGGAAGGAGGGGGCGGGTGCGTGCCCCACACCCGTGGGCGGGCCGCATCTCTCGAAGATCCTGTCCTACTGCCGGTGGGTCTGGGTCCACTGGTGCAGCCCGTCCCATGGGTGCTGAGTTCTCACCGGACATAGGAGTTATTTGGCCCATCAAGTCTGCTCCACCATTCCATCATGGCTGATTTATTATCCCTCTCAACACCATTCACCCTTACTAATCAAGAAACTAACGTGGCCTCCACAGCTATCTGCGGCAAGAAAAATTGCACAGATTCACCTTCCTCTGGCTAAAGAAATTCCTCCTCATTGCTGCTGTAGGATGAGTAGGGGGTTGGAGCATCGCTGTTCTTCATCCTGCTTTCTATCCACTCGGATGGGGGTTGGGGAAGTTCCGGGGAGCCTGTTGAGTGACAAGAAGACCCTGTGGGGACTGACGAGTGAGGGTCCTTGTGGTGATGGGGTGGGCTGCGGGGATGCACTGTCCAGAGATGTGCCAGTTCACTGGGAGCAGCTGCCTGGGCTCCGGCCTCGGCTCCAAGGGTACTTTCCTGATCCGCTAGTGAGCCATGGTTTTCCTGTGCTCTTGAACATTCCTGACCGTATCCTGTGAGAGGGATGGGAGTGATTTAAAAAAAAACTGGTGCTGTTGTTTTATACGGGGGGGGGGGGCGGGGTCTGACACAGTGGTAACAGCCGAATATGCCCTGTGGTGCCTTGTTATGGTTTTGATACAAGTAATTGCATTGGACAAAACTTCCTTCTCGAGGCTGTTTCTCCCCCTCAGACAAATACAAAGATTTTGGATATAACTGTGTCTCTTGTGTTTTTGAGTCTGTACACCATAAGGCATGGGAGCAGAGTGAGGCCATTCAGCCCATCGAGTCTGCTCCACCATTCCATCATGTCTGATTTTTTTTTATCCCGCTCAATCCCATTCTCCTGCCTTCTCCCCATAACCTTTGTTGCCTTGACTAATCAACAACCGATCGAGGGACATCCTTCTGTTCTGAGGCTGTATCCTCTGGTCCTAGGCTCCCCCACCATGGAAACATCCTCTCCAAATCCACTCTATCTGTACCCTCTGGTCCTAGACTCCCCCACCATAGGAAACATCCTCTCCAAGTCTACTGTATCTAGGCCTTTTAATATTCAATAGGTTTCAGTGAGATTCCCCTCATTCTTCTAAACTTCAGTGAATACAGACCCAGAGCCATCAAATGCTCTTCATACATTAAAATTGCTCAGAATACTCCAAGTGAGGCCTCACCAGTGTCTAGTAAAGCCTCAGCATTACATCCTTTCTTCTATATCCTAGTCCTCTGGAAATGAATATTTCCCACTAGAGGAGAGCGAGTGGCCACTGGACACATGCCAGGTTCTTGCTTTTGGCCCATCTTGATGTAGTGATAAGGGACAGATGTCAGTGCCATGTTGTCTCCCTTGGTACCCTATCCCCACCGCACCCCGTGCAGCCTTGTATTGCCCCTGCAGACCACCCCCCCCGTGCAGAACTGAGGGGCATTGCACGGCCTCGTATTGCCTGGGGAAAATTGGGGTTCTGTGCCCAAGGCATTGATAAGCTTCCCGGGTGTGATGTGAACTGAGTGGGTACGATAGTGTGATGTTCACATCTAGGGTGTTTCATTGGCCAGTGGTGTGCTAAGGTTGAAATGTACCATCCCACTTCTCTCTGTTCCCATTCCCCATTTTGGTTCCCATCTACCCCGGTTCCACTCCTCCTTCCCCTTTCTCCCATGGTCCACTCTCCTCTCCTATCAGATTCCTCCTTCTTCAGCCCTTTACCTCTTCCACCAATCACCTCCCAGATTCTCACTTTATCCCCACCCACCACTTTCCCCCTCACCTGGTCTCACTTATCACTTGCCATCTTGTTCTCCTTTCCTCCTCCCTCCACACTTTATGTGTGATTACACCTGGCTCTGCTGTCTGTGTGTTGTTGCCACCACGCTCTACACGGGAGGTTCAAGTCTTGCACCTGCCCTTCCTGCTATGTCTTGTCACACGTCTCTCATTGGTACAATTGTCGATGGTGATCCCATGAGAAGCCCCCCCCCCCGTAGACCAGAGATCGATCAAAGATGCCACTTTTTCCTGGTGAGGTGTTGGAGTTCTGATTCCTAAAGGATGATGTGTGTGTGTGTGTCTGGGTTTGAATGTGTGTATGTTTGCGTGTGAGTGTGTGTGTGTTTGACAATAGACAATAGATGCAGGAGTAGGCCATTCGGCCCTTAAAGCCAGCATTGCCATTCACCGTGATCATGGCTGATCATCTACAATCAGTACCCCATTCCTGTCTTCTCCCCATATCCCTTGACTCCACTATCTTTAAGAGCTCTATCTAACTCATTCTTGAAAGTATCCAGAGAATTGGCGTCCACTGCCTTCAGAGGCAGAGTTTGGGTGTGAGTGTGTTTTTGTGTGTGTGTGTGTGTATGTTTGGGTGTGAATGCGTTGTATGTGTGGGTGGACTGCAGCCTTCCGCCAACCCGCTGAATTCGCTGTCCAGTGAGCAGGCCAGAGACAAACTGGCCCAGGAACACATTGCAATGGTGTTTATTGGAGGTGACTGATGTGATTTCAGAACACAGACGTATTCACCCAGGCAGCGTACTTTGTCTGGTCACCACAGACAGATGATAACTCAGGCTGAGTTATTCATTCACGTCTCCACTGCAGGTGTCAGCGGGTCTGAGTCACGGGAATACAACACGAATACAGGCCCTTCAGCCAACCAGCCCATGCTGACCGCAGTAACCACTCACCTCGTCCCAATTTCCTACCTTCAGTTCGTATCCTTCTAAGCCCTGTCCCTCCACGTACCTATTCCAGTGCTGCCTAAATGATGCCATTGTACCTGTCTCAACCATTTCCGCTGGCAGCTCAGTCCATATACCCACCACCCTCTGCATCATGCCGGTGTCTGGGATTGACAGCTTTGTCCCAGAGTGGCAACGCTGAACACTGCAGGGCAGAGGGGGGAGGTTTAGAGGGAATGCGTGGGGTGGGTTTTTGTTTTACACGCTGGTGGGTGCTGGGGAAGTGGTTTAAAAATATCATATGGCATGTACGACTATTAGTCGAGGCATTGAGTTCAAAAAGGAAGTTACGTTGCAGCTTTATGAATCTCTAGTTAGGCTGCATCTGGAGTACTGCATACAGTCTGGTTGCCTCACTATAGGAAGGATGTTGAGGCTTTGGAGAGAGTGCAGAAGAGGTTTTCCTGGATTAGAGGGCATGTGGTATAACGAGTGGTTGGACAAACAATTTGTTTTCTCTGGAGCAGCGGAGGCTTCAAAGTTCAAAGTAAATTTATTATCAAAGTACATATATGTGGCCATATACAGCCCCGAGATTCGTTTTCTTGCAGGCAAAGTCAATAAGTCGAATAACCATAATAGATGAATGAAAGACCACACCGACAGGATGGACAACCAATGTGCAAAAGGCAACTAACTGCAAGTACTAAAATAATAATAATATAAATAA
The DNA here is from genome assembly GCF_963921235.1 of Mobula hypostoma. NCBI lineage: Eukaryota > Metazoa > Chordata > Chondrichthyes > Myliobatiformes > Myliobatidae > Mobula > Mobula hypostoma. Next base: position 186,307,100 of record NC_086103.1, read on the forward strand.
ATAAGAAATAAATATCAAGAACATGAGATGAAGAGACCTTGAAAGTAATTGTGGTTGGTTGTGGTTCCATAAGATGGTTTTATAAGATTATGAGAGGCACAGGAAAATAAACATTTCAACCCTGGGAGAAAGATTCTAATACCAGAGGGTGTGCATTCAAGGTGAGAGAGGATAATTTCAAATGAGATGTGACAGGAAAGTTGTTTTATTTTTAATGTAAGAGTGGTGGGTGCCTGGGGTGGGGGCGGAGTCAGATACATTGGAGACTTTTAAGAGCTGTTTAGACAGGCACATGAATGTGAGGAAAGTAGAAGGATTAGTTCAGTTGGCCACTTGATTACGTATTTAATTGGTTCAGCAAAACCTTGTTCTGTGCTTTTCTAGGGGTTGGCGGAGACAGGTATTGGTTGTCAGACTGACATATGTTTACGCGGTATGGACCATGGGCAGGCAGAAGAGAATTAGATTAATCTGCCATAGTCGTTAGCACAGACACAACAGGCTGAACTGCCTGCTCGGTCTACAGGAGGGACACACCAATGCTTCCGGTTTTTTTTTTGACTCCTTAGAACTCATATCCTCATACCAGTTTTAAGAACCTCAGAGGCAGGAGGAGACCATTCAGCCCCTCAACCTGATATGAGTCCAATTTTACCCTCTCCCCCTCCCTCTTCCCCTTTCCCCGTATCACATAATCATCCAGAAATCAGTGGCCACCTCTCTGCCCCATCAAGATACAGAATTCTACAGGTTCACCACCCTCTAACATAGAACATTCCTTCCCATCTCTGTCCTAATCAGCAGTGTCCTCACCCTGAGAATGCTCCAGGTCCCAGACTCCTCAGCTGGAGGGCATGGGGATGAGGGAAAACACACCGTCTGCACCCAGCCTGACAGTAAGGCACCTGCCAGTCTCCATCCAGCTAACAGGAGTCACCTGCCACTCATTTCCATCTCATCGCCTGCAGCCTATTTAAACCCAGCTCTTATTCACAGTCCTGGTTCACCCATCGAACAGGCCAGCCTCAGCTAGTTGCCCCTAGACTTCAGTTACTTTGTTGCTTTGTATTAAGTATCTGTTCTCTCTCTTGTCTGAGACCAACTCATGCTCATTATTTTGCAGTTTATTGTTAATGCGATCCCTCACCACTATATCATCCCCATTGCTCTTCCTTTGGGCCAAACCTCCTCTACATTTCCCGCCGCAGCCCAGATGTGAACATTGCCAGACCTCCTGTCCCTTCTGACCCACCTCACCCTCTGTAGCTTGGCCCAGGGTGGGAGACCATAATGAAGTGTGCAGTTATGGGAACCTCACGTGCGTGGGATCATCATGGCCTCTGCGGTCTCCTACGTCTCCGTTGACTCGCTGGAGGGAGGGCTGGGCAGTGTAGTGTTCCTTGAGAGTTTCAGTGTGTGACTTCATGCCTAACGTGCCCCCCAATCCCACCGTCCTTACTGAACTTGTGCTATCATCACAACCCCTTTCTACAGCTCAATTTCCCACCCCCCCCACCTTAATCCATCCTCCCCACTCCTCTCCCGTGGGGCGTGGGTAGGTATCACTAGGAGAATAACAACAACATCAACTTTATTTATAGAGCACTTTTCACAGGGATGAAGAAGTTCAAAGTGCTTTACAATGGGATAAAAGTACAAACATGAATATAAAAAATAACACACAAAGATAAAGGACAAAAAGATGTTCATTAACAGCAAGGTTAAATAAATAGGCTTTGAGCTGGTGTTTAAGACCACAAGATATAGGAGCAAAAATTAGGCCATTTGGCCCATCGAGTCTGTTCCTCCATTTCATCATGGCTGATCCATTTCCCTCTCAGCCCCAATCTTCTGCCATCTCCCAGTATCCCTTCATCCCCTGACCAATCAAGAATCTATTAACCTCTGCCTTCAATATACATAAAGACTTGGCCTCCACAGCTGCCTGTGGCAAAGAATTCCAAAGACTCACCACTCTCTGGCTAAAGAAATTCCTCCTCATCTCCATTCTAAAAGGACGCCCCTTGATTCTGAGGCTGTGTCCTTTGATCCTCGACTCCCCACTATAGGAAACATCCTCTCCACATTCACTCTATCTGTGTCCTCTGGTCCTAGACTCCCCCACTATAGGAAACATCTTCTCCACATCCACTCTATCTGTCCTCTGGTCCTAGACTCCTCCACTATAGGAAACATCCTCTCCACATCCACTCTATCTGTGTCCTCTGGTCCTAGACTCCCCACTATAGGAAACATCCTCTCCACATCCACTCTATCTGTGTCCTCTGGTCCTAGACTCCCCCCACTATAGGAAACATCTTCTCCACATCCACTCTATCTGTCCTCTGGTCCTAGACTCCTCCACTATAGGAAACATCCTCTCCACATCCACTCTATCTGTGTCCTCTGGTCCTAGACTCCCCACTATAGGAAACATCCTCTCCACATCCACTCTATCTGTGTCCTCTGGTCCTAGACTCCCCCCACTATAGGAAACATCCTCTCCACATCCACTCTATCTGTGTCCTCTGGTCCTAGACTCCCCCACTATAGGAAACATCCTCTCCACATCCACTCTCTCTGTCCTCTGGTCCTTGACTCCCCCACTATAGGGAACATCCTCTCCACATCCACTCTATCTGTGTCCTCTGGTCCTAGACTCCCCACTATAGGAAACATCCTCTCCACATCCACTCTATCTGTGTCCTCTGGTCCTAGACTCCCCACTATAGGAAACATCCTCTCCACATCCACTCTATCTGTGTCCTCTGGTCCTTGACTCCCCCACTATAGGAAACATCCTCTCCACATCCACTCTATCTGTGTCCTCTGGTCCTAGACTCCCCCACTATAGGGAACATCCTCTCCACATCCACTCTCTCTGTCCTCTGGTCCTTGACTCCCCCACTATAGGAAACATCCTCTCCACATCCACTCTATCTGTCCTCTGGTCCTAGACTCCTCCACTATAGGGAACATCCTCTCCACATCCACTCTATCTGTGTCCTCTGGTCCTAGACTCCCCCACTATAGGGAACATCCTCTCCACATCCACTCTATCTGTCCTCTGGTCCTAGACTCCCCACTATAGGAAACATCCTCTCCACATCCACTCTATCTGTGTCCTCTGGTCCTAGACTCCCCACTATAGGAAACATCCTCTCCACATCCACTCTATCTGTGTCCTCTGGTCCTAGACTCCCCACTATAGGAAACATCCTCTCCACATCCACTCTATCTGTGTCCTCTGGTCCTAGACTCCCCCCACTATAGGAAACATCCTCTCCACATCCACTCTATCTGTGTCCTCTGGTCCTAGACTCCCCCACTATAGGAAACATCCTCTCCACATCCACTCTCTCTGTCCTCTGGTCCTTGACTCCCCCACTATAGGGAACATCCTCTCCACATCCACTCTATCTGTGTCCTCTGGTCCTAGACTCCCCACTATAGGAAACATCCTCTCCACATCCACTCTCTCTGTCCTCTGGTCCTTGACTCCCCCACTATAGGGAACATCCTCTCCACATCCACTCTATCTGTGTCCTCTGGTCCTAGACTCCCCACTATAGGAAACATCCTCTCCACATCCACTCTATCTGTGTCCTCTGGTCCTAGACTCCCCCACTATAGGAAACATCCTCTCCACATCCACTCTATCTGTGTCCTCTGGTCCTTGACTCCCCCACTATAGGAAACATCCTCTCCACATCCACTCTATCTGTGTCCTCTGGTCCTAGACTCCCCCACTATAGGAAACATCCTCTCCACATCCACTCTATCAAGGCCTTTCACCATTCTATGGGTTTCAATGAGGTCTTCCCTCAATCTTCTGAATTCTAATGAATACAGGCCCAGAGCCATCAGACAGTCTTCACATGACAAGCCATTCCATCCTGGAATCATAATTTTCATGAATTTCCTTTGAACCCTCTCCAGTTTCAGCACATCCTTTGGGGATAAGGGGCCCAAACCTGCTCACAATACTCCAAGTGAGGCCTCACCAGTGCTTTATAAAGCCTCAGCATTACATTCTACAAACAACACTCAAAATGCTGGAGGAACTCAGCAGGCCAGGGAGCACCTATGGAAAAGAATACAGTTGATGTTTTGGGCCGAGACCCTTCAGTAGGACTGAAGGGAAAGAAAAGGCTGGGGAGAGAGAAACACAATGTGTTTCTACCTCCATTTTTAAAACTGTTTCTACCTCCTACTCAAGATCCACAAACCCGCTTGTCCAGGTAGACCTATTGTTTCAGCTTGTACCTGCTCCACTGAACTGGTATCTAAATAATCGCTTGGATTTACAGCATCTGCAGGTTTTTCCTTGTTTGTGAATTACATACTTGCTTTTGTATTTAAAAGTGTTAACAGAGTCTGCATCCCTTATAGTTTTAGGCATTGAGTTCCAGTTTAGGAGCGTAGTTCAGAATAGCTGACCTGACAATGATCTTTTGAGGGAGATTGTTTGAATTTAAGTGATGTTGGAGTTCGAGCAGGATTATAAAACAAAAACGGTTCTGTGATGTACTCTGCTCCCAGACTACTGAGAGCTTTAAAAACAGGTAAGGGGACTTTAAAATCAATTCTAAAAAGTACAGGAAGCCGATGCAGAGTAGCTAGGACGGGAGTGATATGCTCCCACATCTGGTTTTGGTTAAGAGTTTAGCAATAGATTGTCAATAGATTGCTTTGGAACACCAGTAGACGGTGCATAGCAGTAATCTAGTCTATTCAATCTAAAGTCGTGAATTAGCTTTTCAGTATCATTATATGACAAGAATGGACAAACCTTTGAGTGACCAAGAATGGACATTTCTTAAGTGAGGAAATGCTGCTCTGGGCACTTTCTGTGGGATTTAAAATTCAAATCTGACGAAGGATAACACCCAGACTAGTTACTTCTGATTTTACAAAGGGAGCCAAGTTCATCAGAAAATTTAAGCACAAAATAATCTGTAGATGCTGGGGCAAAGCAACACTCTTTTCCATGGATGCTGCCCGACCTGCTGAGTTCCTCCAGCGTGTTGTGAGTGTTGCTCATCAGGAAATTTATCTCTTTTGGCTTTGGGACCAGCCGGAACTACTTCAGTTTGATCTCTTTGAGTTGTAGGAAATTATTGCTCATCCATTTGTTTATTGGAGCCATACCAAATGTCAGAGAAGATGGGGTGTTAACGTCATCAGGCTCAACTGAGATATACGACTGTGTCATTTCTATAGCTGTGCAAATGGGCTTTATGCTCTCTAATGATGGGGGGCAAGCATAAGGACAAGAGTTGGGGGGGGAGAGAACCAAGAGAGCTTCCCTGAGCCACAGCATAAGCTACATCGTATCTCCTAGAGAATGGGTCTCCAAGGCAGATGAAAAAATCCTCTCAGATATATGAACAAAACCAATTAAGGGCACTACCAGAGAGACCAACCCAGTTCTCCAGGTGATCTCGGAGAATGTTGTGGTCAATTGTGTCGAAGGCAGCACTTGGATCTTGAAGAATGAGAACTGGGATCTTGTTGGCTTCGGTGCTGAGCCTAAGGTCTCTGACAATTTTGGGAAGGGACGTCTCCATGCTGTGGTTTGCTCTAAAGCCTGACTGAAATGTTTTTAGAATATTCTCATTCAGAAACTTGTTGAATTGGTTGAAAATTACTTTCTCAAGAACCTAGCCCAGGCAGGGAAGATTTTATGAGTCTGTAGTTAGCTACATATATCTTATTATCAAGGTTTGACTTTTTAAGCAGGGCTTTGACAGCCGTAGTTTTGAAGGCACCTGGAAAAACTCCAGTTTCAAGGGAAGTATTAAGAATTTTCCAAACAGAATTGAAAAACTATTGAAAGAGTTCTTAAAAAGTGTGGGAGGAACAGGGGCAAGACAGCAAGTAGACAGTTTACTCTTGATACAATCTCAGAGTTGTGAATCAGAAATACTGTAAATTTTGACATAGTTGCTATCTTTGTATGAGATTGGCTGTATTGTCTTTTTACAAGATTGGTTACCAATATCTGTAACTAACTTCTCCCTAATGGAAGTAATTTTATTGATAAAAAATATTGCGAATTTGTCTCATTTTTTTGCAGTTGCTATGCTGATATTTATAGGTTGGAGCAGGGTTCAACAATCGGTTTATAGTTCAACAATATTCTTGAATCTCCTCTGTTCTCTGTAATAATCTTGGGAAAATGGGTTCTTCTTGCAGAGCATATAGCAGCATTAAGGGAGCTTAGTTTTTCCTTGAAAATATTACGATGGACTTCTAGCCCAGTTTTTCTCCATATTCTGTCAGCTACTCTGCATGATCTCTTGAGTTTGTGGAGTTCCCTTGAGCTTAACCATGATTTTGTTTTACTAAGTGATTTCTTTTTAGTGCTAAGTGGGGCCACTGTGTTTAATATATTTGTCACTTTAACATTGAAAGAATCAACCACTTACTTAGCAGTTTAGATCACATGGGTCAGAAAAACTAGCCAGCTCTGAGAACTCCACTCAGAAATGTGTTCCGGTATCAAGAAACCACTTTAAAAATGTAATTCCTTTTGTGGGGTTGGTTCCGGCTAGGAGGACATCAAAAAGTACACAAAAATGATCAGAGATAGTGGTACCAGACAGAGAGGCAGTTACAGTATGTAAGCCTTTTATGTCATTACTAAATCAAGTGTACTTCCAAGTCGATGCCTGGGCTCAGTGACCTGCTGGGTAGGATCTCGGCTGTCTAGTAAGCTCATGAGTTTGCAATTGAGAGATGATTAATATGAATATTAAAATCAGCAGAGCTGAGAGTCCTGTTGTAGTTCAATGTAACAGAGAATAAGGATTCTGAAAGTTCCGAGACAAAGCAGGTGCTGGATTTAGGAAGGTGATGAATGGTAACTCAGAGGACAGGATCCGTATCATAAATTTTAAACATATGTCCCTCAAAACTTGAAAAATTGTTGACAGACAGTAGATTGCACCTGAAATGCTTTTCGAACACGTTGGCAAGCCCGACACCTCACCCTCTCGGCCTCAGTACGCTGAAAATGTCACAGTCCGGGGGCACACAGGTCAGATAGCTGGCTATTTACATTTGGCTTTAACCAGGTCTTGGATAAGAACATAAAATCAAGGTCGTACAGAAGATAAAATCATTACAGATAAGCATGGGAGAAGACGTAAGACCACAAGACATAGGAGTGGAATTAGGCCATTCATCCCAACGAGTCTGTTCCATCATTCCACCATGGCTGATTTATTGTCCCTCTAAACCCCATTCCCCTGCCTTCTCCCTGTAACCTTTGACACCCTGACTAATCAGGAATTTATCGACCTCCACCTTAAACATACCCAATGACCCGTCTCCATTCAGCAACCACATTGTGCACACTCAGCTCCCATGGAAGATCATCAACTCCACGTTTCCTTTTGGGTGCTCCACCCATGGGACACACATTGGGATAAGGCCAATGGCATAAGGAAGAGCTCAGGCCTTTCCCCACTGCCCCTACTCCCCTAGAGTAGATCTGACTGGTGAGGTGGAGGGTTGGCTGCAGGGAGGGGGACTATCGGTAGCGGAAAACTTTGATGCAGTTGTGCATGCTGTCCACCACTGCGACGTGGCCGTCCCGCGGCAGCGCCAGGCCCCGCGGACTGCTCAGCCCGTTCTCCACCAGCACACAGGCGGGGCCCTGCGCCGGGAAGAGGATGAGGGAATGTCTCCGCCCCCAGTCCGCCACCAGCACGTTGTCCTGGCCATCAATACACACGCCCCAGGGATTGGAGAGCTGGACTGCGAGGCCAGAGCTGCCGTCGCCCAGCACGGTCAGCAGCCGCAGCTCACCGTCCAGCAGCTTCACGCAGCAGCCCCCGTCGAAGGCTCTCTCGGACACGGCCACCCGGCCCCCTCTGTTAGCGCTGATGAAATAAGGCTTGTGGAAGCCAGGCACCGCGTCGCTGCCCTGGGTTTGGCCGGTGTCCGCATCCAGGGTCAGCACTGAGACGGTGCCCTGCTTGGTGTCTGTGATGAGGAACTGGTCCTGGCTGTTGACGGTAATGCCACGGGGGTTTTGGAAGGCACCGGTGATGACAGTCAGGAGCTCACCGTGTCTGTTGTACACATCGACTGACCTGTGTGAGATGCTGGTTAGAACAACCAGGCCGTCGCCATTCACCGCCACGTCGAAGTAGATGCCCCGATCCAATTTCAGCTGCTGTACTGTGTCCCCGGTCCTGTCCATCACCTGTAGCCGCCTGTTGCCGTAATCCACCACGTACAGAGTACCTGCAGTGGCGGCGTGGACCCCATAGGGCAGGTTTAGGTCTCCCCAGCCAGTGCCATATTTCCCGAACTGGCCAACCAGCTCATTCCTGTAGAACGGCCCTGCCCGCTGCCAGGCCTGGCTCAGATTGGCCTCGCTTCTGCTCTGAGCTTTGCTGGTCCTGAGGGAGAAGAGCGGGGCCGCCGTCCGAGAGTCGACAGTGGGGACTTTGTTCCGTCTGTGCTCTTCCGAGGAAGCACGGTGGGAGCCCAGACGGAGATCCCTGCCGGAGTGGGAGCCTGAACCCTTGGGCGAGGACACCTTGCCGTCTCCTTTCACCACTGGTTTTGGCTGAAATGGCAGTCTTTGGCCTGGCGACTTCATCCTCTGCTTGGGCTCTGAATGTGAGTAACTGCCCGAGCAAGCCGGCTGGCTCCTGCCCTTTTCTGTCCCGCCCGGGGCTCTCCCATGCCCGGTGGTCCTGATCTGAGGCTTGTTTTGGTGGGCCGCAGACCTTGGGCGTCCCTGAGCCCTACTGGCTGTCACGACCTCTCCTTCCTTCCTCTCTCCCAAGCCTCGAGGCGAGTTGATGAGGAAGGTCTCGGTGGAGTCGAAGGAAGAGGACCTTTGGGTGAGGTTAGTTTGCTCCAGGCACTCCCATGGCCGCTGCTGGAGCTCTGGTGGTTCCGTGTTGCTCAGGTCTAGGCAGCTCTTACTGAACTCTCTCCGCTTAAACCTCCTGGCACCTGAGGCTGCTCTGCCCCTTGCTGAGTTCCCGCTGCAGCCTTTCTCAGCCAGGGATCTGCTGCTGGTCTCTGGCCTCCAGCGGGACGTTGTTGGAGAACTGATCCCCTGCCAAGCACAGGGAGGGTGGGTGACTGCTGGTGACTGACGCAGTCCGGGGACTCCTTCCACCCGCCTCCGGTTTGCATCGGCCGCACCAACCTTCTCGTCCGAGTCCGAGTCGGAGATGAACACGGCGGTTGCCCTGAAAACGGACCCACAATCGGATGGGTGGGGAGTCTGTAACCGAGGCAAGGAATTCTCGCTGAGGTGGCCCTCGTCATCATTTGGCTTTGGCGTTGCCGCTTCGGTGCAGTGATGGCTTCGTACCTGTAGGAAAGGTTGGTGAAGATTGGTGGTGTGTACCGAGGTCTTCTGGTGGACCCATGTGGTCGAGAGCTTGCTGACAGAGCCCGGAGCGGCCAGCACTATCATAGGCACCTCTTCTCCCTCGGGGTGGGAGACACCCATGGGTGCTGGGTCCGCGGGAGGGTTTCCTTGCGGACTGCCTGACGTTTGGGCTGGGAGGCAAGGAGCTGTTGAGAGATGAGTGCTGTTCGAGGCTTGCTCCCACTGAATGGACAATGTGCTGTCCCTCCACATCGCTCCAGTGATCCCACTGGGAGAGGGATCGGCAGCGGGTTCTGTCCCTGGCTGGGATTCTGGAACGCCTCCCCTTTCTGTAGGGCAAGGGGACTGGAACCAGGCACAACCTTCTCCCAGGCCGGGAGCTCCACCTGCAGCTTTCCCCACGTACGGAGAGGGAGATGACACTTCATCGGTCATCATTGTGGGTGTCTTGTTCCCTGATCCGAGGATGGTCTCGACATCTCCCTCGCTCTCCTTGCGGCTCAGAAAGGGGACGCCCGTGGCGTCTCCCGCCATAGGACCTTCTGTCAGAGTCAGCTTCTGGTGGTCTCCCCTCCGCAGTGAGGTGCAATGAATGTGCAGTGTCCGTGTAAACGTAGCTTGCTCCGAGTTGGTTCTGCTCTGCATGTCTGAGCTACCATTCAGCTCCTCCACAGCCAAGCTACCATTTGCCTCAGCGCCCAGGCATGGGGAGGGGTCGGAGAAGTGGGTGGGCCTTTCCTCGGAAATGATCTCCCCCAGCTTTGGGCTACACGGCGGCCGAGGGACAAAACGGGGCCTTTTCAGCAGGATGACAAACCTGTTCTCCGGGGACAGAATCTCGGCAGCCTGCCGGTGAATGTCGGCGCTGCTGGTCTCAGCTCCTCGCGAGACCAAAGCCTGCAGCTCACGGGAGAGTGCAGAAATCTGGTCCTGTTTCACCTGGATTCTGGCAACACCTTCCTGGAGGCTGGTCTGGTTGGCTCGAGTCAAATCCTTTAGTTGCTGCGTCAGTTCAGCTAGTTCTTCGTGCACTGCAGCAAGGGCCGCCTCTCCGTGCTGCTGAATGCAGCCTCGGGTCTCCTCTGACCAGCAGAGGACTCTCTCATGCTCTTCAACGCTACTGCATCGGACTTCCTCAAGCCCCTGGTAGGCCTCTTTGAGCTGGGCTAACAGGCCGGTGTAATCCTCTGTCATCGCTCGGCTGGGGTTGAGGTGATGCTGGGACACGTCGAGTGGGTCTCACTCCCTTCCTGCAGAGGGGACATCACAATCAGTTATCTTGCTACCTTTGGCTACTCACTTCACTTCAAAGCGACCCCCCACCCCTTCCACCCCAGGTTTCCTCATGTTAAGGACGCCGCCCCTTTCTCCCCGTGTCTCCACCACTCCAGGACATAGAGTCACAGCACAGAAACAAGCCCTTCAGCCCATCTAGTCCATGCCAAACTGTTCTTCTGCCTAGTGTCATTGACCCATACCTGGACCATACCCCTCCTATATACTTAGCCAAACTTCTGTTAAGTGTTGAAATCAAAACCACATCCGTCATTTCTGCTGGCAATTACTGTATACTGCATGACATCATTTGATGCCAAAAAGCTTCATCTTTGTCACAGAAACAGGCCCTTTGGCCCATCTAGTTCGTGCCAAACCATTAATCTGCCTACTTCCATCGACCTGCACCTGGACCACAACCCCCCATACCCCTCCCATCCATGTACTCATCCAAACTTCTCTTAAGCATTACAATCAAATCCACATTCACCACCCTCTGAGTGAATAAGTACCCCTCTCAGGTTGGCCTTAAAACATTTCACCTTTCACCTTAACCTATGATTTCTACTTCTAGTCTCACCCAACCTGCATGTATTTATCCTATCTATACCCCTCAAAATTTTGTACACTTCTTTCAAATCTCCTCATTCTCCTACTCCAGGGAATGAAATCCCAACTGATTCAACTTGCCCCTTTAACTCAAGTTCTCAAGTCCTGACAACATCCTTGTAAATTTTCTCTGCACTCTTTTAACCTTATTGATATCTTTCCTGCACACAATACTCCAAATTAAACCTCACCAAAGTCTTATTCAACTTCAACATAATGACCCAACTCCTGTACTCAATATTTTGGTTTCTGAAGGCCAATGTGCCAAAAGCTCACTTTACTTGTTACAACACCTCACACTTGAGGTGACTTCCATTTTACGGCCACCTGGCTTTCCCTGCATAAGGATATAGAACATCGAACGGTATGGCATATTGCAGTCCATTCGGCCCACAATGTACTGTCAACCATTTAACCGACTTGAAGATCTCCCCGCCCATGTAGCCTCCATTTGTCTTTCATCCATCTAAGAGTCTTTTAAATGTCCCTAATGTATCTGCCTCTACCCCCACCCCTGGCAGTAATGTATCTGCCTCTACCACCTCCCCTGGCAATGTGTTCACAAACCCACCAGTCTCCACAAAAAAACTATCTCTGATATCACCCCTACACTTTCCTCCAATCACCTTAAAATTATGCCCCCTTGTATTAGCCATTTCCACCCTGGGGAAAAGTCTCTGGCTGTCCAATCAATGCTTCAATGTTCTATCAATGCTTCTTATCATCTTGTACACCTTGATCAAGTCACCTCTCATCCTCCTTCACTCCAAAGAGAAAAGCCTCAGTTTACTCAACCTTTCCTCATAAGATATGCTCCCTAATCCAGATTGCATCCTGGTAAATCTCCTCTGCATCCTCTCTAAAGCTTCCACATCCTTCCTGTAATGAGAAGAACAGAACTGAACACAATACTCTGCGAGTGGTCTCACCAGAGTTGCAACGTTACCTCATGGCTCTTGAACTCAATGAAGGCCAACATACCATAAGCCTTCTTAACAGCCTGTCAACTTGAGCGACTACCTCGAGACAGTCAGATCTCGGAGGATCTGTCCTGTGACCAAGACATTTCTACCATCGTGCAGAAGTCACTCCAGTGGCTCTCTTTGGTTAGGAGTTTGAGGAGGGTTGTTTTGTCACCAAAGACTCTTACAAACTTGTGTAGATCATTCTGAGTGGTTGTATCACCGTATGAAGTGTTGGCTCCAACACACGGGATTGCCAGAGGCTGGTAACTCAGCCAGCTCCATCACAGGCACAACCCTCCCCACCAGTGAGCACATCTTCAAGGGTGGTGCCTCAAAAAAGTGGCATCCATCACTTGGTTCCTTCAGGTCGTTATAGCCGGGATAGGTTCCCACTACCTATTAAATGCTCTCAGTGGCTTGTACCCCAGAAAGCCTCTGACAACCAAGATCCAGCTCCTGGCCTTCAAGTCTGGCTTAGCTACTAAGCCTAGCAGAACTGTTTCAACTGACAGGAGAAAGGATGGGGGGGTGGGGGGGTGGTGACTGGTGCCTTAAAGCCAGTCACTTCAGGCAGACAGGGCTCATCAGCCGTGGTTTTCATCTAGGAGAAGGAAAACTCTGATCTCAAACCTCCACTTGTGGCTGTACCCACACAGGGGGAAGGCTTTTGGAGTAAAACCTTGAGGTAAATATCTGGAGCTGGAGTCCCTAAGGCCGTCCTTATCTGCTGCTCATCACCTGCAGCCTATTTAAACCCAGGCCTCATCCAAAACCCTTGTTCACTCATAGAAATCAGCCAGCCTCAACTAGTTGCTCCTAGCCTTCAATTGCCTTGTTGTGTTAATGATCTGTTCTCTCTTGTTTTGTGACCCTCCCCCACCCCCCATGGTTTGTTATTTTGCAGTTTATTATCAAAGTTATCACTCACCGCTAAATCGTCTCTGCTGCTCTGCAGTTGGGTCAAGCCGCCTCTACCTTTGCTGACACAGCAGCTCCTGCTCCACCCTTCTGTGCACAGCCCAGAGACAGGCATCCCCTGCTTTTCACACAGCCGGACTTGGCATCCTTCGGTAGGGTCCCACCACCAGCCACCCCTTCCTGTCCTCTGCAGGGACCACTTTCTCCGTGACCCCCTGCCTCCCTGACACTGTCCCCTATAACAATAGCAAAATGAATGCCTGTCTGTCGTCACCATCCAGGGACATGAACAGAGAGTAACTGGCACAAAATGTTGGAGGAACTCAGCGGGTCGGGCAGCATCTATGGAAGGGAATAATCAGTTGATGCTTCGGGCTGAGAACCTTCATCAAGACTGGAATGGAAGAGGGGAAAAGCCAGAATAAAAAGGTGGATGGAGGGGAGGGGATAGAGTACAAGCTAGAAGGTGACAGGTGAGGCCAAGTGATTGGGGGAAGGAGCTGAGAAGTGATAGGTGGGAAAGGTAAAAAGCAGAGAATAAGGAGATGAGAGTGGACCGTGGGAGAAAGGGGAGGAGGAGGGGCACCGGGGGAAGTGATAGGCAGGTGGGGAGAAGAGGTAAGAGGCCAGAGTGGGGAATAGGCTGGTGTTTGCCTAAATCCCTTCCAATCTCCTCCACTGCATCGGGGGCTTCTGTATTGGTGATCCCAGGAACAGTCTGGGTGACGGCTTTGCCAAGCACCTGCTCTCTGTCCACAGAGGCCATCCCAAGATCCCAGTACATGCTATTTCAACTCCCTTCCCGGTCCCACCCTGACCTCTCTGTCCATCATCAGGAGGATCTTCACCTCATGTTCTACAACCCTGTGGTCCCGAGACTCACTCTCCATACCATCTTCCTCCTCTGACACATCCATGTTCTCTCGGCCCCATTAATATCAACCTCCCTACCTGCCTCCTCAGTCACCCATGTTACCCCACCTAGCTCCATCTGTCCATCATCTTCCCCGCCCCCCCCACCTGGTTCCACCCCTCCCTTGCACTGGCTATTTGCCCTCTAGACTCTCAGTCACAAGGTCATAGAACACGACAGCACAGAAACACCTTTGGCCCACGCCAAACCATTAATCTGCCTAGTCCCACCAACCTGCACCAAACCACGGCCTCCATATCCCTCCCATCCACGGACTCATCCAAACTTCTCATGTTCCCTTTAAATATTTCACTTTTCACACTTAACTCACGACATTGGGTTCTAGTCTCACCCAACCCCAATAGACCTGATGCAGTGTCCTGCCCCACGACCTCGACCACAGATGCTGCCCGTCTGCTCCAGCTTCCTGCACTGGATCTGGGTGTACTGTGGGGTGGGTCCACAGCGGAGAGGGACACCAAGGTGGGGGGGGGGGTAATATCTAATATCCTTGCTAGAACTGTTTGGGAGGGTTTAAACTAATTTGGGAGAGCTGTGGGAACCAGAGTGGTCAGGCTGAGGATGTGGTGGTTGGTTTACAGAGACAGTGTGTAGTGAGACTGTTAGTAAGGAGAGCACGGTGACAGCAGGATGAGTTGCAATGTAAATGTGGACAAAATCAACAGAAGTGAATACAGGACTGGAGGTGTTGTATTTGAATGCATGCAGTATACAGAATAAGGTAGATGAACTTGCCGCACAGTTAGTGATTGGCACGTATGACATTGTGGCTAAAAGAAGATTATAGCTGGGAGCTTAATGTCCAATGATACACATTGTATTGAAAGGGCAGACAGGTAGGCGAGGGGGTGGATAGCTCTGTTAGTAAAAATGAAATCAAACTCTTAGAAAGAGGTGACATACAATCGGAAGGTGACATAGAGTAATTGTGGATAGAGCTGTTTACTTAGCCCCCCACTCTACTCACTTTACCCCTATGACTGTGTGGCTAAGTACAGCTCCAACACCATAGACAAGTTTGCTGATGGCACTGCTGTTGTGGGCTGTATCAAAGGTGGTGATGGATCAGCGTATGGGGGGAGATTGAAAACTTAGCTGAGTGGTGTAATAACAACAGACTCTGTGGTAAGACCAAGGAACTGATTGTAGACTTCATGAGAATGCATGCTACTTTTCTAAGGCAATGTTTCATGTCAATGCTCAATGGTTGAGAGGGTTTTACCTGTGATGTACTGGGCTGAATCTACCAACTTTGGTGGGATTTTTCCCTCAAAGGCATTGGCGTTCCAATGCCAGTCAGCACACTTTCCACCACACATCTGTAAAAGTTTGTCAAGGTTTTCGATAACATGCCAAATATCCACAGACTCCTGAGGAAGTAGAACATAGAAATCTACAACACATTACAGACTCTTTGTAACCTACTCTAGAAACTGCCAAGAATTTCCCTACTGCACAGCCCTCTATTTTTACAAGCTCCGTGTTCCAAGAGGCTCTTAAAAGACCCTATTGTATCTGCTTCTACCACCGCCACCAGCAGTGCATTCCACACACCCACCACTCTCTGTGTGAAAAACTTACCCTTGACATCGCCTTGGTACCTATTACCAAACATCTTAAAACTATGCCCTTTCATGTTAGCCATTTCAGCCCTGAGATTGGGGCCGAGAGGAAAACGGATCAGCCATGATGAAATGGCAGAGCAGACTCGATGGGCCAAATGGCCTCATTCTGTTCCTGTATCTCATGGTCTCGTGCACTGTTGGTGCGGTGCTGCTCCAGGGTAACCCAGGCTCAAGGTGGTGAGGTAAGAGAGAACAGCTTGTACCAGCCGCCTCCAACCTGAAATGCAAGAACCCAACGCAAGCCAATCTTCCAGCAGGGATTACTTCATTGTAACTGCAAATTCTTGTCATACTTTCCTGACCAAACAATGAAATGACTGTGGGCGGTCTCGGCAGCTGGCCCCATGTGCATTCAAATTAAACATACATAAATTCTGTTAGCAGGCGGGAGGGAGCTCTGAACCCAGATGGACCACAGGTGCAAGGAGAGACTCTGGGCACACTCACCAAACTCAGCAGGATCCTTGGACAAATAGACAGTCATCATCCTTTCCCCAGGGTAGAGAGGCAAGAAGGCACAGGTTAAGGGGAGAGAGGAGAGAGTTAACAAGGAACTGAGGGGAAAGTTGTCATACACAGGGTGGTGGGTTTATGGAATGAGCTGTCAGAGGGAGTGGTAGTAGAGGCAGCTACAATAACATGTAAAAGACATTAACACAAGAGATTATATCCAGAGAAACACACGCAAAATGCTGGAGGAACTCAGCAGGTCAGGCAGCTTCTGTGGAGAGGACATCTGAACAGCTACATGGATTGGAAAGGTTTAGAAGGATATGGGCCAAATGCAGATAAATGGAACTTACTCAGGTAGACACCTTGGTCAGCACGGATGTGCTGTGCTGAAAGGCCTGTTTCTATACTCTGTGATTCACAGCAGGGTACAGGCCCTTTGGCCCACAATGTTGTGCTAACACTTTAACCTACTCTGAGATCTATTTACCCCTTCCCTCCCACATAACCTCCAATTTTCTATCATCCATGTGCCCGCTGGCTGTCCATGCTGTCCGCTGATGACAGGAGACCCATGTGGTTCCACTCTCTCAACCTCGGAAGTCTGGGTCCAGTGATATGAGTATTCATCAAAACTGGGGTCTTCCTCCGTTGTAATGGATGGCTATGACATCTCCCGTGCCTGGCCGTGCCCTTCGCTCTCCACGGAGTGTTGCTACACCACCTGCTTGGCTGTGGGATCTCGTCCGCTCAGTCTGCCAGAGCGGGCTTCACACACTGGGACAGGCATGTCCCTATCTCTCCGGGGCATGAGGCCGCCTGTTGGTGTACTGGGGTGTGGCCACTGTCGCATACAAACAGCTACCTGGAGCCACAGGTGAGAGCTGACTGTCCGGTGGAGACCAAAGGTGCGGGATCTGCCCCAGAAAGGACCCGACAAGCTCCTTCAGCAGAGGTGCTAGCCCTCCCTGGACACCCCGTACGCCCTTTGTCTAAAACTCTATCATACCTGGTTCCACACCCCTAACACTGATATGTACCACCCTGTTAAAAGCACACTTGACCCTCAGATCTTCTGTAAAGTTCCCTCCCCATCACTATAAATGGATGCCCTCTAGTGCTGGGCATTTCGACCCCGGGGAAAAGACAGCAATGGCTATCAATGCCTCTCATAACATTAGAAATCTCTCTCAGGCCTCTGCTCAATCCTCAGTGCTGCAGAGAAAACAAGACATGTTTGCCCATTCTCTCCTCATGGCACATGCCCTCTCATCCTGGTAAATCTCTTCTGCGTCCTCTCTGAAACCTCGACAGCCTTGCAGAACTGTTTGCAATACTCCAGATGCGGCCGAACTAGAGTTTTATAAAGCTGCCTATCGTTTGAACTCAACGCCTCGACGAACGAAGGCAAACAGGCCATACGCTTTCTTAACCACCCTGAGAACCACTTTCTGGGAGCTGTGAACTTGGACCCCAAGGTCCCTCTGCTCATCAACACTGTTAAGGGTCTTGCTCTCGATTGTGTATTGACTCTTTTTATTTGACCTACCAAGGTGCAACATTTCACATTCGGCCGGGATAAACTCCACCTGCCATTCCTCCGCTCATATCGGTATCCGGTCTATATCCCGCGGTACTCTTAGCCAGTCTTCGCTATCCACAGCATCACCAATATCTGAGTCGTCTACAAACAACCCCTCACTTTTCAATCAGACGGGATCGGAGTTGGATTTCCGACTCGCACCACCCCCACTTCCCCCGTTCATTGCACCCCTCGTCCACCTCTGCGTCTCTGTCCCAGACACGTCAGTCAGTCGTTTGACAGCGTGTGGCTGGATATTCGCAGGTTTTCCAATGGTGGGACTGTACTTGCTCCCTCTCTGACTCTCCCATCCCTCTCAACTCGACCGCAGGTTCGAAGCCACAGCGAAAGATCGGTTTAAATTGATCTCAATGTGTCAGATGATCTGTATGTGTGCGTGCGCGCGCATATATCAGTGTGCATGTGTGTGAACATCTGTGTGTGCATAGACATTGTGTGTACTCACGCGTTTCACATGAGTACACCTGTGTCAGTGTGTGTGTACGTGTCGGTATGTACACCTGTGTCAGTGTGTGTGTGTACGTGTCAGTAGTATGTAGCCGTGTCAGAGTGTACATGTGTGTACGTGTCGGTATGTACACCTGTGTCAGTGTGTGTGTACGTGTCGGTATGTACACCTGTATCAGTGTGTGTGTGTGTACGTGTCGGTATGTATACCTGTGTCAGTGTGTGTGTACGTGTCGGTATGTATACCTGTGTCAGTGTGCGTGTGTACGTGTCGGTATGTATACCTGTGTCAGTGTGCGTGTGTACGTGTCAGTAGTATGTAGCCGTGTCAGAGTGTACATGTGTGTACGTGTCAGAGTGTGTAGCTGTGTCAGTGTACGTGTGTGTAAGGTGACGCGCTGCGAGTGGAACTGTGTGAGTTACCTGTGGGCTGCGGGTCGCCGTTCCCGTCCCGCTCGCCGCGGAGTCGCTCCTGATGACGGCAAACCTGCGCGAACCTGTCCAACCCGCCTCCCTCCCCACGGCAACCGCGGAGCTTGGCCACGTGGGGAATACCTGCCCGTTCTGCCAAACCATTGCCTAGTTACTGAACAGGGTCACTTAGCAGTGCCGCAAACATTAGTTTCGATACTGGATTAACCAGTTAACGTCCGCTCCCTGCGCGGTTACTGCAGACCCGCTGGAAAGTGCAGGGGCGCGGTTCCGTGACAAAAACCCGCGACAGGAATTCAGCAGGTCGAGCAGCATCGGCGTGGGTCTGATCTGAACCTCTCACCATTCCCACAGCCGCTGCTTGACCCGCTGACACCCTCCACCGTGTTATGTTGCCGTTGAGGCTTTGAAACTGGTTACTGTGTTAATGGGACTCGAATTAGTATGGGTATTGAGTAGTCTGGTTCAGAGGCACTGACAGATATCTACAAATTTCAGATTTGCACATGAATACATGCTTTAATAATAAATGAACCTGTGAACCTTTGAAATTATGAGGGGTAGGTTGATCGATAGATACTTTATTGATCCCAAAGGATTACACGTAGCATTACACGTATACAGATACACAGATACGCAAATATTAGAAGAGAAGTAAGAAAGAATTTTTAAAAAGTTACTTCAAACAGTCGATCACTTCCCCGGCTTTAGATTGACTCACTATGGAGCCTAATGGCCGAGGGTAAGAATGACCTCTTATGGCACTTTTTGGAGCAGCGCGGTTGTCCTAGTCTATTACTAAAAGTGCTCCTCTGTTCAGCCAAGGTGAGACACATTGTCTAGAATTTCCAGCATTTTCCATAGGGTCCTTTGTTCTACCACAGCCTCCACTGCGTCCAGTTTGATTCCTATAACAGAGACAGCCTTTCTAATCAGTTTATTGAGCCTGTTGGTATCACCTGTGTTGATGCCATTGCCCAGCACACCACTGCATAGAAAACTGTACTGGCAACAACATGTGAAGGAGAGGCCTGCATACTCCAGAGGACCTCAGTCTCCTCAGGAAGTAGAAGTGACTGACTCTGGCCCTTCTGCATTGGTATTCCACTCGAGTCTGTCATCCAGGTGCACCACCAGGTACTTGTAGGTCCTCACCACACCCACGTTCTCACCATCAATAGTAACAGGGAGCATTGCAGGCTTAGTCATCCTAAAGTCCATCACCATCTCCTTTGTCTTACTGATGTTGAGCTGCAGATGATTCAGTTTGAACCATTTGACAAAGTCCTCCACCAGGGCCCTGTATTCATCTCCTGTCCTCCCTTTATACACCCAGCCATTGCTGTGTCATCAGAGAATTTCTGTAGATGACATGACTCAGTGTTGTATCTAAAGTCTGAGGTATACGGGGTAAACAGGAAGGGAGCCAATACAGACCCCTGTGGGGCTGCGGTGCTGTTTATAGCCATGTCTGACACACAGCTCTGAAGCCACACAAACTGTGGTCTGCCAGTCAGGTAGTCCATTATCCAGGATACAACGGAAGTGCCAACCTGCACTGAACAGAGCTTTCCCCCAGCAATGAGGGCTGCATGGTATTGAAGGCACTTGAGGATTAAAAAAAACATGATCCTCAGAGCTGCCCTGCTTATCCACATGGGAATAGGCTCTGTTCAGCAGGTAGGCGACAGCACCGTCGACTCCAATGTGCTCCTGGTAGGCAAACTGCAGGGGATCGAGGGCTGATCTGACTGGGGGTCGGAGTTGAGCCAGGACCAGCCTCTCTCCATGGTGTGTGAGGTCAGGGCCACTGGACAGTAGTCATTCAAGACTTTCAGTTGGCCCTTCTTGGATACTGGGACCACAAATGATGTTTTGCACACAGTTGGGACCCCGTCCAGGCTGAGACTCAGATTGAAAATGTGCTGGAGAACTCCACACAGCTGCTCAGCACTCTCCTTCAGCACCTTGGGAATCACACCATCCAGTACCAATGTTTTGCCATGTCTGAGTTTCCCCAGAGCCCGTCTCACCTGCTCAGTAGTGAAGGTGAGTCCATGATGACTGGGGAGCTGGGGTGTGGGTGAAGATCGGGACATTAGCAGTTGGTATGTGGAGGTGTGGATGGCAGGTGCAGGGCAAGGAGGGGATGTAGACAGTGGTAGCCTGTGTTGTTCGTCCACGTGTTGAGGGAGGAGGGGAGATATTGTGCTGAGGGAGCATTTCGGCACCTGAACTGGTGTGCTGACGGGGGAGGGGGGAGGGGGTGATCAGGAGGGCAATTGTCAAACCTATTGAAGAATTGGTTTAATTCATTAACCCATTTACAGCTGCACGCTAAGGGGTGATTAGGGTAAATGTAAGCATTTTTTCCCACTGCGGTTGGGTGGGACTACAACCAGAGGTCATGGGTTAAGGGTGAAAAGTTAGAAGTTTAAGGGGAACGAGGGGATAGGTTGAACGAGCTAGGGCGTTTCTCTTTGGAGGAAAGGAGGATGAAGGGTGACTTGCTGGAGGTGTACAAGACAATGAGCATAGGTAGATGGTGTGGCATTGACCGGAACCCTGTCCTTGTCTTGTCGTAGCACCAGGGACCATTCACCATCACATATCGATGACCTGACTCACTACGTGATGTGCCATGGCCACTCCTCTGGGATGAATGGAGTGCGGAGGGTGTAGGCAGGAGGGAGGGGAGGGGGTATTGCTGGAAGTATTCCCTCACCTGCTGATGTTACTCCATAGAGCCTGGATTAATGCTGAGCCCTCTCTGAGAGCGAGGCTTGCACACACACAGGCTGCTGGTTGGTTGGAACAACCTGCCAGAGGAAGGTAGAACTTAGAACATTAGAAACCCTACAGCACAATACAGGCCTTTCAGCCCAGGAAGTTGTGCCACACATGTCCTTACCTTAGAACTACCTAGTGTTACCCATAACCCTCTATTTTTCTAAGCTCCATGTAGCCATCCAGGAATCTCTTAAAAGACCCTATCGTTTCCACCTCCACCACAGTGACCGGCAGCCCATTCCACGCACTCACCACTCTCTGTG
Organism: Mobula hypostoma; assembly: GCF_963921235.1. Taxonomy (NCBI): domain Eukaryota; kingdom Metazoa; phylum Chordata; class Chondrichthyes; order Myliobatiformes; family Myliobatidae; genus Mobula; species Mobula hypostoma. The sequence goes on from NC_086103.1 coordinate 186,328,778, forward strand.
TAAAAAAACTGACCCCTAACATCTCCTCTACCTACTTTCAAGCACCTTAAAACTGTGCCCTCTCGTGTTAGCCATTTCAGCCCTGGGAAAAAGCCTCTGACTATCCACACGATCAATGCCTCTCATTATCTTGTACATCTGTATCAGTTCACCTCTCATCCTCCGTCGTTCCAAGGAGAAAAGGCTGAGTTCGCTCAATCTATTCTCGTAAGGCATGCTCCCCAATCCAGGCAACATTACAGCACAGTACAGGCCCTTCAAGCCCATAATGTTGTGCTGACACTTCCCCTACTCTAAGATCAATCTAACCCTTCCCTCCCACATAACCCTCGATTTATCTGTCATCCATGTTCCTATCTAAGAGCCTTAAATGTCCCAAATGTATCTGCCTCTACCATCACCCCGGCAATGTGTTCCACACACCCACCAGTCTGTGTAGAAAAAAAAACAAACCATCTCTGTCATCCCCACTATATTTTTCTCCAAACAGCTTAAAATTATGCCCCCGCACATTAGCCATTTCAGCCCAGGGGAGAGTTCTCTTGCTGTCTACTCTATCTTTGCCTCTTATATCTTGTACATCTCTGTCAAGTTACCTCTGGTACCCACCTCTGCAAGTTAAAAGCCTTAACTAGGTCTTTTGGGAAATGTTAAGGAGGTTTGACCCAGACGCAGAGCAGCAGAGATGATTTAGCAGTAAATGATAACTTTAATAATAGACTGGAAATAATTTAATGGCCTGCTATTGCTAATTCTGTGGGGTGTTACATTAAAATGTAAAAGCAGTGTGTCCTGGCCAGTAGTATGTTTTGGTTTCAAGTAAAGATATGGGGCAAATTAGGAAATTGTCAGCCAAACAGGACGGTGGAATTGGGAGAAGTTCTAGAGAGAGCTGTGCGGAGAGAGATTTGCGGTGGACACTGGTGGGGTTATTTCTGGCAGGAGATGCAGGGAAGAGGTTATCCAGAAAAACGCCTGTAGGATTCAATCGGACAGGAACACACAAGGAGTACTTTGTGAGAGGGAGTCCAAGGTAGGAAACTCTACTGATGACTGGTGATGAGAATTCAGCTTTTGGAAGATACGCGCTCTAACGATGTACACGTTTAGACTGAATTAACTGTAATGGGCCCTTTTATTTTTTCTTTTCTTTCTCTTAATAACTGTTTGATAAAGCTGAAATTAGTACATATAGTTTCTTTATAATTTTATGGGGTGTACAATCTGTTATTTCTTGCCAGCTGTGTATGGGTAGTATTTACACAGTATTTGCTCAAATCAGGGTTTTGTTAATCGGAACATCCCAGTTTTCCTTTTTGGTTGAACCCCAAATCATACTGCCCCTGGACGTGTACTGCTTATGAAAAGAGATCTTCTCAGCACTGAGTCACCCAGCTGATGGCGAGTCGGCTATCGAGCCGAGTTTGCATATGAGCCTGGTGAGAGGGTTCAATAACACACCACGAGGGGCCACAGAACAAGGGAGGACTGAGACCGAACACAACAGACAACTGGGTAAGCTGTAGGCAGGGACAGTGAACAAGGACTGTGGATGAGAACTGGGGTGCGGCAGAAGCCATTTTGATTTGTTCTTTTTCTGATTGGCGTTAAGAGGCGGGACTGCGCAGGCGTGTGACGTCGGGCAGTGAAGCTGAAGGGGGAACCCAGAGGATGGGCAAGGAGTGTAGTGAGAGGGGCAGAGGGAGAAAAAGGAGAGAGAGAAAGAATGTGTGTATAAAAATAAGTAACAGATGGGGTACGAGGGGGAGGTGGGGCATTAGCGGAAGTTAGAGAAGTCGATGTTCATGCCATCAGGTTGGAGGCTACCCAGACGGAATATAAGGTGTTGTTCCTCCAACCTGAGGGTGGCTTCATCTTTACAGTAGAGGAGGCCGTGGATAGACATGTCAGAATGGGAATGGGATGTGGAATTAAAATGTGTGGCCACTGGGAGATCCTGCTTTCTCTGGCGGACAGAGCGTAGGTGTTCAGCAAAGCGGTCTCCCAGTCTGCGTCGGGTCTCGCCAATATACAGAAGCCCACATCGGGAGCACCGGACGCAGTATATCACCCCAGCCAACTCACAGGTGAAGTGTCACCTCACCTGGAAGGACTGTTTGGGGCCCTGAATGGTGGTAAGGGAGGAAGTGTAAGGGCTTGTGTAGGACTTGTTCTGCTTACACGGATAAGTGCCAGGAGGGAGATCAGTGGGGAGGGATGGGGGTGACGAATGGACAAGGGAGTCGCGTAGGGAGCAATCCCTGCGGAAAGCAGAGAGACAGGGGGAGGGAAAGATGTGCTTAGTGGTGAGATCCTGTTGGAGGTGGCAGAAGTTATGGAGAATTATATGTTGGCCTCCAACCTGATGGCATGAACATTGACTTCTCAAACTTCCGCTAATGCCCCACCTCCCCCTCGTATCCCATCCGTTATCTACTTATTTATGTACACACTTTCTTTTTCTCTCTCTCCTTTTTCTCCCTCTGTCCCTCTCACTATACCCCTTGCCCATCCTCTGGGTTTCCCGCCCCCCCCCAGCCCCTTTTCCTTCTCCCTGGGCCTCCTGTCCCATGATCCTCTCGTATCCCTTTTGCCAATCACTTGTCCAGCTCTTGGCTCCATCCCTGCCCCTCCTGTCTTCTCCTATCATTTCGGATCTCCCCCTCCCCCCCCACTTTCAAATCTCTTACTAGCTCTTCTTTCAGTTAGTCCTGACGAAGGGTCTCGGCCTGAAACTTCCTAGAGATGCTGCCTGGCCTGCTGCGTTCACCAGCAACTTTGATGTGTGTTTCTCGAATATATAATGACCTCTCTCATGCCAAAAATGAAAACACATTGTATATTAAAGAGAAGCGGGGGAAAGAAGCGGGGTTAGTACTTCCAGAGGAGGCTTGGGGGAAAATATGCAGCTTTCAGTGGTCTTCGACTAACTCATTGATTTGGAGAGAATATTGTTGGAAAAATATTATGAGATACTTCAAGACCCCAATACCAGGAAAAATATAAAGACACAAACGTGGCGTGTTGGAGAAGGTGTGGCTCCAAGGAGGCAAATCATTTCCATATTTTTTGGGATTGCCCTAAATTAAGTTTATATTGGGAAGGTATTCACAGAACATTAGTTAAGGTATTTAAGACTCAGATACCTCTGAACTTTGAGACTCTATACTTGGGGCATGTGTTGTTTTTGGAACAGAAGAAAGATATAAAGCTGCTGCAGGCCCTTTTAGCGGCAAGTAAGAAATCAATCACCAGAAAGTGGTTAAATCCAACATCACCTACATTAGAAGATTGGCATGAAATCATTTTGGAAATATTTAAAATGGAAAAGATGACCTACTCTCTGAGAATTCAAAAGGAGAAATTTTATCAAATTTGGAATAAATGGATTGAATTTATAATCCCAGAGCAGGCAGACTGTAGATGACTCTCCCAATGGTTTATACTGTTTGTCTCACCAACATAGTAACAGTGTTAACGTAAGCACCCTTGGCTCGAATGTTTACTGTCCTTTTTTTGGAAAATGTGGAATTAACTCAAGTAAATAAAAGATCTGGGGAAATTTTGGACCAGAAGGAAATGGACCAGAAGAGATACATGGAAATTAGTATTCAACCACTATTATTAACATTTTTATAACTACTATTACCATTATTTAGTTTAATAGTGTGGAATTACAATTGCACATCAACATCTATTTGAGTGCCTAATTATTTTCTATATTATCTCAATGTGCACTTGTGAATGTACAAATTAATATAGATTTACTCACATAAAAAATGGAAAAGGTTATATAATGTAAAAAAAAGTTTGTGTATTACTTGTGAATACCTTATCCAAATAAAAAATAAAATTAGAAAAAGAAACGTTGCCGTAGAAAAGCAGCATCCATCATCAGAGATCCTCACCACCCAGGCCACACTCTCTCCTCGCTGCTGCCATCAGGTAGAAGGTCCAAGAGCCTCAGGATTTGCATCACCAGGTTCAAGAACAGTTACTACCCCTCAACCATCAGGCTCTAGAACAAAAGGGGATAACTACACTCATTTAAGGACTCTGTTATATTGTTATTTCATGCTTGTTATTTATTGCTATTTATTTATATCTGCATTTGCAGTTTGTTAACAATTTACAGTTCTTGATGTTTACAGTTTACAGATCCCATTTACAATGACTGTTCTATAGATTTGCTAAGTATGCCCGCAGAAAAGGAATCTCAGGGTTGTACACAGTGACATGTATGTACTCTGATAATAAATTTTATTCTGAACTTTGAACTAACTTGACTATACTAAAGATCCAGTCTTTTGGGTGGCTCTCTGTTTCTTTCAGGATAGCAACTCTGGACCTGTGGAGTGACATCTGGTTTGCCAGGTGTCTTGTCTAAGACAACGTTCTTGGTTTCTGGTGTCACGTTGCTGTTAGTGACATGATCATCACTGAGGGGTAAGTCCGATAGCTGTAATGTGTCCATCTTGTTGGATGCAGACGACCCAGGTGTGTTCTTCAGTTGAGCTTCCAATATCTGGTCCACATGATTCTCATAGTCATAGTCATAAGTCATACTTTATTGATCCCGGGGGAAATTAGTTTTCGTTACAGTTGCACCATAAATAATAAATAGTAATAAAACCATAAATAGTTAAATAGTAATATGTAAATTGTGCCAGGAAATAAGTTCAGGACCAGCCTATTGGCTCAGGGTGTCTGACCCTCCAAGGGAGGAGTTGTAAAGTTTGATGGCCACAGGCAGGAATGACTTCCTATGACGCTCTGTGTTGCATCTTGGTGGAATGAGTCTGTGGCTGAATGTACTCCTGTGCCCACCCAGTACATTATGTATTGGATGGGAGACATTGTCCAAGATGGCATGCAACTTAGACAGCATCCTCTTTTCAGACACCGCCGTCAGAGAGTCCAGTTCCATCCCTACAACATCACTGGCCTTACGAATGAGTTTGTTGATTCTGTTGGTGTCTGCCACCCTCAGCCTGCTGCCCCAGCGCACAACAGCAAACATGATCGCACTGGCCACCACAGACTCATAGAACATCCTCGGCATCGTCCGGCAGATGTTAAAGGACCTCAGTCTCCTCAGGAAATAGAGACGGCTCTGACCCTTCTTGTAGACAGCCTCAGTGTTCTTAGACCAGTCCAGTTTATTGTCAATTCGTATCCCCAGGTATTTGTAATCCTCCACCATGTCCACACTGACCCCCTGGATGGAAACAGGGGTCGCCGGTACCTTAGCTCTCCTCAGGTCTACTGCCAGCTCCTTAGTCTTTTTCACATTTTGCTGCAGATAACTCTGCATGTCTCCATATATGATCTCCAACATCTACTGTGTACACCAGTGGTCTGGTTTTTGTAGATATCCTACTGGGTGTCCACTTGTCTTCTCGGTAATCAAGTGCTAGAACTTCCTGTCCAATCTCAAAGCTCCTTGCTGCTTCACTTGGCAACTGGCTGATCGGTTTATTCTGCACCTCCCTCCATAGATCTGGTTTCAGGAGGTCTATGTGAGATCTCAGATTCCTGTTCATGAACAGCACTGCAGGTGTTTGATTTGTCATCGCATGAACAGAGCTCCGAAACACAAAATGGAAGTTATCCATCTTGTGCTGTAGAGAAACGCCTTCCTTGTCCATTGCTTTAATAGACTTCTTTAATATTTCGATAAACCTTTCAGGTAACTCGTGTGTTGCTGGGTGGTCAGGAGCTGACTTGAAATGTTTGATGCCATTTTTCTCCTGAACTCTTCTGATGTGTATTGTTATCTGTTATCACTCACAATTAGTTCAGGTAAGCCATTTCTGGTGAAGATAGTTCTCAGGGCAGAGACAGTCTTCTCTGATGCAGTTGTCTTCATTGGTATGACCTCCAGCCACTTCGAAGGAGCATCCACAGCGGAGTCCCATGAATGGCCTGGCAAAATCAATATGCACTCTTTGCCATGGCGATGATGGCCACTCCCACGGGTGTAATGGTGCCTGTGGGGGGTGCATTTTCAACTTTGTGGCATCCCGAACAACTTTTACATAGAAACATAGAAAACCTACAGCACGATACAGGTCCTTCGGCCCACAAAGTTGTGCCGAACTTGTCCCTACCTTAGAAATTACTAGGGTTACCCACAGCCCTCTATTTTTCTAAGCTCCATGTACCTGTCCAAAAGTCTCTTAAAACTTTTGGTCAAGTCTTCAATCTGTTTATCTATTCCTGGCCACCACACTTAGATCTGGGTGAGACTCTTCATCTTGACTGTAACTAGATGTCTTTCGTGCAGATTCTCTAACACTTTGGTGCATAGTTTGGAGGGAACCACAACACGAGATCCACAAATCAGGATTCTTTGACATACAAACGGTTGGTTTTATCTCACTGAGGACTCTGGAATCACAGGATTACCATGAGCATGGTGATGTCATAGACTTTTGACAATGTCGGGTCATACTTTGTTTCCCTTTGTATTTCCGAATTTGTTACTGGCACCTGGTCCATGTAGTGGAACACTTCTGCTGGGTCACAGAATGAAGGCTTCTCTTCTTCAGTTGCCAGTAGTGGAAGACATGACAAGCCATCAGCGTTGCTGTGTTTTTTTGGTATCCTTGTGTTACGTACCCCGTAACTGGGTTGCCAAACCAGCAGAAATGGATCACTCAGTTGGAGTCTGGAGTACTAGAACTAAGAAAGTTTTATTAAAGAAACAAGCAACACAGTAATCGAAAGGATAATAAATGCAACAATTCAACAATGATAACCACACATGTGCACAGAATTAAGATAACAGCATCAATCAAGCTCTATCGTTGTCTAGGGGTAAATGACCAATTTCAAAATGACTCAAAGTTCAGTCCAGTTTGTAGTTCAGTTCGCAGTAATCGTTGCCATGGCGGTGGACAACGTGGGGGAAGAGAGACAGAGAGAACAGGAACAACTGATCATTCAGCACAGCTTCACTCACAGACCAGCGAGATTGCTCACAAGCAGCTTTTGGGCGGGTCCTTGGTGATGTCACCTGAGGTCACCGACTGTGACCCCTCCTCCAGATGCGGTCGATCCTCCGCAGTGAACCCGGCACCCAGGCAAGGGCGGACACACACCGGGTTCCCGCTGATCGTACCTTTCCACCCTTGTCGTTGTCTGGGACTTCTCACCCACTCGTGAGAAGCGCACCGCTTCCAGGGTCTCGTTACCTCGGGTGGCGTGTGTCTGTCTTAGCGAACCTGTCCCTTTTTATCCCCCTGCTGGGGTATCGCCTGTCCATCACTTCAAACAGTTCAGGGTTCAAAGGGGGGAGCCGCTCCAGACAGCTCTTCCTCCCACATCCCTTCATTACACATCTCCAGACGCTGCTCCATTGTTCCTTATCTCTCCTTCCCCTGAGGGCAGGTGGCAGACCAACTGCTGATGCCACTGATGCTAGCCCAGGCCAGCAAACATCTTAATTTTATGTGTATTCTCGTAACACTTCCCCCCTTTAAGGATTTTTACCGGGAGGTAAAAATTACAAACATGACTACATTATCTGATACATACACAATATACATCTTTAACAGTTATTTAGCTAATACAGAGAATTTGAAATTGTCAACACCTTGACAGACAGTCATCACATTTTCTGTTCCTTTTACACGTGTTATTAATAATCCCTTAGACCAGGCTCCAACTCAGCAAACTTCATAGTGGCCAAAAACACTGATGAATTGCGACCAATGTAACCTCTCATTTGGTTTTGTCCCGGACCACAACAACAAGGGTCGTCCCATTCCGACTCAATTTTCCCTCGCAAGGGCTTAGTAGGAGGGGGACGGGTATTGACCGCAGAGTTATTGCAAAATTTCCTGCAGTACCCCACCATCTCCAAAAGCCTTCTGAGGGCCCTCTTGTCTGTCGGGGTTGGGAGGTCAGCGATAGCCTGCACTGTAGCTTGCATCACTGCCAGCTGCCCCTGTGTCACCACAATTCCCAGGTAAGTGACCCTCGTGTGGCCGAATTCATTTTTTCCAAGGTTCACTATCAAGCTGGCTTCAGACAGCCGTGTTAAATTGCCAATACACACCTCTGTGTTCATCAGCCCTTTAGTCACTGAATTACTCAAAAAATATGGGTGTTGTTTACTTGGCCGCCCTATTGTAACCGACATAACCCAACGTCCCAGTTCTTTGCATTTCCTCGGGACAATCAAACACATGGGTGCGAGTCGTTTAATTACTCCTTCGGGGATTAAGGGAGAGACCTTATCAGTAGACCTGGCCAAAACAATAGCCTTCTCCCATCTGACCGATCCCATCCTAATCTTTTCAAAATGGTTTTTTCCTCTTATCAAGGGGCCCCTAGCTTCATTGATTTCCACGCTAACACCGACTAGGTTTGTTAGCATATCAAAAGCCGGTGACCGTCTCAGTTCGCGTCGGTCATGATCAATAACATTTTTCCCCCTGGGCAGCCGGCAACTCTCTTTCATGATTCCACCAACTGTTTCCTCCAGCACCGCAAAATGTCCACCGGGGGGTACCTCGTGGGCCATGTTAAAAACCTCATCCCCATAACTCTTTTGCACCACCCCCCACTCCTCATCTGCGGATGCTGTACTTGATTTCCCTTTCTTCCTTAGCACTTCCTCATCCGCACAATAGCCTACTAGTTCCCTTGTCAAGGCTGTGTCAGAGAGAGCTGTCTCGGCCAAAACCATCAGCCCCTCGTCTCGCTCCTGCGTCTGCACAAATTCTTTCCTGGCTACTGCTACGTCCGTCCCAGCTCCCTCACTACCTCTTATCTCACTACACCCTGTCTCATACAAGGTTGGCAGAAATGTTTCAGCCAAATTCACCATCGCGGGCGGGGCCTCCATGCTGGCAGGCTGACCCGTCAATCTCACGACTGGGAACACGATTCCTCCGGCGATGTCATTACCGAGCAAGACTTCCACGTCTTTCATCGGTAATTCGGACCTCACCCCGATCGTGACTAGTCCAGAGACCAGGTTGCTCTGTAAATGTATCTGGTGCAAAGGGACTGACTCTGTCCCTTCCCCAACACCTTTGACCTCTACCTCCCCAGTCTGGGTCTCTGAGCTAAACTCTAATACACTCTTCAGTATTAGTGACTGACACGCTCCCGTGTCTCTCCAGATCCGCACTGGAACTGGTTTTAACCTCTTTTTCACTGACACCAGTCCGGCCGAGATAAACCTCTCGCGCCCTTCCTGGACTTTTTCAGACCTGTCCTTCCCTAGCGGTTCGCTTAACAGCTCAATACAGCCATTCAAAATTTCCGCTTTTCCTTTCCCCGTCTCCTTCCTTGGGGCAAAGCACCTGGACGCAAAGTGTCCGACTTTCCCACAATTATAACAGACGACCCCAGGAGACTTCCTACCAGGCTGCTCCCGGTCTACCTTATCCTTTTCACTAGTCCCCGGCTTACTTTCTGACTTTTCCGGCGGACTCTCCCCGCCGTCCTGACTACCCTTCTGGTAGCCTTTACTCGGGGCAACCTTCATTTTATGCGTCAACGCATACTCATCCGCTAACTTAGCAGTTGCGGCTAACGTGGCTGCCTCTTTCTCATCGAGGTAGGGTCTCATACCCTCAGGGACACAACCTTTAAACTGCTCAATCAGAACCAGTTGCAGCAGTCTGTCATAATCCCCCTCTACCCCTTTCGAGGCGCACCAACGCTCACAATATGTTTGCATCTCACGAGCAAACTCCAAATACGTGCGGTCCCACCGCTTCCTCGCATTCCGGAACCTCTGCCGGTATGCCTCCGGGACCAACTCATAAATCCTGAGGATGGCCTCCTTCACCACCTCATACTTCTGGGCATCTTCCGCGGATAAGGCGGAGTAAGCTTGTTGGGCCTTCCCTTTCAGTACACTCTGAAGTAAGACAACCCACTTATCCCTCGGCCATTCCTGACTTATAGCTACTTTTTCGAAGTGGAGAAAGTACCGATCCACATCGGTATCGTCAAATGGGGGAACCAGCCTAACCTCCTGGGTCGCCCGGAACCCTCCACCTTGGTTCGGCACGAGCCCCTGCTCGGCCCTTATCTTTAACTTCTCCAGCTCAAATTCCCTTTCCCTCTGTTTCTCCTCTCTCTCCAACTGTCTGTCCCTCTCTCTCTCTTCTCTCTCCAACTGTCTGTCCCTCTCTCTCTCTTCTCTCTCCAACTGTCTGTCCCTCTCCTGCCTTTCTAACTCTCTCTCTTTCTCCTGCCTTTCTAACTCTCTCTCTTTCTCCTGCCTTTCTAACTGCCGTACCCGGAACTCGTGCTCGAGTCTCAGTTTTTCAAGCTGTACCTGTACCGCGTCTCCAGCAGGTTTTTCAATAGACACCTCCCCCAGCTCACCTTGGGGAAACACACCTTTAGATACATAGTGCTCTACAATAGCTCTGTGTATCTCCTCTCTCCTCATTGTCGACTTCACCTTAGCAAGATTCACCCGTTTTGCCACTGCTATCAATTCCGATTTCCTGGCATCCTCTAATGCCTCCAAGGTCGGCGCCTTTATAAATTCCTCAACCTCCATTTCTGCTGTTTGTCTTTTCTTTCTTTCGGGAATTTTAACCCAATCAATTTACTCCGTCCCAAATTTAGCGTTCAAAATCCCGGACGAGCCCCCACTTATGTTACGTACCCCGTAACTGGGTTGCCAAACCAGCAGAAATGGATCACTCAGTTGGAGTCTGGAGTACTAGAACTAAGAAAGTTTTATTAAAGAGACAAGCAACACAGTAATCGAAAGGATAATAAATGCAACAATTCAACAATGATAACCACACATGTGCACAGAATTAAGATAACAGCATCAATCAAGCTCTATCGTTGTCTAGGGGTTAAATGACCAATTTCAAAATGACTCAAAGTTCAGTCCAGTTTGTAGTTCAGTTCGCAGTAATCGTTGCCATGGCGATGGACAAGGTGGGGGGAGAGAGACAGAATAGGAACAACTGATCATTCAGAACGGCTTCACTCACAGACCAGCGGGATGGCTCACAAACAGCTTTTGGGCAGGTCCTTGGTGATGTCACCTGAGGTCACCGACTGTGACCCCTCCTCCAGATGCGGTCGATCCTCTGCAGTGAACCCGGCACCCAGGCAAGGGCGGACACACACCGGGTTCCCGCTGATCGTACCTTTCCACCCTTGTCGTTGTCTGGGACTTCTCACCCACTCGTGAGAAGCGCACCGCTTCCAGGGTCTCGTTACCTCGGGTGGCGTGTGTCTGTCTTAGCGAACCTGTCCCTTTTTATCCCCCTGCTGGGGTATCGCCTGTCCATCACTTCAAACAGTTCAGGGTTCAAAGGGGGGAGCCGCTCCAGACAGCTCTTCCTCCCACATCCCTTCATTACACATCTCCAGACGCTGCTCCATTGTTCCTTATCTCTCCTTCCCCTGAGGGCAGGTGGCAGACCAACTGCTGATGCCACTGATGCTAGCCCAGGCCAGCAAACATCTTAATTTTATGTGTATTCTCGTAACACTTGAACTATATGTCATAAGAATGGGCTCCCAGGAATAGTGCCCAACATTGTAACTGGGTAACAGTCATTACTGAGATTTCCTTCCTGGGATTGAAAATGGACACAAAGGGCTGCAGATCTGTCACCAGCGTAAACTTCTGTCCATGAAGGTAGTGGTGGAACTTCTTTATTCCCCATACTAGACTAAGGGGCCCTCGGTCAATCTGTGCTTAATTGTGTTCAGTACTCACCAGTGAGCATGAAGCAAATGCAATTGGACGTTCAGATCCATCTTTCACAGTGTGTGACAAAATGGTACCAGTGCCATAAGGGGACACATCACACACCAGTCTGCTGGGCAGGGATGGGTCATAATGGGTGAGCAGTTCATCTGATGTTATTAATTTCTTTGTTTTCTTGAATGCTTTTTCACATCTTTCTGACCATTCCCACTTTGCTCCTGTCTGTAACGGTGCATTCAATGAGTGCAGCACCTGCAGCAATGTTTGGGAGAAACTGGTGGTAGTAGTTTACAAGGCCCACGTATGACCTGAGTTGTGACACATTTTCTGGTTTGGGAGCCTGTAGCACTGCTTCAGTCCTCTCTTGTGACTTATGTAAGCCCTGCTTGTCAATGACATGTCCACAATATGGGATTTCATTCTTGAAAAACTCAATTTGTCCCTCTTTGCACGTAAGCCGTACTCACCCAGACTAGTAAGCACTTTACCGAGGTTCTGGAGGTGCTCTTCATCATTCTTGCCAGTGACAACGATTTCATCAAGGTAACATTGTGTTCCTGGGATATCTTGGAGCACTTGGCTCCTTTGCTCTTTGCCAAATTGCTGGGGTTGAGTAGTAGATGTAGTGTATATGGATTTCAGCAAGGCATTTGATAAGGTACCCCATGCAAGGCTTATTGAGAAAGTAAAGAGGCATGGGATCCAAGGGGACATTGCTTTGTGGATCCAGAACTGGCTTGCCCACAGAAGGCAAAGAGTGGTTGTAGACGAGTCATATTCTGCATGGAGGTCAGTCACCAGTGGTGTGCCTCAGGGATCTGTTCTGGGACCCTTACTCTTTGTGATTTTTTATAAATGACCTGGATGAGGAAGTGGAGGGATGGGTTAGTAAGTTTGCTGATGACACAAAGGTTGGAGGTGTTGTGGATAGTGTGGAGGGCTGTCAGAGGTTACAGCGGGACATTGATAGGATGCAAAACCGGGCTGAGAAGTGGAAGATAGAGTTCAACCCAGTTAAGTGTGAGATGGTTCATTTTGGTAGGTCAAATATGATGGCAGAATATAGTATTAATGGTAAGACTCTTGGCAGTGTGGAACATCAGAGGGATCTTGGGGTCCAAGTTCACAGGATGCTCAAAGCAGCAGCGCAGGTTGACTCTGTGGTTAAGAAGGCATATGGTGTATTGGCCTTCATCAATCATGGAATTGAATTTAGGAGCCGAGAGGTAATGTTGCAGCTATATAGGACCCTGGTTAGAACTCGCTTGGAGTACTGTGCTCAATTCTGGTCGCTTCAGTACAGGAAGCATGTGGAAACCATAGAAAGGGTGCAGAGGAGATTTACAAGGATGTTGCCTGGATTGGGGAGCATGCCTTATGAGAATAGGTTGAGTGAACTCAGCCTTTTCTCCTTGGAGCAATGGAGGATGAGAGGTGACCTGATAGAGGTGTATAAGATGATGAGAGGCATTGATTGTGTGGATAGTCAGAAGCTTTTTCCCAGGGCTGAAACGGTTGCCACAAGAGGACACAGGTTTAAGGTGTCAGAAGAGATGTCAGGGTTAAGTTTTTTACTCAGAGAGTGGAGAGTGTGTGGAATGGGCTGCTGGCAATGGTGGTGGAGACGGATACGATAGGGTCTTTTAAGAGACTTTTGGATAGGTACATGGAGCTTAGTAAAAGAGAGGGCTATGGGTAAGCCTAGTAATTTCTAAGGTAGGGACATGTTCAGCACAACTTTGTGGGCCGAAGGGCCTGTATTGTGCTGTAGGTTTTCTATGTTTCTAATGCCAAAGGTAAGACGATTATACTGGAATGGTCCCTTGTGAGTGTTGATTGTGAGGAACTTCCTGCTTGACTTCTCAATCTCCATTTGCAGACAGGCCTTGTGACAAGTCAATCTTTGAAAACCTCTCCCCGCCTGCCAAAGACACAAAGATGTCTTCTATTCATGACAGGGGATACTGCACACCACGCATCACAGGGCTGATACTCATTTTGAAATCCCTGCATACGCAAACAGCTCCAGCCTTCCCTTTCTTGATCACCGGGACAATGGGATTGGCCCAATCACTCCACTCAACCTTGGAGAGGATTCCCGATGCCTCCAAGCTCTGCAGTTCAGCCCACTTTCAGACATAGTGTGTAAGGCACTGGATGTGCTTTATGGAATCTTGGTGTGCTTCATCCAGTACAATCCTGGCGTTCGTGCCTTTGAGTTTACCAACACCCTTCTCCAACACTTCCTCATGGGCATTAAGCAGTTGTCGCAGTCTCTGGTTAGTGCTACCATTTGGGCTGCAGTTACCTGTTGATGATACATTGAGAGCTTTGATTGTTTGCCAGTCTAGTTGGATTTTTCTCAACTATTCATGTCTGAGAAGTGCTGGCCCTCCACTTTTCAACAAATAAAGCTGTAACTGCTGTGTTTAGCCTCCATACGTCACATTCTGTTTGCCTTTGGGAGACACTTTCTTTTGCCTGTTCAGGTCTTTAGCATCACTGAGGTCTTTTCTAATGGTAGCTTAGAAAACAGTCTGTTGTAGCCAGCCTCAGAAATTACAGAGCTGACTGTGTTCAGCGCCATTTTCAGCTTTACCAGACACATCTGTTGTGATTAATATGATTTTGCAAACTATTTCATTCATGCTGTACAGTTTTGGGCACGACAGTTCACCTTTGTCAAACTCTGTGTTGTTTGATTCAGTTTCACATTCAGACACTTTATGCATTTGTTTAGTTTTGCGTTTGAAACTTTTCACTCTGTGTGGTTTTTCATTTCAGTTGTGCTTTTTGTCAGATTTGTATGTGACCCTGTCTGTGACACTTTCTACAAACTTTCTTTGAACCAACAGTCATTTGCATTATGGGAGGATTTGCCCACATCAACAACATTTTTGGCTTTTTGCACCATTCAGAGACATTTTGTGCATTTCACATTTTAAACTCTTTTCTGTAGTTGTGCTGCATTGCTGGAGTCTCTAACAATGTTGCAATGGTCAATGTCCGTTCTAAAGTTAGGTCTCTTTCTGACAGTGGCCTCTTTTGAGTACTTTGACTCTCAACTATGGAGCTGGACACAGAGCCAACTTTGTCTGTAACTTCCAAGGATGACTACAACAGACTGTTTTCTAAGCTACCATGAGCGGGTTGTGGGTAATGGCTCCATATGTCACTACTACAGGGCGTGACGACCCTGCCTTACACGAGTCCCGGGCTCAGCCGGCTCCGGCTGACAGTAGCCGGTATGGGCCCCTATCCAGGGTTACGGATCCCACTGCCTTGTGGGTATCTTCGGGAGAAGAGAAGGCTGAGGAGTAAGCCCGACACAAATCCGGAGTGGAGCCCCTAAGGCGGTTGGATGACATATCACGTCATCTCCTGGCAGCTCCTGCAGCCAGGCTGATGCCAAATGTACTGCTTCACATTCCTTTGGACCACATGCACGAGGCCGAGAGGGGGATCTTGATGTCTGGGCAGCCCAGGATCTCCATATTCATCGCCCAGGTCTGCACCCCGGTGAAAAACCGGGAGCATCCATTGTCTACTTAGACAGGCGGAGCCATGAATTAGAAATGACTCAGTGATGCTAAAGACCTACACGGTGATTTTGGGCACGTGAAATGTCAACAATTTTGTCGAACGTCTTGCTTGCTGGCAGAAGAGACTGTAAGTTTTAGCACCCATTAAGCTAAGAAGTGTGGAGACTTTCTTTTCCTTATCCACATCATTAGTATTATAATACAGTTCAATTCTCTCAACACGATTCCCAGTCCTCATCAGCACTATCAAATTTGTTAACCTCCCTGACTAAGTCTTTGTCACGTTATTTTCAGTTTACCTTTGCCAGTGGTGTGTCTGTCACTGTGATTCGTGCACTCTGTCACTGTGATTCGTGCACTCCGTCACTGTGATTCGTGCACTCCGTCACCGTGTATCGTGCACTCTGTCACTGTGATTCGTGCACTCTGTCACCGTGTATCGTGCACTCTGTCACTGTGATTCGTGCACTCTGTCACTGTGATTCGTGCACTCCGTCACCGTGTATCGTGCACTCTGTCACTGTGATTCGTGCACTCTGTCACTGTGATTCGTGCACTCTGTCACTGTGATTCGTGCACTCCGTCACCGTGTATTGTGCACTCTGTCACTGTGATTCGTGCACTCTGTCACTGTGATTCGTGCACTCCGTCACCGTGTATCGTGCACTCTGTCACTGTGATTCGTGCACTCTGTCACCGTGTATCGTGCACTCTGTCACTGTGATTCGTGCACTCTGTCACTGTGATTCGTGCACTCCGTCACCGTGTATCGTGCACTCTGTCACTGTGATTCGTGCACTCCGTCACCGTGTATCGTGCACTCTGTCACCGTGTATCGTGCACTCTGTCACTGTGATTCGTGCACTCTGTCACTGTGATTCGTGCACTCCGTCACCGTGTATCGTGCACTCTGTCACCGTGTATCGTGCACTCTGTCACTGTGATTCGTGCACTCTGTCACCGTGTATCGTGCACTCTGTCACTGTGATTCGTGCACTCTGTCACTGTGATTCGTGCACTCCGTCACCGTGTATCGTGCACTCTGTCACTGTGATTCGTGCACTCCGTCACCGTGTATCGTGCACTCTGTCACCGTGTATCGTGCACTCTGTCACTGTGATTCGTGCTCTCTGTCACTGTGATTCGTGCTCTCTGTCACTAGTGCTTCCCTGCGCTAGCACCCATGACTGCCTTCACTGTACTAGTTCACTCTTTCCTCTCACTGCCCCTCTCCCTTCCTCCGAGTTCTGTCATCTTCTGACTGTCGGTGCAGTTGGTGATATTGGCTCAGCACCAATTTGTTGTGTCTGGACATATCAAATAAATGAAAGCACACACATGGAAGTGGTTAACTTGCATCGTCACTTTGCCGAGAGAGCTACCAATCAATCAATGCACATGGGTAAGTTATCAGTCAATAATTAGTGCTAAGGAGTCTTTGCGCTGAAAGACATAGATCCGTGCACTACAATAGGCATACTGGTCACTGAGCGGTCATTAATTGGTTACTAACTGGTTAATTGGTTACATACCGGTCACTGGGCGGTCATTAATTAATTGATGTAACTAGTAGAGTGGATAGGGGAGAACCAGTGGATGTGGTATATTTGGATTTTCAAAAGGCTTTTGACAAGGTCCCACACAGGAGATTAGTGTGCAAACTTAAAGCACACGGTATTGGGGGTAAGGTATTGGTGTGGGTGGAGAATTGGTTAGCAGACAGGAAGCAAAGAGTGGGAATAAACGGGACCTTTTCAGAATGGCAGGCGGTGACTAGTGGGGTACCGCAAGGCTCAGTGCTGGGACCCCAGTTGTTTACAATATATATTAATGCCTTGGATGAGGGAATTAAATGCAGCATCTCCAAGTTTGCGGATGACACGAAGCTGGGTGGCAGTGTTAGCAGTGAGGAGGATGCTAAGAGGATGCAGGGTGACTTGGATAGGTTGGGTGAGTGGGCAAACTCATGGCAGATGCAATTTAATGTGGATAAATGTGAAGTTATCCACTTTGGTGGCAAAAATAGGAAAACAGATTATTATCTGAATGGTGGCCGATTAGGAAAAGGGGAGGTGCAACGAGACCTGGGTGTCATTATACACCAGTCATTGAAAGTGGGCATGCAGGTACAGCAGGCGGTGAAAAAGGCGAACGGTATGCTGGCATTTATAGCGAGAGGATTCGAGTACAGGAGCAGGGAGGTACTACTGCAGTTGTACAAGGCCTTGGTGAGACCACACCTGGAGTATTGTGTGCAGTTTTGGTCCCCTAATCTGAGGAAAGACATCTTTGCCATAGAGGGAGTACAAAGAAGGTTCACCAGATTGATTCCTGGGATGGCAGGTCTTTCATATGAAGAAAGACTGGATGAACTGGGCTTGTACTCGTTGGAATTTAGAAGATTGAGGGGGGATCTGATTGAAACGTATAAGATCCTAAAGGGATTGGACAGGCTAGATGCGGGAAGATTGTTCCCCATGTTGGGGAGGTCTAGAACGAGGGGTCACAGTTTGAGGATAGAGGGGAAGCCTTTTAGGACCGAAGTTAGGAAAAACTTCTTCACACAGAGAGTGGTGAATCTGTGGAATTCTCTGCCACAGCAAACTGTTGAGGCCAGTTCATTAGCTATGTTTAAAAGGAAGTTAGATATGGCCCTTGTGGCTACAGGGGTCAGGGGGTATGGAGGGAAGGCTGGGTTCTGAGTTGGATGATCAGCCATGATCATAATAAATGGCGGTGCAGGCTCGAAGGGCCGAATGGCCTACTCCTGCACCTATTTTCTATGTTTCAATGTTTCTATGTTACTAACTGGTTAATTGGTTACATACCGGTCACTGGGCGGTCATTAATTGGTTACTAACTGGTTAATTGGTTACATACCGGTCACTGGGCGGTCATTAATTGGTTACTGACTGGTTCCTCAGTGCCCATTGATCGCTCTGCAGTCAGTTTGGTTATTTGGTGATCACCGACAGTCACTGACCGGTCACTTGTCACTGTGGCCACTGGATCCAACTGGACAGTGGTCGTTAGTCACTTGCTGCCGCGGTCTTGGTCAGCGCTGGGACAGCAGTGCGCGGTGAGCGCGGCGACGCTCGGTTCCCCGGGACCGGGGCAGCGTAACAATGACTAGTGTGAGGTCAGGGCGAAAGCGGGAGCGGCCGGCTGGCGCTCAGCGGCCGTGTGCGGGGAGCGGAGGGGAGGCGACTGTCGCCGTCTCGGGGGATGAGATGAGAGAGAAGCCCTGCACACGCCCGTCCTGGCGGCTGGCCGACCCGACCCGCAGCCCGGCGCAGCATGAGCCAGAGCGGACAGCCGCTGCTGCAGATCGACCGGCAGCAAGCGGACGACTACTGGGTGTTGGTCCGGCACGTGGTGAGCTCCCGGGGGTAGAACGGCAGGCCGATCGGCCCCTTTCTGCCCATCTATCTCCTTCTCCCTGGATGCCGTGCGCAGCGATGTACCGACTTCCCGACTCCTGGGATGGTCGTGTGGGTTAAACTCCAATCCCGGATTCCGCCCGTTTCCACGTCTCTCCCTCGAGTCCACGGGCATGCCGCTGCTGTTGCGGGGTGCGAGTGGAATAATCGTACATCACCATGTGCTGCTGAGGCTTTATAAGGCATTGGTCAGACCGCTCTTGGACTGTTGTGAGCAGTTTTGGGTCCCTTACCTCAGAAAGGATGCGTTAGCATTGGGGAGGTTCTCAAAAATAATTCGGAATGAAAGGGTTAACGTGTGAGGAGGGTTTGATGGCTCGGGTCCGTACTCACTAGACTTCAGAAGAATGGGGGGGGGGGATCTCATTGAAATCCATTGAATATTGAAAGGCCAGGTGTCAAAGGTTACAGAGAGAAGCAGGAGAATGTGGTTGAGAGGGATAATAAATCAGCCATGATGGAATGGCGGAGCAGATTTATCATGTGCCTCCAAGTACAGTACCCCTAAACTACATCCTTAACGATTGACTCCAACATCTTCCCAACCACTAAGGTCAGGCTAACTGGCTTCTAATTTCCTTTCTTCTGCCTCTCTCCCTTCTTGAAGTGTGGAGTGATATTTGCAATTTTCCAGTGCTCTGGAACCAATTCCAGAATCTAGTGATTCTTGAAAGATCATTACTAAAGCCTCCACAATCTCTTCAGCCACCTCTTTCAGAACCCTGGAGTGTACACCATCTGGTCCAGGTGACTTATCTACCTACAGACCTTTCAGTTTCCCAAGCACAATCTCCCAAGTAATAGCAACTGCACTCACTTCTGCACCTGACACTCTCAAACTTGCACCATACTGTTAGTGTCTTCCACAGTGAAGACTGATGCAAAATACTTATTCAGTTTGTCAACTATTTCCTTGTCCCCCATTACTACCTCTCCAGCATCATTTCCCACCAGTCTAATATCTACTCTCAACTGTTTTTTACTCTTTATATATCTGAAAAAAAAACCTTTTGGTATCATTCTTGATATTATTGGCTAGCTTATTTCATATTTCATCTTTTCCTCTTATGGTTTTTTAATTTTGTCTTCTGTTGGTTTTTAAAAATTTCCCAATCCTCTACCTTCCTTGTAGTTTTTGTTCTATTATATGCCATCTCTCTTGCTCTATGTTGCCGTTGTCTTCCCTTGTCAGCCATGGTTTTCATCATCCTGCCTTTAGAATACTTCCTGTTTGATACACACCTCAAATTGCTCTCAATGATACACACTGTTTGATACACACCTCAATGTGCTCTCAAATTGCTCCCAGAAACTCCAGCCATTGCTGCTCTGCCTTCATCCCTGCTAGTGTCTCTTCCAATTAACTTTGGCCAGGTCCTCCCCCTGCCTCTGTAATTCCCTTTACTCCACTGTAATACTGATACATCTGACTTTAGCTTCTCCCTCTCAAATTGCTCCACAAATTCTATCATATTATGATGACAGAGGAGGAGGTGGAGCAAATTATGGTGAATAAATCTCCAGGACCTGACAAGGTGTTCCCTCAGATCCTGAGGGAGGCAAATGCAGAAATGGCCAGGGCTCTAGCAGAGACACTTAAGCCATCCTTAGTGACAGGTGAGGTACCAGAGGATTGGAGGACAGCTAATGTTGTTCTGCCATTTAAAAAAGGCTGTAAAAATAAACTAGGAGATGATAGGCTGGTGAGTCTGACATCAGCAGTGGGAAAGTTATTGGGAAGGTATTCTAAGGGACCAGATATATGACTATTTGGATAAACATGGACTGTCTTAGGAGAGTTAGCATGGCTTTATGTGTGTAGGTCCTGTCTAATCAATCTTATAGAGTTTTCTGAGGAAGTTAGCAGGAAAGTTGATGAAGGCAAGGCAGTGGATGTTGTCTACATGGACTTTAGCAAGGCCTTTGACAAGGTCCTGCATTAGAGGCTGGTTAAGGAGGTGGGTTCAGTCGCTTGGCATTCATGATGAGATAGTAAATTGGATTAGACGTTGGCCTTGTGGGAGAAGCCAGAGAGTGGTTATAGGCCAATCACAAACAAGAGAAAATCTGCAGATGCTGGAAATCCAAGCAACATACACAAAATGCTGGCGGAACCCTGCTGGCCAGGCAGCATCTATGGAAAAGAGTAAACAAGTCGATGTTTCGGGCCGAGGCCTGAAATCAGGACTGTAGATGGTTGCCTCTCAGAGTGGAGGCCTGGGACTAGTGGTATGCCACAGAGATCAGTGCTGGGTCCATTGTTGTTTGTCATCTATATCAATGATCTGGATGATAATGTGGTTAACTGGATCAGCAAATTTGCGGATGACACCAAGATTGGGGGTGTAGTGGACAGTGAGGAAGACTATCAGAGCTTGCATCTGGATGAGCTGGAAAAATGGGCTGAAAAATGTCAGATGGAATTTAATGCAGACAAGTGCGAGATGTTGCATTTCAGTAGGACCAACAAGGGTAGGTCTTACTGAGTGATTGGTAGGGCACCGAGGAGTGCGGTAGAACAAATGGACTGGGGAATACAGGTCCATAATTAATTAAAAGTGGCATCCCGGGTGGAAAGGGTCATAAAGAAAGCTTTTGGCACATTGGACTTCATAAATCAAAGTATTGAGTACAGGAGATGGGATGTTATGTTGACGTTGGTGAGGCCTAATTTGGAGTATTGTGTGTAGTTTTGGTCACCAACCTACAGGAAAGGTTGAAAGAGTGCAGAAAAAATTTACAGGGCTGTTGGAGGACCTGAGTTATATGGAAAGACTGGATAGGTTCGGGCTTTATTCCTTGGAATGTAGAAGATTGAGAGGAGATTTGATAGAGGTGTATAAAATTATGAGGGGTATAGATAGGGTAAACGCAAGCAGGCTTTTTTCCATTGAGGTTGGGTAGGACTACAACTAGAGGTCATGGGTTAAGGGTGAAAGGTGAAAAGTTTAAGGAGAAACTTCTCCAATCAGTGGGTTGCAAGAGTGTGTAACGAGTTGCCAGTGCAAGTGGTGAATGCAAGCTGGATTTCAATGTTTTAGAGAAGTTTGGATAGATACATCGATGGTAGGGGGTATGAAGAGCTAAGGCCCCAGTGCAGGTCGATGGGAGTATGCAGACTAAAAGACTCAGCATGGACTAGATGGGCCAAAGGGCCTGTTTCTGTGCTGTACGTTTCTATGACTCTTACTCTGTGACTGTTACTTAAGGGTTCCATTACCTTAAGCTCCCTAATCATAATGGTTCTTTACACAACACTCAGTCGACAACCACTGATCCCCAAGCTGTTCCAGAAGCATTCCACAAATTCTCTTCCAGGATCCAGCATCAACTTGATTTTCCCAATCTATCTGCATGTTGAAATCCCCTATGGCTAATGTAACATTGCTCTTTGACGAGCCTTTTCTGTCTCCCACTATAACCTGGAGATCCTGGCTACTGTAAATATCACTCATCAGGGTCTCCCTATCCTTACAGTGTCTTAACTCTGTCCACAAGGATTCTTCATCGTCTGGTCCTGTGTCAGCTCATCCTAAAGATTTGATTTCATTCATTACCAGCAGCTCCAATCCTCCTCTACCTACCAGCCTGTGTATCCGTGGCTGTTAAGCTCTCAACTACAATTGTCTCTGTGATACCCACAATGTCAATTCTGCCAATCTCTAACTGTCCTACAGGATCATCTACCTTATTCTGTACACTGTGTGCATTCAAATGTAACACCTACAGGCCTGTATTCATCACCCATTTTGATTTTGTCCCATGTTAACACTTCACTTCACGGACCTCAGGCATACTGCTAGTGTCTTCCACAGTGAAGACCGAAGCAAAGTACTCATTAAGTTCATTTGCCATTTTTTGTCCCCCATTTCGACTTCATCAGCATCATTCTGCTCCTCTGTCTTATGGTACTTTCCTTTATTCCATTCTGACACCGATGCATGTGAGTTGTGCTTCTTCCTCTCAAACTGCAGTATAAATTCAATATTACTATGATCACTGCTTCCTAATAATAATAAAACTATAAATTACAGCTTAGAGCATAGATCAGTAGTACATGGAACTATGATGTTGTAGCCGTTACTGAAAGTTGGTTGAGAGAGGGACAGGAATGGGTGATTAATGTTCCAGGTTTTCAAAGTTTTAGAGAAGATAGAGGAGGAGGTAAAAGAGGTGGTGGGGGTGGGTGGGGAGTTGCACTGCTAATCAGGGACAATATCACAGCTGCACTGGGGGGAGACATACTGGAGGGGTCAGACTCTGAGTCCATTCGGCTGGAACTCAGGAATGGGAAGGGTGCAATCACAATGATGAGATTGTACTACAGACCCCCAAATAGCCACCAGGACATTGAGGAACAAATATGTAATCAGATTAAGGAAATGTGTAAAGGCAATAGGGTTGTTGTCATGGGGGATTTCAACTTCGCTAATATTAACTGGGACCTTCTTAGTGCAAAGGGTTTAGATAGAGCTGAGTTTGTTAAGTGTATCCAGGAAGGTTTCTTTAACCCATATGTGGACAGTCCATTGAGAGGAAGTGCCATACTGGACCGGGTGTTGGGGAATGAGCCTGGCCAGGTGACTGACCTTTCAGTGGGTGAACAGTTAGGGCTCACTGACCACAACGCCTGCTCTTTCAGGATAGTTATAGATAAGGATAGCTATGGTCCTTGTGGGAGAGTTTTAAATCGGGTAGGGCAAACAACAAGGACATTAGACAGGAACTATAAAGTGTTAGTTGGGAACACATTTTCTCTGGCAAGTCTACATTAGACATATGAAGGTTGTTTGAAGATCAGTTGCACAGATTACAGCTAAGATACGTTCCTGTTAGATGGAAGGATGGGGATGGAAAGATAAGAGAATCTTGGAAACCCAGAGAGGTGGTGAATTTAGTCAAGAAGGAAAAGGAAAAGTATGTAAAGCTTTGAAAGTTAGGATCAAATGGAGCACATGGGGAGTATAAAGAAGCTAGAAAAAGACTAAAGAAGGGAATTAGGAAAGCCAAGAGGGGACATGAAAAGTCCTTGGCAAGTGGGATTAAGGTCAATCCCAAGTCATTCTATACATACATCAAAAGTAAGAGGATAACTAGTGAGAGGGTGAGACCACTCGAGGATAAAGGGGGAACATTTGCTTGGACACGGAGAATGTGAGGGAGGTACTTAGTGAGTTCTTTGCATCAGTATTTACCAAGGAAAAGGATATGGAGGACCAGGAGATCAGTGCTGAGTTATAAATACGTTAGGGCATTTCAATGTCAAGGAGGAGGAAGTGTTAGGCCTTCTAATAAATATTTGGATGGATGTCCCCAGGGCCTGATGGGATTTACCCCAGGTTATTGAAGGAGACAAGAGACGATATTGCTGGGCCCCTGACCAGTAAGTTTGTGTCCTCTCTAGCCACAGGCGAGCTGTTGGAGGACTGGCGAGTGGCTGATGTTGTACCTCTATTTAAGAAGGGAACAAGGGAAAGTCCTGGGAACCACAGATCGGTGAGGTGAGTCTCACATCAGTTGTTGGGAAATTGCTGGAGAAAATTCTTAAGGATGGGATACATGAGCATTTGGAATCCCATGGGCTAAATAAGGAGAGCCAGCATGGCATTGTGTGGGGCCGGTCATACCTTACCAACTTGATTGAGTTTTCTGACAAGGTGACAAGAGAGATTGATGAGGATAGGGCAGTGGATATTGTCTATAGGGATTTTGGTAAGGCATTTGATAAAGTCTCTCATGGGAGGCTAATCCAGAAGATTCAGATGCAAGGGATCCGCGGCAAATTGGCTGTCTGGATTCAGAATTGGCTTGCGCGTAGGAAGATGGCAGTGGTTGAAGGGACTTATTTGAGCTGAAGATCTGTAATTAGTGGTGTTCTGCAGGGATCTGTGCTGGAACCTCTGTTGTTTGTGATGTATATAAATGACCTGGATGAAAATGTAGGTGGGTGGGTTAGTAAGTTTGCAGGAGATACCAAGATTGGTGGAGTTATGGATAGTGTAGAAGACTGGCAAGGAATACAGTATGATCTAGCTCAGAGAAATGGCAGATGGAGTTTAACCCAGATAAATGTGAGGTGTTGCACCTCAGAAGGGCAAATGCAAGGAGGCAGCACTCTGTTAAGCAAAGATTCTTAACAGTATTGCTGAGCAGAGAGATCTTGGAATTCAAGTTCATAGCTCCTTGAAAATGTCTACACAGGTCAATAAGGTGGTTAAGAAGCCTTATGGAATGTTTGTTTTTATTAGTCAAGGCACCAAGTTCAAAAGTCAGAAGGTTATATTTTATCTGTATCTGTCAGTTATCATTGTGTAGATACAGCCTGGATGGATATCACCGTGTAGATACAGCACTGTATATATTGTATATCACTGTGTAGATACAGCACTGTGTCTGTTGGATATTGCTGGGTAGATATAGCACTGTGTCCATTGGATACCACGGTGTAGATACAGCACTGTGTCCATCGGATATCACGGTGTAGATACAGCACTGTGTCCATCGGATATCACAGTGTAGATACAGCACTGTGTCCATCGGATATCACGGTGTAGATACAGCACTGTTGTCAGTTATCATTGTGTCTGTGTCTGAGATGTTGGTGGCCCAGGGCTGTGAGGGGATCTATACCCTGGGCGGTCAGTGTGGATCACATTCAACCACCCCCTACGTGCACACGTTTACAAACACACAGAGACGCTCACACACTCCCAATTGGATACCTGCTTTTGCACAAACAGATGTCTACACATGCACAAATGCTCACGCACACACACGCTCACATACATACATAAACACACACACAAGCACACACACACACAGAAGCTCATACATACATAAACACTCCCTCTCTCTCCCTCTCTCACACACTCACTCACACCAGTGAGTACAGGCCTAGAGCCATCAAACATTCCTCATACCATATGTTAACCCATTCCTTCTCATGAACCTCCTTTGAACCTCTCCAATTACAGAACATCTTTTCTTAGATATGGGACCCAAAACTGCTCCTAATCCTGCAAGTACCATGTGTTCACCAGTGCTCTTCTGCACTCTGCCTGTTCTCCAGGTGTGTTCCACCTACCTGGGCGTGCACGTCGTCCCCGTGCCATACCTGGAAGATGCGGAGCATTACCATCTGCTGAATGTACTCCTGGAGAAATCCGAGAAGGCGAGCTCCCGCCTCCTTCAGCGGAAAAGCTTCTTCCCCCTGGGACCTTTACAGAAGATCTTGGTCAATATCAACAGCAGGACATTTGAGACGATGGAGAAACGAGTAAAGTGCCAAACGGAATACATAAAGGATTTTGACTATGAGGAGTTGGTTATTGACGAAGGCTCATTAAAATCCATTAAGCTGATTGCTAAAGATATCAACAAGGAAGTTTCACTGTTTTTCCTTAAGCCCAGGTTGCTGACGGTGTCAGACACCATGCCCTGGATCTGCTCTGTTAGGAGTATCTACATCATTTGTGAAGTTTACACCACCAACATCCAGCTCCTGGTGACAGACAGTAAACTGACCCAACGGTACAAATCAGAGAGCAGGATTCCTATTGGCTTTCTCTGCAGGAAGTTCAAGTTGGAGTCGACGGGGCTGATTGGTGCCGAGTTGGCCATGAGGAGGTCACCAAAGAGTGCCGACTTTGTGAAATCTTCCTCTGGAGTGTATCGCCGGGTGGTCGTCCAGGATCAAAGTAAAGCCGCAGGCACTCCAGCAACTTGTAAGGATGACAGAAGTTTTTTCCGATGCATTCTACCAGGTACCGAAAGCGTTCCGAGTGGGGGGGGGGGCTGATGTTGGCACATTTTCTCCCGAGAGCCAACTCAATGTATGCTGATGGTCTCACCACCCACAACACATACTGGAACCGAGGAACTCTGGCTGCTGCCCAGAACCTGACGACCTGACCAAACCCTCTCCCCTCCTGCGCACATGGTGTAGCCCACTGCTCCTCCAGATCACACACCTGGCCAAATGTCTCCACCTCCACGATCTTCCCTGACTGAAGGCAGAAAGCAGGTGGACTGGGTGGGGTTGGGGCAGCGAGGGGGGCATTATGGAGGAGTGGGATGGGTAAGAGGAGGGGGAGAGGGCAAGGGGGTTGGGGAGGGGAGCTGGGAGAGATAGGTAGGGGAGGGGGAGAAGAAGGGAAAGAGAGAGAGGAGGGAGGAGAGCAGAGGTGAGGAAGAGGAGGGGAGAGATGGTGCCTTGCTGCCACAGGAGAGTGATGGTGAATCTGCGCTCAGTGGGGGAGGGTGGTGGTGCTGGTGGGGGTAGGGAGCGGGAAAGTTTTCCAGCTCCTAGACTTCTGGGACCAGTGGAGGAGGTGGGGCCAGTAGGAGCCAGAAACCTGTCCCTGTTGGTGACCCCGGGGATGTAGAGTGGGTTAGCTCTGGGAAATGAGGACTGGGTGTAACTTGAGGGGAGGGGAGCTCAAACCCCAGGGATTATCAAGGACAGAGGAAGCTATACCAACAAAAGTAGCGCCAAAGAAATTTGACAGCGCTGTGACGCAGCGGGTAGTCTTGCTACCTTACGGTTCCAGAGACCTGGGTCAATATGCACCTCAAGTTCAAGTTCATGGTGGTCATCTGACTGTACATGTATATAACCAAACAAAACAACTTTACTCCAGACCACCGTGCACCCACACAATATATAAACCAAAATATTACCATAAATAAGTTAATAGAATATGACTATATAAATGCATGTAGTGCACAGCACAGGTAAACAGTAAATAGCTGACTGTCCTAGTGCCGAGACCTCAGTGGTGACAGGGTATTCATTAGTCTCACAGCCTGAGGGTAGAAACTGTTACCCAGTCTGGCAGTCCTGGTCCTGATGCTCCTGTACCTCCTTCCTGATGGTCGTGGGTCAGAGAGATTGTGGGATGGGTGGTAGGAATCCTCAACAAAGCTTCAGGCCCTTCATCTGCACCACTCCCGGTAAGTGTCACAAGTAGAGATGAGGGAGACACCGGTGATCCACTTGGTGGTTTGTGCCTCAGGTCCTACTTGGAGATTCCTGGTCCATTCAGGAACACCATCGGAGCCCGATGTTATCCGCGGTTCACTCTCCGTAAGGCTGATCTTGTGTCCATAATGATAACTGGAATCAGGTGCACTGGCGGCTGTCGGGGTAGGGACATACCCATTCCATTCTGTTCATGGTGCTCAACGGGAAGCGGTGTTGGTGACCCATAAGCTGTCACAGCTACTGGCTGCTCTGTGACTGGTACTCAGAATAGGGGGACATCCTTTTAGAACGAGGCCAAATCGTTGGGTTTATTTAAAGTGGAGGTTGATACGTTCTTGATTATTCAGGGTGTGAAAGGTTACGGGGAGAAGGCAGGAGACTGGTGTTGAGAGGGGGAATAAATCAGCCATGATGGAATGGCGGAGCAGATTCGACGGGCCAAATGGCCTAATTCTGCTCCTATATTTTATGGGCTAGATGAGCCAAATGGCCGTTTCTGCCCTGTAACTGCTCTATGATTGACTGAAGTGAAAGATCCCACATGCTGCAGCTTGTGGTCCCAGTCTGTCTGTTCTCCGAATTGACTGCCCGCAACATCCCTCCCCCTCCTGTCTTCTCCTATCATTTTGGATCTCCCCCTCCCCCTCCAGCTTTCAAATCCCTTACTCACTCTTCCTTCAGTTAGTCCTGACGAAGGGTCTCGGCCTGAAACGTCGACTGTACCTCTTCCTAGAGATGCTGCTTGGCCTGCTGCGTTCACCAGCAACTTTTATGTGTGTTGCTTTAATATCATTGGCATAAGTTGTGAAATTTGTTGTTATGTGGCAGCAATACATTACAATACAAACTATAAATTACAGTAAGATAGGTACTTTACTGATCCCAAAGGAAATTACAGAGTCACAATTCATTAAAGTGCACAAATATACAAATATTGGAAGAGAAGTAAGAGAGAATAAAAAATAAGTTACTTCAAACAGTCTAACAGGAGGAGTCATCACCTCCCCACCTGTAGGTTGACTCACTATGGAGGGTAAGAATGACATCATTAGGCGCTCTGGAGCGGCTCAGTTGTCTTAGTCCATTACTGAACGTGCTCCTCTGTTCAGCCAAGGTGGCATGCAGAGGGTGAGAAACATTGTCCAGAACTGGCAGGATTTTCCATCGGGTCCTTTGTTCTACCACAGCCTCCAGTGAGTCCAGTTTGACTCCCATAACGGAGCCAGCCTTTCTAATCAGTTTATTGAGCCTGTTGGCTTCACGGTTGTTGATGCCATTGCCCAGCACACCACTGCGTAGAAGACAGTACTGGTGACAACAGACTGGTAGAACATGTGAAGGAGAGGCCTGCATACTCCAAAGGACCTCAGTCCCTCAGGAAGTAGAGGAGACTCTTGCCCTTGTACACAGCCTCTGTGTTGGTGTCTACTCGTCTGTCATCCAGGTACTTGTAGTCCTCACCATATTCAAGCCCTCACTATCAATAGTAACAGGGAGCATTGCAGGCCTAGTCTTCCTAATGTCCATCACCATCTCCTTTGTCTTACTGATGTTGAGCTGCAGATGATTCAGTTTGAACCATTTGACAAAGTCCTCCACCAGGGCCCTGTATTCATCCTCCTGTCCTCCCTTTATACACCCAGCCATTGCTGTGTCATCAGAGAATTTCTGTAGATGACATGACTCAGTGTTGTATCTAAAGTCTGAGGTATACGGGGTAAACAGGAAGGGAGCCAATACAGACCCCTGTGGGGCTGCGGTGCTGTTTATAGCCATGTCTGACACACAGCTCTGAAGCCACACAAACTGTGGTCTGCCAGTCAGGTAGTCCATTATCCAGGATACAACGGAAGTGCCAACCTGCACTGAACAGAGCTTTCCCCCAGCAATGAGGGCTGCATGGTATTGAAGGCACTTGAGGATTAAAAAAAACATGATCCTCAGAGCTGCCCTGCTTATCCACATGGGAATAGGCTCTGTTCAGCAGGTAGGCGACAGCACCGTCGACTCCAATGTGCTCCTGGTAGGCAAACTGCAGGGGATCGAGGGCTGATCTGACTGGGGGTCGGAGTTGAGCCAGGACCAGCCTCTCTCCATGATGTGTGAGGTCAGGGCCACTGGACAGTAGTCATTCAAGACTTTTGGTTGGCCCTTCTTGGATACTGGGACCACACATGACGTTTTCAACACAGTCGGGACCCTGTCCAGGCTGAGACTCCGATTGAAAATGCACTGGAGAACTCCACACAGCTGCTCAGCACCTTGGGGTTCACACCATCCGGTCCCAGTGCTTTGCCATGTCTGAGTTTCCCCAGAGCCCGTGTTGTTCGTCCACATGTTGAACTGGAGGGGGAAGGGAGGATATATATATAAATTAAATAATGAGAAGCGGGGCATGTCCTGAGTGACGGGATCCGTCATGATGGATTTTAGGGAATCACCTTTCGAAGGTGTCTCCGATGTTGGGGAGGCGAGTGCCATGATGCAGTTGACTGAGTTTCCAACTCGCTACAGCTTTTCTCGATCCCGTTTCCGAATCCGACGGTGACGAAACCAGTCGGAATATTCTCCAGGGTACATCTATGGAAGTTTGCGAGAGTCTCGTTCGGTCCTTGAGGGCCCGTGATTTCGGGGTAGCGGGGACGGGGATGGGTGTCTATCAGGCCGTTGCTCGGTGCTGTTTTCGCGGCCCCTTTACCGCCACGAATACAAACTGTACGGCGTCTGTTCTCTGCCCCTACAGAATGCTGTGTGTCTCGGAGCCACGGTGATCGGAAATCCCAGGAACCGGCGCAATCGGGATCAACCACGAATGTTTTGGGCTCCATTCAGGCAAACTCTTCCTCATCGCTAGAAGAGGGTTCGTCGGATGGCGGACATTCGGACAAAATCTGCTCTTCCTGCAGCACATCCAACACACCGACCCCGAAGCCAGGCAGAAGCCCTTGGATCTCCCTGGCTTCCCCTTTACCCATAAATCCCAAGAACCTGATGTCGCGAGTATCTCGGCCTCGCAACACGGAGCGGGCGGCGGCGGAGAGAAACACGCCGTTTCCCGTCCACAACACATGGGCCAGAATCTCGTCGCCGGCCCGCGGACGCTTGTCTCACCCGCCTCTTCGTGAGGCCGGCACTCAGTCTACGCCGCAGACTTTCGACACCGTGACAGTAATGGAAAAGGTTGCGGAACCTTCAGTCCCCTCTCCTTCTGCTGCACACTCCCTCGCTGTCCCCAGGAAAGTGGTGATATCTTCTGCCACGTCCCAGTCTCCCCATTCACGGCAGGAAGTCCCGGGAACTACTGCCTTACCGCAGTCAAACGGCGAACAAGTTGTGCAACAGACAGTTGCGGAAACTGCTCCCTCGTCAGACTCACTTGCGGAGAATCCGCTTCCACCCCAGGCTCCTGCGGGATCTACGGTGCCGCAGCGACCAGTGGCTGCACCCCGACGTTTTGCGAACACGGGGTTGCCTGCCTGCCTGCCACCACCCCCCGCCCGTCTCAGCAGCAGTTCGTCTTCCAGCTCCAGCAGCAGATCCCGACTCTGTACCACACGTCCATCCGAGCCCCGGTACCGGGAGCACGGCATCGACTCCTCGGCGCTGATGCTCACCATCCAGGACTTGATCGATATCCTGCGGGCCATCGTCCTGTCCGGGCGCCCGCCGCCCCGCTCCAGCATCAGTCAGCCTCCGCCTGCCGCTCGCCAGCCGGGGCTCGACCAAACCTGCGGTGCCCCGTGGGCCCAGGAAAGGCGAGAGCCGAGCCCACAATCGGCGCCCGGGACGTCCACCTCCAGCAGTTCAACGGAGCCCTGCCCCCGTCAGCCAGACAAGGCGACCGCTCGGCCCGTCAGCCGGCTGCCCTCCTCGTCGCTCAGGGCGGCTGTTCAGTCCGTTGTATCTCTGCCCAGCACGTTCAGGGAGACCGCTCGGCCCATCTGCAGTCTGTCCGTTCCCTCCTCCAACCCGCAGAAGGACAGCGATCAACTGCCCTCCCACTCCCCCGCCTCTTTATACGACCCGCTAAAGGAGGCTGTTCAGCCCGGCTACTCTCCTCCTATCCCGCTGAGGGAGGCCACTCGGCCTCCCCCCTATCAGCTCGCACCGCCCAAGGAGGTCGTTCGAACCGCTCCCGTCCTCCAGCAGACACGCTGCCATATCCCGGTCACTCTCTCCGATTTGGAGGGGGAGATCCCGGCCGGACTGCTCCCACGGATCCCACCGCTGGCCCAGTCTCCGCCCGGCCCGCCGCCCTCCGACCCCGCGGGGTGCCCGTGTTGCGGCGCCGCCCCGGGTTTGCGGGCGGCCGTTTGTCCCTACGAGCTGGAGTGGGAGCGACACTGGGCGGAAGCAGCGAGGCCGGGGCCCGCAGCCGATCCCATCATCCGCTCCCTCAGGCACATGGAGCCCAACTCATCCGACTCGGAGGCAGAGGAGAAGGCGGACAGAGCGGGGCGCTGCGCAAAACTCCCTCCGGCGAAATAATAAAAGAGCGTTTTCCCTGAGACTTGACAGTAATCTCCGGTTTGCGCTCACACGTTTCACTCCGGGCCAGCGATTATGGGATTTCAGAAGGTGGTTAGTAAAGGAATTGATACGGATCCCCGAATTAGGGTGGCGGAGGGGGAGAATGAAAGTAGGCGTACGGGGTAACCGGGTGTAACCAGGGAGGGGGTACAGGGTAACCGGGTAACGGAGTATAACCAGGAATGGGTGTACAGGGTAACCGAGTGTAACCAGGGAGGGTGTACAGGGTAACCGGGTGTAACCAGGGAGGGGGTACAGGGTAACCGGGTGTAACCAGGGAGGGGGTACAGGTTAACCGGGTGTAACCAGGGAGGGTGTACAGGGTAACCAGGTGTAACGAGTGAGGTGGGTGTACACCGTAACCGGGACAGAGGTTATAAAAGTGCATAATTTTAAGGTGATTGGGGGAAGTATGGGGGGGGGTGTCAGGAGTGTTTTTTTTTACACAGGGAGTGGCGGGTGCAGGAAACGTACTGCCAGGGGTGGTGCTGGAGGCGGATACATTTAAATTCTTAGGCGCATGGATGACAGTAAAGTGGAGGAGCATGTGGGAGCCGATTAAAAGTTTGGCACAACATTGTGAGCCAAAGGGGCCTGTACAATGCTCCAGTGTTTTGTGTTCTTTGTTGACACAATGGGCTGAACAGCCTGTTACAATGGACTCTTACTACCATTCCAACATTCAGAAGCAGCAGGAAGAAGAGACCTGAATGAACTCCCGTAAACCAATTTTTCTTATAAAAATATTGCAATATTTACATGGCAGTAATCTCTGCCTTACATCATCGATAGAGTGTATGTGGGAATGCAGCACCCGTCCTCCCCAAGGGCTGTCCAACACTGCCCCTCTCTCTCCCTCTGTGGACAGCCCACTTGCAGAGGGGCGTGCCTGCTTGCACTATGCCCAGAGAGAGATGTGTGTGTGTGTGTGTGTGTGTGTGTGTCTGTGTGTTTGTGTGTGTGTAGGAGGGAACCTCAAACAGCCAGGATCCGTGGACACTGATGGAGAGGATCGAGTGATACATTCTGATCCAAGGTGCTGCTGAAGAATTCTGTGGGATGGGGTTCGGAGTGCTGACCCGGGTGTCCTGTCCATTGGTGGGGAGTGGAGCCATGCCTCTCCCTCGGCTCCCTCACTCCTCCCTGTCTTCCAGCAGAAAGGGTGAGGTGACTGCATGTTCCTGAGCAATGGCTGCCAGCTCCTTCAGGAACTCAGAGAAGATGAGGGAGCAGTACACGGCATTCTTCACCCGGAGGGCCTCATTCTGTTTCTCGGCCGAGCTCTTGAAGATGGAGCTGCCAGTCAGTGTGTGCAGGACCTGACCCTCGCGGACGTGCTGCAGGGCGAGCTGGGCGGCTTGCCGGGCTCTGGTTGGACTGTTGGTGTGGCGCAGGATCAGCTCCCCCAGCGACGGCTTCCGGCTCTTCACTGCTGGGGAAACACAGCGGCTTCAGTGAGGGGCAACACTCACACATTTACACACACACTCAAACACAGAGACACAAACACAGCGGCTTCAGTCAGGGGCAACACTCACACACACACACACACACTCAAACACAGAGACACAAACACAGCGGCTTCAGTCAGGGGCAACACTCACACACACACACAGACACACAAACACAGAGACACACACTCAAACACAGAGACACAAACAGTCACACACACTCAAACACAGAGACACACTCAAACACAGAGACACAAACAGCGGCTTCAGTCAGGGGCAACACTCACGCACACTCCAACACACTCAAACACAGACGCACACACTCAAACACAGCGGCTTCAGTCAGGGGCAACACTTACACACACACTCAAACACAGAGACACACACTCAAACACAGACACACATTCAAACACAGAGACACACTCAAACACAGCGGCTTCAGTCAGGGGCAAAGCGAGGCCATGTGACACACACACACACACACACTATACAAACTCACCATTTTAACACCCTTTCTATGTGAGCATATATTCATCCTGACTTGACAAATCCACTCCCCGAGCAGACACACACGCCCGGTGCAGAACGGAAAAGTGTTTTGTGACAAGTCTGTTTGTACCCCAAATGTTGCTGCTGAGACAGTGAGTGTGGGTTGAGATGGTGTTATGGGGATGGGAGGTGGGCAGGTTGCATGTTCAATCTGTGGTGAGGAAGGCAAATGCAATGTTAGCATTAATTTCAAGAAGACTAGAATACAGAAGTAAGGATGTAACGCTGAGGCTTTATAAGCCATTGGTCAGACCACACATGGAGTACTGTGAGCAGATTTGGGCCCTTTGGCTCACAATGTCGTGACAACCTTTTAATCTACTTCAAGCTGTCATGGAGAGGATGTTTCCTGTACTGGGGGAGTCGAGGACCAGAGGGCACAGCCTCAGATTAGAGGGGCGTCCATTTGGAACAGGAATGAGAAGGAGGCAGCAGTGACAAAGTGGATGAATTAGTGGCCACATGGATGTAACTCCATCATTGTCATGGAGACAAGGTTACACTGTGAACATGATCCTGACCTTGTTAATGAGAGAGAAATAATTGAAAAAGGGTGGCGATGCCCTGAGAATGAAGAATGGAGTAAGAGCACCATTCACTGTCCAGCCCAAGCAGCAGGGTCCTGGCAACCCATTGATGCCAATTCCCCAGTCCTTCTATCACCACCCTCTACCCTTTACCCAAATTCAAATTCACCAGTTCACCCTGGATCCCAAGTCCCTCATATGCTGGACCAGTCCTCCAAGCAGGACATTACTAAAGTTCATCTTGGCAATGTCCATCATACTGTCTTCATCAGAGAGTCACAGAACAGAAACATCCACGCTGACCAAGCCCCATTTGCCCATGTTTCACCCACATTCCTCTACAGCAGGGGTTCCCAAACTGGGCTCCACGGACCCCCTCAGTTCACTGTAGGGACCCATGGCATAAAAAAACTTCTGGGAAGCCTTTCTCTAAACCTTCCTGTCCACATACCTATCCAAAGGTCTTTTAAGTGTTGGAGTTGTACCCAGCTCGAGCAGCTTGTTCCACAAACCCAGCACCCTCTGTGGGGATAGCTTGCCTCTCACGTTCCCTTTAGATCTTCCTCCTCTCACCGGAGCTTTCGACTCCCCTACCTTGGGGAAAAGCTGTCACTGTCGAACAGTTCAGACCCTTCAGCCCACAATGTTATGCTGACCTGTTACCCTACTGTAACCCTTTCCTCCTACATAACCCTCCATTCCCCCTTCATCCATGTACACCCTACCAGCACCCCGCCAGTGAGTTCCACACACCAACACTCTGCATAGCAAACTGACCTCTGACATCCCCCTATTCTTTCCTTCATTACTTTAAAATGATGCACCATCGTATTAGCCATTCTTGCCCTGGGAAAAGACTCTGGCTGTCCACTCTATCTATGCCTCTTATCATTTTATACACCTTGATCAAGTCACCTCTCATCCTCCCTCCCTCCGCAGAAATGCCCTAACTCGCTCAACTTTTCCTCAAGACATGCTCTCTAATCCAGGCAGCCACCTTAGACATTCCCCTAACACTGATCTCAAACCTGCACTGCCTTGCGGCTCTACCCGCTCACTGGGAAGGCTTTGGGAGTAAACCCCCAAGAAATATCCGGAGCTGGAGTCCTACTCTTCGGCAACTCCTGCGACGCTGCTGCTGCCAAACTACATTGGTCCCTGCCCTTCCTTTGCATTCATCAGCTGTGTGGAGAGGGGGGCCTGCTGCACGGGCAACAGCTTGTTCTATATTGTACTGCGCTGGCTTGCGTATCCCATAGACGCAACCTCCATGGTCAACCTCGACCAACAGAGGCCCTTAATTTTCTAAACCTTGATTAGGTTGCATATCAGCCCTCTAATCCCGTCTTTCTAAAAGAAACTAAGTCTTATAATTTGTTTACCACTGCCGTAAGGAGTGGCGGGGTGGAGATACGTCTCTACCAAAGGAGGTGTAAGGTGCTCCTTCACTCTGCTAGCCTGCAGGCCAGATGTAGCACCTGCTGAGCCCCTGCTCAGGGTCACGTGAAGCCATGGCAGCAGGTGGTGGATGGTCGAACGAGCGGCCGGTGCATGTCACAAGTCCTGGTTATGTGACCACTGACACCAGGCAGACAATCTCTGAAGAGTCGTGATAATGGCTGGGGTCACCCGTCTTGTGAAAACACTGCCCAGGAGGCAATGGCAAACCACTTCTGGAGAAAAAATTGTTAACAGCATGGCTGACAACATCATACAGCACGGCAGATGATGATGATGACGACTGCCAAAGGCTCACAGACCTGTAGCTATCTGGTTAACACCTGCCATCTTTCTGAAGTAAAGGAACAACAGTGGGTACCCTGCAGACTTCCGGCATCTCGTCTGTGGCTAACAAAGAAGATCTCTGCTAGGGACCCACACCTCCCACTCCATGGGTGGGTTGGAACTGGTCCCTTTTGCTGTTGTTTTGTTATGTTCCCTGTTGTTCTGTCAAACACTGAGAACATACTTGCAGGCGCCAGACTGTGTGGAGACACTTGCCCCCAGCACAACCTCGGATTGTGTTGGCTGTTAACACAAGCCATCGATGTACACGTGATAAATAAATGAATCTGAATCTTAGGATCGATCTGGTCTGACTCTGGAGATTTAGCGACCCCCATGCGCCATGCATCTGACAACCACCCCTTCCTCTCCACATTACCCATTATCTCAATGTCAGTCTCAAAATTCAGAACAGATATCTCAGTGCCTTCACCGACAGGGGTGAGATTTACAATTTGCAATCCAGCAGGCTCAGCGGCTGAGAACAGGAAGAGTTTTGGATATGAAGTAGACCATAAGACAGGGGTTCCCACCCTGGGGTTCACAGATCCCTTGGTTAAAATCATAGAGTCCATGGCATAAAAGCCCCACCGTAAGACCCAGGAGCAGAATTAGGCCATTTCTGCTCCACCATTTCATCATGACTAATTTATTTATTTCCCCTCTCAACCTCATTTTTCTGCCTTCTCCCTGTAACCTTTGACACACTGACTAATCAAGACCCTATCAACCTCTGCTCTAAATATACCCAATGACAACAGCTGCCTGTGGCAATGAATTCCACAGATTCACCACTCTGGCTAAAGAAATTCCTCCTCATCTCTCTCTGTTCTAAAGGGATGTCCCTCTATTTTGAGGCTGTGTTCTCTGGTCCTAGACTCCCCCACTATAAGAAACATTCTCTCCATATCCACTCTGTCTAGGCCTTTCAATATCTGATAGGTTTCAACAAGATCCCCCCCCCCCCGCCATTCTTCTAAACTCCAGTTTAACCCAGAGCCACCAATCGCTCATAAATTAGCCTTTTCATTCCCTGATAATCTCCTCTGGACCCTCTCCAATGCCATCCCATCCTTTCACAGAGGAGACCAAAACCACTCACATCTGAGGAAATCCCTAATCTGAGGAAAGACATCTTTGCCATAGAGGGAGTACAAAGGAGGTTCACCAGATTGATTCCTGGGATGGCAGGACTTTCATATGAAGAAAGACTGGATGAACTGGGTTTGTACTCGTTGGAATTTAGAAGATTGAGGGGGGATCTGATTGAAACGTATAAGATCCTAAAGGGATTGGACAGGCTAGATGCGGGAAGATTGTTCCCGATGTTGGGGAGGTCCAGAACGAGGGGTCACAGTTTGAGGATAGAGGGGAAGCCTTTTAGGACCGAGATTAGGAAAAACTTCTTCACACAGAGAGTGGTGAATCTGTGGAATTCTCTGCCACAGCAAACAGTTGAGGCCAGTTCATTGGCTATGTTTAAGAGGGAGTTAGATATGGCCCTTGTGGCTACAGGGGTCAGGGGGTATGGAGGGAAGGCTGGGGTGGGGTTCTGAGTTGGATGATCAGCCATGATCATAATAAATGGCGGTGCAGGCTCGAAGGGCCGAATGGCCTACTCCTGCACCTATTTTCTATGTTTCTATGTTTCTATTCTCCAAGTCTGCCTGACCAACAGCTCAGTGTTAGGTTTTTTGAGGGATTTGAGATTACTGCAGGAGACAGGGGCTGAAGCGGGGGACCAGAGGAGTGGAGTGGAAACATGGCCAGCTCCTCTCCCCGGTGCTTTCTGCACAGTGTTACACACTTGACGGCTCACACTGCAGTGCCGTTGATGCCCGTGATACCCCCGTGGCTGAGGAACTGGGGCCGTGGCCGGGGACAGTGGGGACGGGAGAGGGGAGCGGGGCAGAGGTGAAGGTCCAGCCCTCGGGTACCCATCTTCCTGCCGATCCGGGCGGTCTGAGTTACCCAAGCTGTCGGAGCGTCGCAGTGGGGGCACCGAGTTGGGGGAGTCAGACCAATCCAGCTTCCCGCGGGCGATTAAGTATTTCCTGGCTTTGTACAACATCATGGGGAAGTCCTCCTGCGATGCGGCGAACACCTCGATCTTGTTCTTGACTGACCCAAGGACCTGAGGGTGGGACAAAGCCATGTCAACATAATGTAGGAACCAAGGTGAGCAGGGGCAGGTGCAGCACCCTGCAGGACCATGCTGCTGGCCCTGTGTCCGACCACATCCAGGGCTGACGTGGGGATGGGGCACAGGTGGCAGAAACGTCAGCTGGCTTCATGCTCCAACTGTTGTTGGGCTCCTCAAGGTCCAAACCCTCCCTTTATCATTCCACCCCCCGCCACAGTATGACTCTCCCTCAGTACTGCCATTTTGTTTTACAAAACAAGTTTACTTACCCAAAAAGCAAACATTCAGTATTTACAAGACAATGAAAAATTCAAATTAAAATATGATTACCACTTTCTATAAAACACTCAATTCCCTGGGGACCCACCATTCCTGCAAATCGCTTAATGTACGCATTGTGACCACATGCTCCCTCTCCGAGGACAGCCGGGCACCGACGTATCCTCGGAAAAGGGCCAGGCAGTCGTCCTGGGCAGCAGCCTCCACTTTCCGCCACTGAGACCTGTGAATGGTTATCTTGGCCAGACCCAGGACCAAGCCCACCAGGAGATCCTCCCCACGCCCCACCCCCTTCTGTACTGGGTGCCCGTATACAAGGAGCAAAGGACTAAAGTGCAGCCCGAACCTCAGCAGCACCCTGAGAAACTCAAACAGGGGCTGAAACCTCTCACGTTCTGTGTACGCATAGTACACTGACTCCTGGCCACAGAATGGACAGGTGGACGGGGTGTCAGTGAACCTGCTCAGGAACCTGTTGTACGGGACTGCCCAATGCAACACCTTCCACCCCAGGTCCCCACTGCCCAGGGGAAGGACCCCTGTGTAAAGAGATTTCCACTGGGGACCTCCTCTGCTGCCTGACGGTAACACGGATCACCAGGGCGTGTCCGGTCAGCAGACGAAGGTGAGGAAGTGAAAGGTGAGCAGGAGCAGCCCGTACAGGAAACGCTTTGAAGCGTCACAGACGGGCACGGTGGGCATTCCCGTGAGACGGCTCCCGTTGTGTGGGACCCTCTCCCGAGTGGTATCCTGAGGCCTGGGTCAGACGAACACTTCCGGCCCATCAGGTGGTGGTGCAGTCGTAACCCCACAAACCTCCTCAACACCCACCATGATAGTATTGGACCAGTTCCCCCTCGCAGCTAGAGCACCGAGCCCCACCGGCACGGGAGCACCCTGCCTGGATGAGACTAGGCCCCAGACCCTCCACAGTTCCCAAGAGAAGCAGGGTAGATCCCGCAGAGTGGCACGGCTGACGCCGTCCGCCAGGATTTGCATTCACTCCTGCGGACAGCATCCCTAGCGGAGGCTGCTCACGGTACAGGTAACTCTGCAGGGTCCTGAGGGAGAGACTGGTCACAGTACAGGTAACTCTGCAGGGTCCTAAGGGAGAGACTGGTCACAGTACAGGTAACTCTGCAGGGTCCTGAGGGAGAGACTGGTCACAGTACAGGTAACTCTGCAGGGTCCTGAGGGAGAGACTGGTCACAGTACAGGTAATTCTGCAGGGTCCTGAGGGAGAGACTGGTCACAGTACAGGTAACTCTGCAGGGTCCTGAGGCACAGAGCTGCCAGCTGGGTGCTAACACACACCAATGACTGGTTGCCCTCCACGATTGAAAGACTCAGGACTGCTGCAGAGACCCAATGCCTCCTATTGCCCCTGAAGAAGTCCACCAGCCTCTTCTGGGTCCTGGACACAAACGCTGTGGGAGGGATCAATGCAGTCAGCCAGTACCCCACCATGGAGGTGACCAGCTGATTGATCACTAAAGCCCTCCCCCAGTATGATATTGCACAAAGGAGGTCCCAGCCGGGCAGAGATCTTCGTCTCCAAACCCTGCCACTGACCCACCAAGAGGGAGTCTCGCATCCTCTGCAAATCAACATGGTCGGTGACCATAAAGAGGACGTCAGCAGTGTAAGCCGAAAGGACGACCTCCATGTCTGGTTCGCGTAGAACCAAACCTGTTAACCTCCTACAGAGAGGGCAGAGGAATGGCTTCACACAGACTGAGTACAACTGCCCCGACATGGGGCACCCCTGACGCACCCCCCTCCCAAAGCAAAAGGGCGCTGTCAAGGACCTGTTCATCTTCATCTGGCCCCCTGTGGTGGCGAAGAGCAGTCGGATGCTGGCTGCAAAATGTGGCCCAAGCCCGAACGCTTGCAGTCTCAAAAAAGGTACTCATGGTTCACCCTATCGAACACCTTCCCTTGGTCGAGAGAGAGAGAGAGAGAGGCGACCGACAGACCAGCCCCCCGGTACAGGGAAATCAGATCCTGGACCGTGTAGGACTGGTCAGGGTGGACCTCTTCTGCCAGCACAGAGCCCAGACCCGGGCAAAGACCTTGTACTCTGCGCTGAGGAGGGATACTGGGTGCCAATTCCACAGGCTACAGAGATCCCCCTTCTGTGGCAGCAAGGCCACAACCGCTTTGCGCCAAGGAAGGAGCTTCTCCCCCGTCGCCATGCTCTCCCCCAATACCCCTGCATAATCAACCCCCAGGATGTCCCAGAAGGCCTGGAGAAACTCCATCGTGAACCCATCTAGTCCCAGAAACTTGCCTCTCGGCAGCTGGTTGAGGGCACTGGTCAGCTCCACTAAAGATAGTGGTGTATCGAGCCGATCACCCCCCAGTGTTGATCCTCAGCAAGTCCTCCCACAGAGCCCTGTGTGCATCCTCACTGCGCCGGTCTGGTGAGAAGAGAGCCTCGTAAAAGGAATGGACTTCGTCAGATCCGTGACGGAGGAACCATCCTCTGCCAGCAACTCCACCAGCTGCCTGCGGACACCCCTCCCCCTCTCGAGGGAGAGAGAAGGGCGAGGCATGGTCCAGATCCTCAGGTAAGCACCTCAGGACCTCTCGAGCTGCAGGTGCCTCAGTGCCTCCTTCCTCCGCTGGTACTCATCCCAGAGGGGCTGGTCCCCATTGGTTAGCCTCAGCCGAGACTCCAGGTCGACCAGCTCCTTCTCAAGCCGATCGATCCCGGACATCCGCCGCTTGGTTAACCTGTCAGTAGTGCTCTCTCGGGGCCCCCTCTACTAGGAAAATGTGCCCGGTTATCCACTTGATCTATGCCTCTTATCACCCTGTACACCTCGATCAAGACCTCTCATCCCCCTTCGTTCCAGAGGAATGCCCTGTGAGGCTCAGCCCATCTTTGCTGGTGGGGCAGGCTACGGGGTGGAGAGCCCTGTGAGGGGCTTTGCTGGTGGGGCAGGCTACGGGGCGGAGAGCCCCATGAGGGGCTTCGCTGGTGGGGCAGGCTACGGGGCGGAGAGCTCTGGCCTACCTGGATGAGGGACTTGACACTAGGCTGGAAGACCATGTTGGTGTTGAGTAGAAAGGAGCGGAGCAGGGGCTGGGGGTAGCAGGCCAGCTGAGCGATGATCCCGGTGAGCAGAAAATTCACATAGAGCGAGTTCTGCAACATGTTCTCCAGCTTGGCGAAGAGCACAGCAATGAACGAACCTACAGTGGGAAAAGAGAGAGGACATCATCACAAAGCCAGAGCAACATTGGGTAAACACCAGGAAATCTGCAGATGCTGGAAATTCAAGCAACACACGAAATGCTGGTGAATGCAGCAGGCCAGGCAGCATCTTTAGGAAGAGGTACAGTCGACGTTTCAGGCTGAGACCCTTCGTCAGGACTAACGGAAAGAAGAGGTAGTAAGAGATTTGAAAGTGGGAGGGGGAGGGGGAGATCCAAAATGATCGGAGAAGACAGGAGGGGGAGGGATGAAGCCAAGAGCTGGACAGGTGCTTGGCAAAAGGGATACAAGGCTGGAGAAGGGGGAGTATCATGGGACGGGAGTCCTAGGGAGAAAGAAAGGGGGACAGGTGCGCCAGAGGAAGATGGAGAGCAGGCAAGGAGTTATTGTGAGAGGGACAGAGAGAGAAAAAAGAGAAGAAAGAAAAGGAAAGAAAGAAAGAAGGAAGAAAGGAAGGAAGAAAGAAAGAAAGGAAGAAAGGAAGGAAGGAAGGAAGAAAGGAAGAAAGAAAGAAATAAATAAGGGATGTGGGGAGGAGGGGCATTAACGGAAGTTAGAGAAATCAATGTTAATGCTATCGGGTATATCACACCAGCCAACTCACAGGTGAAGTGTCGCCTCACCTGGAAGGACTGTCTGGGGCCCTGAATGGTGGTGAGGGAGGAAGTGTAAGGGCATGTGTAGCACTTGTTCCGCTAACATTGGGTGTTTAAAATTTATAGACCACCCAATAGTAACAGGGACATCGAGGAGCAGATAGGGAGACAGATTCTGAAAAGGTGTAATAATAACAGGGTTGTCGTGGTGGGAGATCTTAATTTCTGAAACATTGATTGGCATCTCCCTAGAGCAAGGGGTTTAGATGGGGTGGAGTTTGTTAGGTGTGTTCAGGAAGGTTTCCTGACACAATATGTAGATAAGCCTACAAGAGGAGAGGCTGTACTTGATTTGGTATTGGGAAATGAACCTGGTCAGGTGTCAGATCTCTCAGTGGGAGAGCATTTTGGAGATAGTGATCACAATTCTATCTCCTTTACAATGGCATTGGAGAGGGATAGGAACAGACAAGTTAGGAAAGCGTTTAATTGGAGTAAAGGGAATTATGAGGCTATCAGGCAAGAACTTGGAAGCATAAATTGG
This sequence comes from Mobula hypostoma, assembly GCF_963921235.1. Classification (NCBI taxonomy): domain Eukaryota; kingdom Metazoa; phylum Chordata; class Chondrichthyes; order Myliobatiformes; family Myliobatidae; genus Mobula; species Mobula hypostoma. Next base: position 186,372,077 of record NC_086103.1, read on the forward strand.
GAACAGATGTTCTCAGGGAAACGTACAGAAGAAATGTGGCAAATGTTCAGGGGGTATTTGTGTGGCGTTCTGCAGAGGTACGTTCCAATGAGACAGGGAAAGGATGGTAGGGTATAGGAACCATGGTGCACAAAGGCTGTTGAAAATCTAGTCAAGAAGAAAAGCTTACGAAAGGTTCAAAGAACTAGGTAATGATAGAGATCTAGAAGATTATAAGGCTAATAGGAAGGAGCTTAAGAAGGAAATTTGGAGAGCCAAAAGGGGCCATGAGAAAGCCTTGGCGGGCAGGGTTAAGGAAAACCCCAAGGCATTCTACAAGTATATGAAGAGCAAGAAGATAAGATGTGAGAGAATAGGACCATTCAAGTGTGACAATGGAAAAGTGTGTATGGAACTGGAGGAGATAGCATGGATACTTAATGAATACTTTGCTTCAATATTCACTACGGAAAAGGATCTTGGCAATTGTAGGGATGAATTACAGCGGATTGAAAAGCTTGAGCATGTAGATATTAAGAAAGAGGATGTGCTGGAGCTTTTGGAAAGCATCATGTTGGATAAGTCACCAGGACCGGATGAGATGTACTCCAGGCTACTGTGGGAAGTGAGGGAGGAGATTGCTGAGCCTCTGGTGATGATCTTTGCATTATCAATGGGGATGGGAGAGGTTCCAGAGGATTGGAGGGTTGTGGATGTTGTTCCCTTATTCAAGAAAGGGAGTAGCGATAGCCCAGGAAATTATAGACCAGTGAGTCAACTTCAGCGGTTGGTAAGTTGATGGAAAAGATCCCGAGAGGCAGGATTTATGAATATTTGGAGAAACATAATATGATTAGGAATAGTCAGCATGGCTTTGTTAAAGGCAGGCTATGCCTTACAAGCCTGAGTTGAAAAAGGTAGAGCAGTAGATGTAGTATATATGGATTTTAGCAAGGCTTATTGAGAAAGTAGGAAGGCATGGGATGCAGAACTGGCTTGTCCACAGAAGGCAAAAAGTGGTTGTAGACGGGTCATATTCTGGATGGAGGTCGGTGACCAGTGGTGTGCCTCAGGGATCTGTTCTGGGATCCCTACTCTTCGTGATTTTTATAAATGACCTGGATGAGGAAGTGGAGGGGTGGGTTAGTAAATTTGCTGATGACACAAAGGTTGGGGGTGTTGTTGATAGTGTGGAGGGCTGTCAGAAGTTACAGCGGGACATTGATAGGATGCAAAACTGGGCTGAGAGGTGGCAGATAGTGTTCAACCCAGGTAAGTGTGAGATAGTTCATTTTGGTAGGTCAAATATGATGGCAGAAAATAGTATTAATTGTAAGACTCTTGGCAGTGTGGAGGATCAGAGGGAACTTAGGGTCTGAGTCCATAGGACACTCAAAGCAGATTGACTCTGTGGTTAAGAAGGCATACAGTGTATTGGCCTTCATCAACCATGGGATTGAGTTTAAGAGCCAAGAGCTAATGTTGCAGATATACAGGACCCTGATCAGACCCCACTTGGAGTACTGTGCTCAGTTCTGGTCGCCTCACTCCAGGAAGGATGTGGAAACTATAGAAAGGGTGCAGAGGAGATTTACAAGGATGTTGCCTGGATTGGGGAGCATGCCTTATAAGAATAGATTGAGTGAACCCAGCCCTTTCTATTTGGAGCGACAGAGGATGAGAGGTGACCTGATAGAGGTGTATAAGATGATGAGAGGCATTGATCGTGTGGATAGTCAGAAGCTTTTCCACAGGGCTGAAATGGCTAACACGAGAGGGCATAGTTTTAAGGTGCTTGGAAGTAGGTACAGGGGAGATGTCAAGATGTCAGGGGTAAGTTTTTTTATGCAGAGAGTGGTGAGTGCATGGAATGGGCTGCTGGCGATGGAGGTGGAGGTGGATACAATAGGGTCTTTTAAGAGACTCCTGGATAGGTATATGGAGCTTAGAAAAATAGGGGCTATGGGTAACCCTAGTTAATTTCTAAAGTAAGTACATGTTCATCACAGCTTTGTGGGCTGAAGGGCCCATATTGTGCTGTAGGTTTTCTATGTTTCTATGACAAAGGGAACGAAGGGAAGAGCGAGGGAGGGAGGGAGGGGAAGGGAGAGAGGGAGACCCATTATCACAAAGTCAGGGTGACACAACAGGGAACTGAGGGAAGAGGGAGAGAGGGAGGGAGGGAGAGAAGGGAGGGGAGAGAGAGACCCATCATCACAAAGTCAGGGCGACACCACAGGGTTAATGGAGGGAAGAGGGAGAGAGGGAGGCATCATCACAAAGTCAGAGCAATTACAACACAGGAAATGACAGGGTAGATTGGGGAGGGAGAGAGTAGTTTAATTGGTCAGTGGGTGTAATTGGGCTTGTTGTGCTGCTACAGTGCAGTATCTCTGAATAAAATCAAATCAATAAATGAGGTAACTGTCTAAGGTTACAGGGAGAAGTTTGTCAGACTGGGGCACTGTTCTTTTATTTATACAGCACGGAACAGGCCCTTCCATCCCCTTCGAGCCGAACCACCCAGCAACCTCCCGATTTTACCCCAGCCTGACCACAGGACAGTTTATAATGACCATCGAACCTACCGACCAATGTGGTCCGTGGGAGGAAACGGAGCACCCAGAGGAAACCCACACAGTCCATAAGACCATAAGACAAAGGATCAGAAGTCGGCCATTCAGTCCATCGAGTCTGCTCCGCCATTTTATCATGAGCTGATCCATTCTCCCATTTAGCCCCACTCCTCCGCCTCCTCACCATAACCTTTGATGCCCTGGCTACTCAGATACCTATCAATCTCTGCCTTAAATACACCCAATGACTTGGCCTCCACTGCTGCCCGTGGCAACAAATTCCATAGATTCACCACCCTCTGACCAAAAAAATTTCTTCACATCTCTGTTCTGAATGGGCGCCCTTCAATTCTTAAGTCATGCCCTCTCGTACCAGACTCCCCCATCATGGGAAACAACTTTGCCACATCCACTCTGTCCATGCCTTTTAACATTCGAAATGTTTCTATGAGGTCTCCCCTCATTCTTCTAAACTTCAAGGAATACAGTCCAAGAGCAGACAAACGTTCCTCATATGTTAACCCTCTCATTCCCGGAACCATTCTAGTGAATCTTCTCTGTACCCTCTCCAACGTCAGCACATCCTTTCTTAAATAAGGAGACCAAAACTGCCTACAGTACTCCAAGTGAGGTCTCACCAGCGCCTTATAGAGCTGCAACATCACATCCCTGCTCCTATACTCTATTCCTCTAGAAATGAATGCCAACATTGCATTCGCCTTCTTCACCACCGACTCAACCTGGAGGTTAACCTTAGGGGTATCCTGTACGAGGACTCCCAAGTCCCGTTGCATCTCAGAACTTTGAATTCTTTCCCCATCTAAATAATAGTCTGCCCATTTATTTCTTCTGCCAAAGTGCATAACCATACACTTTCCAACATTGTATTTCATTTGCCACTTCTTTGCCCATTCTTCCAATCTATCCAAGTCTCTCTGCAGACTCTCCGTTTCCTCAGCACTACCGGCCCCTCCACCTATCTTCGTATCATCAGCAAACTTAGCCACAAAGCCATCTATTCCATAATCCAAATCGTTGATGTACAATGTAAAAAGAAGCGGCCCCAACACAGACCCCTGTGGAACACCACCGGTATCCGGCAGCCAACCAGAATAGGATCCCTTTATTCCCACTCTCTGTTTCCTGCCAATCAGCCAAAGCTCTATTCACGTATGTAACTTTCCTGTAATTCCACGGGTTCTTATCTTGTTAGGTAGCCTCATGTGTGGCACCTTGTCAAAGGCCTTCTGAAAATCCAAATATACAACATCCACTGCATCTCCCTTGTCTAGCCTACTTGTAATTTCCTCAAAAAATTGTAATAGGTTTGTCAGGCAGGATTTTCCTTTAAGGAATCCATGCTGAGTTCAGCCTATCTTGTCATATGCCTCCAGGTACTCTGTAACCTCATCCTTGACAATCAACTCCAACAACTTCCCAACCACTGATGTCAAGCTAATAGGTCTATAATTTCCTTTTTGTTTCCTTGCCCCCTTCTTAAATAGCGGAGTGACATTTGCAATCTTCCAGTCTTCCGGAACCATGCCAGAATCTATCGACTTTTGAAAGATCATTGCTAATGCCTCCGCAATCTCCACAGCTACTTCCTTCAGAACACGAGGGTGCATTCCATCTGGTCCAGGAGATTTATCGACCTTTAGCCTATTCAGCTTCCTGAGTACTTTCTCTGTCATAATTGTGACTGCGCACACTTCTCTTCCCTGCCACCCTTGAGTGTCCGGTATCCTGCTGTCTTCCTCAGTGAAGACTGATGCAAAATACTCGTTCAGTTCCTCCGCCATCTCCTTATCTCCCATTACAATTTCTCCAGCATCATTTTCTATCCGTCCTATATCTACTTTCACCTGTCTTTTACTCTTTATATACTTGAAAACGCTTTTAGTATCTTCTTTGATATTATTTGCTAGCTTCCTTTCATAGTTAATCTTTTCCCTCTTAATGACCTTCTTAGTTTCCTTTTGTAAGCTTTTAAAAACTTCCTAATCCTCTGTCTTCACACTAATTTTTGCTTCCTTGTATTCCCTCTCCTTTGCTTTAACTTTGGCTTTGACTTCTCTTGTCAACCATGGTTGCATCCTTTTTCCATTCGAAAATTTCTTCTTTTTTGGAATATACCTGTCTTGCACCTTCCTCACTTCTCACATAAACTTCAGCCACTGCTGCTCTGCCGTCTTTCCCACCAGTGTCCCTTTGCAGTCAACTTTGGCCAGTTCCTCTCTCATGCCACTGTAATTTCCTTTACTCCACTGAAATACCGACACATCAAATTTCGGCTTCTCTTTTTCAAATTTCACAGTGAACTCAATCATGTTATGATCACTGCCTCCTAAGGGTTCCTTCACCTCAATCTCTCTAATCACCTCCGGTTCATTACACAATACCCAATCCAATACAGCCGATCCCCTAGTGGGCTCAACAACAAGCTGTTCTAAAAAGCCATCTCGCAGACATTCTACAAATTCTCTCTCTTGAGATCCAGTGCCGACCTGATTTTCCCAATCCACTCGAATGTTAAAATCCCCCACAATTATCATAACACTGCCCTTCTGACAAGCCTTTTCTATTTCCTATTGTAATTTGTAGTCCACATCCCTGCAGCTGTTTGGAGGCCTATAAATAACTGCCATCAGGGTCCTTTTACCCCTGCGATTTCTGAGCTCAACTAATAAAGATTCTGCACCTTCCAATCCTATATCACCTCTTTCTAATGATTTAATATCATTTCTTACCAATAAAGCCACGCCTCCCTCTCTGCCTACCTGCCTATCCTTCCGATACACCGTGTATCCTTGGATGTTCAGCTCTCAGAGACATGCATCCTTTAGCCACGTCTCAGTGATGGCCACAATACCCTATCTGCCAATCTGTAGCTGTACGACAAGATCATCCACCTTATTCCTTATGCTGTGTGCATTTAACACCTTAAGACCAGTATTTGGTACTTTTCGCTTTGATTTCACTGCAAGTCACCCCAATGGCTACAAATTTGCCCCATCACCTGCCTATCTTTCATAGAAACATAGAAAATAGGTGCAGGAGTAGGCCATTCGACCCTTCGAGCCTGCACCGCCATTTATTATAATCATGGCTGATCATCCAACTCAGAACCCCGCCCCAGCCCTCTCTCCACACCCCCTGATCCCTGTAGCCACAAGGGCCATATCTAACTCCCTCTTAAATATAGCTAATGAACTGGCCTCAACTGTTTCCTGTGGCAGAGAATTCCACAGATTCACCACTCTCTGTGTGAAGAAGTTTTCCTAATCTTGGTCCTAAAAGGCTTCCCCTTTATCCTCAAACTGTGACCCCTTGTTCTGGACTTCCCCAACATCGGGAACAATCTTCCTGCATCTAGCCTGTCCAATCCCTTTAGGATTTTATACATTTCAATCAGATCCCCCCTCAATCTTCTAAATTCCAACGAGTACAAGCCCAGTTCATCCAGTCTTTCTTCATATGAAAGTCCTGCCATCCCAGGAATCAATCTGGTGAACCTTCTTTGTACTCCCTCTATGGCAAGGATGTCTTTCCTCAGATTAGGGGACCAAAACTGCACACAATACTCCAGGTGTGGTCTCACCAAGGCCTTGTACAACTGCAGTAGTACCTCCCTGCTCCTGCACTTGAATCCTCTCGCTATAAATGCCAGCATACCATTCGCCTTTTTCACCGCCTGCTGTACCTGCATGCCCACTTTCAATGACTGGTGTATAATGACACCCAGGTCTCGTTGCACCTCCCCTTTTCCTAATCGGCCACCATTCAGATAATAATCTGTTTTCCTATTTTTGCCACCAAAGTGGATAACTTCACATTTATCCACATTAAATTGCATCTGCCATGAATTTGCCCACTCACCCAACCTACCCAAGTCACCCTGCAACCTCTTAGCATCCTCCTCACAGCTAACACTGCCACCCAGCTTCGTGTCATCCGCAAACTTGGAGATGCTGCATTTAATTCCCTCATCCAAGTCATTAATATATATTGTAAACAACTGGGGTCCCAGCACTGAGCCTTGCGGTACCCCACTAGTCACTGCCTGCCATTCTGATAAGGTCCCGTTTATTCCCACTCTTTGCTTCCTGTCTGCTAACCAATTCTCTATCCACATCAATACCTTACCCCCAATACCATGTGCTTTAAGTTTGCACACTAATCTCCTGTGTGGGACCTTGTCAAAAGCCTTTTGAAAATCCAAATATACCACATCCACTGGTTCTCCCCTATCCACTCTACTAGTTACATCCTCAAAAAATTCTATGAGATTCGTCAGACATGATTTTCCTTTCACAAATCCATGCTGACTTTGTCCGATCATTTCACCGCTTTCCAAATGTGCTGTTATCACATCTTTGATAACTGACTCCAGCAGTTTCCCCACCACCGACGTTAGGCTAACCGGTCTATAATTCCCCGGTTTCTCTCTCCCTCCTTTTTTAAAAAGTGGGGTTACATTAGCCACCCTCCAATCCTTGGGAACTAGTCCAGAATCTAACGAGTTTTGAAAAATTATCACTAATGCATCCACTATTTCTTGGGCTACTTCCTCAAGCACTCTGGGATGCAGACCATCTGGCCCTGGGGACTTATCTGCCGGTCACCGTGGGCGTCCCCTGTCAGGTCATCCCCCTCAACAGCATCCAGAACAAAATATTTGTTGCTGAGGGGGACAGCTACAGGGGTGCTCTCCACTATCCGGGCATTTCCCTTTCCTCTCCTGACAGTGACCCAGTTTTCTGACCCCTGTAGCCTAGGGATGACTACGTCCCTGTAGCTCCTGTCTATCACCTCTTCATTTTCCCTAATAAACTGTAGGTCATCAAGCTGCAGCTCCAGATCCCTAACACGGTCTCTGAGGAGCTGCATCTCGGTGCACCTGAGCAGATGTGGCCATCAGGGAGGCTGGAGGTCTCCCAGGATTCCCACATCTGACACCCTGAACAAAGCACTAACCCTGCAGGCATGCTATCTAATTCTACAGGGAGAACACACAAACCAGAGCACCCAGAGGAAACCCACAGTCACAGGGAGAACACACAAACTTCTTACGGGCAGCGGTGGGAGTGTTCACAGTGGGTACAATAGGATCATTTAGGAAGAACTTGGATGGGAATATAGAGGGGATGGGTGTCAGGGGGAAATAATTGCTGGTCTTGCAGGTGACACCAAGACAGTGGAGAGAAGGGCTGCTGTAAGCCAGGCGATGTGTCAGGGTGTAGGGGTGCAGAGACTGAGTTACTGGAGGGTACCAGGACCTCTGGCCGAGTCATTCAGACACCTGCGTTGACCCCTAATCACCAATGTTAATATTGTCAGCAGCAATGATCTGCTGGCATTGGAGAGGGTCGAGAGGAAGTTCACAAGAGTAACTCCAGGAATGAAACTGTTAATATATGTGGAACATTTGCCGGCTCTAGGCCTGTACTCGCTGAAGTTGGAAGAATGAGGGAAAATCTCAGTGAAACCTACCAAATATTGAATGGCCTAATTCTGCTCCTACATCTTATGGTCACACAGGCAGGAGTTCAGGGTCAAGTAATTAAATAAGTCCTAAGTTCTGTCCGAAAGCCTCGTCAGTATGGAGGCTGGGAGATGACGGGAGTGCGGGACATCGGGACTAGCTGGGTGGACAGAGTGGTCAGCATGGACTGGATGGGTTGAAGGACCTGTAAATTTGCTGCATTGCTCTGTGACTTTTTAAACCACATTTCCCCGATCTACCCTGCCCGTTGGTTCATCCGATTGTTTGTTACATGTTGTCACTTTGAACAAATCCAATCAATCCACACTCATCCAAGAGGCTATTAATGATATCCCTGAGTATTGTTTCTAGAACTCTCCCCACCACTGAGGTTAAGCTGACTGGTCTGTCATTGCTATGCTTGTCCCAACATTGTCTTTTTGAGCAGAAGTGGGAGTGGAGAGCAGTGGTCAAACATGGCCTCGGATCTACAGGTTATGGCAAGGTTTCTGCAATGCCCTCCTGAATTCCCTCATGAAGATTAAAGAACGTAAATCTGAAACAAAAACAGAAGATGCTGCTGGGAACACTCAGCGAGTCAAGGGGCACCTGTCGAGAGAGACAGAGTTAATGTTCTAGGTCCAAGGCTCTTTATTGGAATGGGTTATCCATTTGAACCAGGGGATTTATCCACTTTACCCCCTGCTTGTCTCTCCAGGCCACTAGACCCTAGACACAGGAGCAAAACGAGGCCGTTTGGCTCATCGGGTCTGCTCCACCGTTCCATCAAGGTTGACCTTCAACACCCTGTCTAACCGAGAACCTATCAACCTCTGCTTCAAATGTATCCAATGACTTGGTCTCCACAGCTGTCAGTGGCAATGCAGTAAACTCCACAGATTCATCACCCTCTGGCTAAAGAAATTCCCCCTCATCTCTGTTCTAAAGGGAAATCCTTCTATTCTGAGGCTGTGCCCTCTGGTCCTAGACTGTTCCACTATTAAAAGCATCCTCTCATCATCCAGTCTATCTAGGCCTTTCAATATTTGGTAGGTTTCAACGAGATCTTCATTCTTCCGAACTTCAGTTAGTACGGACCTAGAGTCACCAATCTCCTCAAACATCAATCCTTTCATTCCCGGAATCATTCTCATGAACCTCCTCTGGACCCTCTCCAATGCCAGCACATCCTTTCTTAGATAAGGGACGTAAAGCTGCTCACATACTCTAAATGCGGCCTTGTAAAGCCTCAGCATTACATCCTTACTCTCAAAAACATTGCTACCATTGCATTTGCCTTCTTCACCATCGACTCAACCTGCAAGTTAACCTTTAGGGAATACTGCATGTGGACTCCAAGTCTCCTTGCATCTCTGATTTTTGAATTTTCTCCCCACTTAGAAAATAGTCCACACCTTTATTCCTTCCACACACTTCCCGACTCTATACTCTAACTGCCATACCTTTGTCCATTCTCCCAATCTGTCAAGATCCTTTAGTAGCTGCAACCCTCTTACAGTCATGGCCCTGAAGGTTACTACTCCAAGAGCTTCTTATCTGCCGATACATTCACTGAGCTGTGGATGGAGTCCAGGTACAACTTTCACCTTGTGAGAATCTTTACCCACAGCACCTCCCTCAGGTAGTGAGTTCCAGATCCCAGCCTCCCTCCGGAGGGCAGGTTCCTCCTCAGATGCTCCCATAAACCTCTTACTCCTCACCTTAAACCTCAGCCCTCTACTCTAGACCCCTCATCATCCAGCCTGACGCTGCTCTTACCTGTGGAGGGCAGGTCCTGTGCTGGCTCAGGGAGATGGCCGCTGACAGGCACCTGCGCCTGGACTCTTGATAAAGTCCTACTCCCGGGGACCAGCTGGTAACTGTCGTCCTCGTCCTCCTCTTCCTCTCCGTCCTCATCCTCCGCCTCCTCCTCAGTGAGTGGGTCCCCTCCGCTGGCAACCTTCTCCTCCATCCGATGCCAGCCTCCCATCTCGGCCTCCATCTCCAGCAGTTCCTGGGAGAACTTCTCCACGTTGAGGCCTCTGCCGTTGGCTTCCGCGGGAGCTTGGTCCAGTAGCTCGTCAATCAGGCTGTCGAGGGACTTGCCGCCTGCCAGTGTGTCCAGGCCGGGCCTGCTCCCTGCCCGGCCCTCCTCCTCCCCACCCTCCGCCAATGATATGTGGGGCTCACAAGGGACCCCGCTCTGGCTGCCGGTCACCTCCCTCCTGGGGTGGCTTCGCTGGGGCCTGTCTCTCCGTACCTTCTTCACCGCCAGGCAGTTGTCAGCCCGCCCAGGAAGACCCGGGCCACTGCTGCTCTCGCCGTTCAGCAGGGAGACCCTGCCCTCTGCGTGCACCCTGCCCAGCTGGTCTCTGTTGGGCCTCAGCCCTCTGCCCTTAGAGGGGGCAGCCTTCACCCTCTCCCTCCGCAGACTGCGCTTCTTACTGCGTGGCGTGGTACTGACCCAGTCCCCATTTTCCAGGGGCTCCCTCCTGCCAAAGGGGTCCGATCTGAGCTGGCCCTGCCCCGGGACAGAGCTGGTCCGGGTCCGATCCGCTCCGAAGTGGTCCATGTGCAGGCGGATGGTGTCGACATCCTCTGGGAGGGGCTGAGCGGAGAGGGGATCCGGTTCCTGGCCATCGTACGGAGCCGACCACCTGCCACATGCCTTGACGCAGAGGTCGATATGCCTGCGGGCGTCCCGCAAGTACTCCAGGTAGTTGGAGTCCAGCTCGGACACCTCGTCCCATCGGCTGTGGGAGGGGCTGCAGGTGGTGGGGTCGCTCGGAGCCTCGCCGGGTGACCGGGGGGGAATCCCTCCATCCGAGCCCATGCTCTGCTGTCGCGAGAAGAGGGAGATGCGTGAGGGGGTCGAGGGTTTTGGCACGGCAGTCATCACTGTGGACGTGTCAATACTCGGGCTCCCGTGGGCTGTAGGAACACAGGGGCTGTATCAGTGCAGTGAGGGGTAACAGTCTACACATTCACACATCAAAACCCTCCCACCCACACCCCAGGTCCTACAGGAACACGGGCTGTATCAGTACAGTGAGGGGTAACAGGGTACACATTCACACCCCATATCTCAGGTCCTACAGGGACACGGGCTGTATCAGTACAGTGAGGGGTAATTGGGTACACATTCACACCCCACACCTCAGGTCCTACAGGGACACACGGGCTGTATCAGTACAGTCACACGCCCACATAGCACAGTCCCACACCACAACACTATCCCCAACATCACTCACCCCTGGTCATCCAGTGGAGGGGAAATGACCACCTACGTGTCCTGGTATGGAAACACGAAATCTATAAAAAGTTGTGGATACGGCCCAGTTCGTCACGGGTAAACCCTCCCCACCACTGAGCACATCTGTATGGAGTGTTGTCACAGGAGAGCAGCATCCGTCATCAGGGACCCCTCCACCCAGGACCTGCTCTCTTCTTGTTGCTGCCATCAGGAAGGTGGTACAGGAGCCTCAGGACTCACACCACCAGGTTCAGGAACAGGCTCTTGAACCAGAGGGGATAACTTCACTCGCCCCACCACTGTAATGTTCCCACAATGTAAACTCTTATTTTAAAAAAATCTACAATTTGTATTCTCATTTTTATTGCTTATTTCTTATTCTCTTTTTTTGTATTTGCACTCTTGTTTGTTTGTCGTGCTTGTACAAAGCAGCTCAATATCCATGAGACTTGTCTGAAATCCCTGCACTAGCCACAAGAGGGGGCAGGAGCCCGGCTCCTGAACACCGGAGGGCCGTGGGTTACTGGAGATGGGCCAGGCAAAGAGTATGGTAAGAGGCAGTGATCGAGTGGGCAGCCAGAGACGCTCTCCCAGGGTGGAAATGGCTATACCAAGGGCATAACGTTAATGTGATAGAAGGAAAGTATGGGGGGGAGGGAATGTCAGAGGTAGGATTTTTGCACGGAGAGCAGTGGGTGTCAGGGATGGTGGTAGAGGCAGATACATGGGTGATAGAAAGACGGAGGGTTATGTGGGAGGGAAGGGGTAGATTGATCTTAGAGTGGGTTAAAAAGTTGGCACAACATTGTGGGCTTAACAGCCTGTACTGTACTGGAACGTTCTATGTACAAGTTTCTGTGTTCTATGTTCTATTTTCTATGTACTCACGCTCCTGAAGTAGTCTCTCCATCAATTGCACTTTTCCACTAAATATACACACCGAGCTGAGGCATCTTGCTGTGAGAGAGTCTCATCTCCCTTGCACAACTCTCTGCTCCCCTCCATGTCCTTTTATGTTCCTCTCCCCTCCATCTCTCTCTGCTCCCCTCCATCTCTCTCCTCTCCTCAATCTCTCTCTACTCTCCTCCATCTCTCTCTACGCTCCTCCATCTCTCTCTACGCTCCATCTCTCTCTACTCCCCCCACACCTCTGCTCCCCTCCATCTCTCTCACTCTGCTCCATCTCCCCCCCACACCTCTCTCCTCCCCTCCATCTCTCTCTCCTCCCCTCCATCTCTCTCTACACCCCTCCATCTCTCTCTGCTCCCCTCCATCTCCCCCCCACACCTCTCTGCTCCCCTCCATGTCCCTCTGCCATCTTGATCATCTGTCTCCAGCCCACTGCCCGTACCATGGCTATCCTCACCTCCCTCTCTTACCCGACACCCACTGCCCAGTCTGTCCAGGACGCTCTCCTCACAACCCATACCCCTCTCACCTTTAGACCACACTGCGTGTTCCTCCTCCCTCTCGAAGAAGCCCAGGTTTTCAGGCTTACAGCATTCTGGGATCAGGGACAGGAACTTATCGGCCGTCTTCCCGTAGAAATCCTGATCCTTAACGGCACACCGCTGGCTTAGCATCACATGATTGCATGGAATCAGATACCTGCCGATGTTGTGATGAGATTTGGTTAACCAACGTGTCCTCACTCCTACAGGGTTGTACCAGGTCCAAACATCAGCCTGACTCTAGAGTAACACTCGGTTTACATTACAACCCTTCGCTGTAGGATACCTGAGCATCATACCTATGCTATTGGCATGGTAGCATCGCAGTTAGCTTAATGCTTTAAAGTGCCAGCAACTGGGTTCAATTCTCCCACTGCCTGTACGTTCTCCCCTGACCATGCAGGTTTGCCCCGTGACCATGTGGTGCTCCAGTTTCCTCCCACATCGCCAAGACCTACAGGTTAAGGTCAGGGTTAGTAAGTTATGTGCGTGCTGTCTTGGCTCCGGAACCGTGCTGACACTTGGGAGCCGCCCAGCACAATCCTGGCACTGATGCAAAAGATGCACTTCACTGTATGGAAAGTGACAGATGAAGTCAGGTGGGTGGGGAAGGAGGATGAAGGAAGAAGCTGGGAGGTGACAGGAGGAAAAGGCAAAGGGCTGGAGAGGAGAGTGGACCATGGGAGAAAGGGAAGAAAGGGCACTAGAGGTGGTGGGGGGGGGGGAGATGGGCAGGTGAGGAGAAGAGGTAAGAGGCCAGAGTAGAAAATAGAAGATCACATCCCTTTGCCTCCTTCCACCAAGTCAATGTTGCATCGGACTGGCCAGCTCACCCTGGACCCTGTAATAAAACTTCTGGACTAGCCTTCACTAAAGTCCATGTAGACAACACCCTCAGCCACGTTCTCATCAACCTTCTTGGTCACCACTTCCATAAACTCCATCAGATTCACAAGACGTGATTCCCCACACACAAAGCCATGCTGACTTTCCCTAATCAGTCCTTGCCTTTCCAAATGAAGGTAGAGTTTGGGTTAGGGATAATCTCTCAGAATCTCTTCCACTAACTTACCCACCACTGATATTAGACTCATTGCCTAGCAGTTCCCTGGCATGTCCTTGCAAAATAAAGACACAACGTTACCCCCTCCAGCCTTCCGGTACCCCACTCATACTCAACGAAGATACTAAAACCTCTCGATAAGTGACCAATAAAACTAATCTACGTATCTACATAAGTTCCCACCCAGCAGATTCCAACACCTTCCTCCTTTCCTTCCCACAACATTCACACAGTCAAGCCTGGAATTTATCCACCCTTATCCATTTCAAGATCTCGAGCACTGGTGTATTGTCATGAAATTCCAGGATATCACTGTGCCCTTCCCATACTCCCTCATTTCCATGTCCTTCTAAACAGTAAATACAGATAAGTACCCTCTTAAGTCCTGTGGCTCCACACATAGATGATCACACTGATAGTCATGGAACATGGCAGCACATAAACAAGCCTTTCATCCCAGCTAGTCTGTGCCGAACTGTTATACTGCCATCCCATCAACCTGCACCCAGATCATGGCCCTCCATACCCCTTCCATCCAAATGTTGACATTAACCTTGCATCCTCCACTTCCACTCGTCAGATAATCTCCCACTTGAACCACTCTCTAAGTGAAGAACTTCCCCTCATGTTCCCCTTAAACATTTCACCTTTCACCCTTAACCCATGACCTCTCATTCTAGTCTCACCCAACCTCAGTGGAAAAAGCCTGCTTGCATTTACCCCTCATAATTATGTATACCTCTATCAATTCTCCTCTCAGTTTCCTATGCCCCAGGGAATAAAGTCCTTGCCTTTTCAACCCTCTCCCATAACTCAGGACACATCCTTGTACATTTTCTCTGTACTCTTTCAATCTTATTGGTATCTTTCCTGTAGGTAGATGACCAGAATTGCACACAATACTTCAAATTAGGTCTCACCACCATCTTATACAACTTCAATATAACATCCCAACTCCTGTACTTGATACTCTGATTTATAAAGGCCAATGTGCCAAAAGCTTTCTAAATGACCCTATCGACCTGTGACATCCCTTTCTCTGTTAACCCTTTGTTGTCTGATCCTTAAGGGGATCCATTCTGCCCCTGACCATCCTTTCACAGAACATACCTAAAAATCCTTTCGGGCTTATCTTTACTGCACCTACCAGGGGTTTCGCTAGGCCTTTTGCGGCCCTCCTGCGTTCCTTTCTGAGTGTACTCCTTGAGGGATTTGCTTCACCTGAGCTGCTTATCCTTGACATGTGCCTCCTTTCTTCTGACCGGACCCTCAATCTGTGTCTGGTCAGCACAGCCAGCCCCTGGCCCACCCTATGGCCAGTGAAAATGTTCCGCCCCACGTCGTACCTGAGAACGAGCTGCAGCATGACGTCCTCACAGCTGAGAGTGAGCAGGGTCCTGAAGAGACTGAGAGACACCATGCAGAGCTGGTGAAAGGCCAAGCACGCAGTTACAGTCAGTAATTCCCAACCCAGCCCCGCTCACACACAACCCGACACCCCCACACACAACCCGACAACACTCACACAACCCAGCCCCGCTCACACAACCCAAACCCACTCACACACAACCCGACAACACTCACACGCAACCCGACAACACTCACACAACCCGACAACACTCACACAATCCGACAACACTCACACACAACCCAAACCCACCACACACAACCCGACAACACTCACACAACCCAAACCCACTCACACGCAACCCGACAACGCTCACACAACCCAAACCCACTCACACACAACCCAACCCCCCCACACACAACCCGACAACACTCACACAACCCAAACCCACTCACACACAACCCAAACCCACTCACACGCAACCCGACAACACTCACACACAACCCAACCCCACTCACACACAACCCAACACCACTCACACAACCCAAACCCACTCACACACAACCCAAACCCACTCACACGCAACCCAAACCCACTCACACACAACCCAAACCCACTCACACGCAACCCGACAACACTCACACAACCCAAACCCACTCACACAACCCAACTCCGCTCACACAACCCAACACCCCCCCCACACAACCCAAACCCACTCACACACAACCCAACCCCCCCACACACAACCCGACACCACTCACACAACCCAAACCCACTCACACACAACCCAAACCCACTCACACACAACCCAAACCCACTCACACAACCCAAACCCACTCACACACAACCCGACAACACTCACACAACCCAAACCCACTCACACACAACCCAACCCCCCCACACACAACCCGACACCACTCACACAACCCAAACCCACTCACACACAACCCGAACCCACTCACACGCAACCTGACAACACTCACACAACCCGAACCCACTCACACACAACCCAACCCCCCCACACACAACCCGAACCCACTCACACACAACCCAAACCCACTCACACACAACCCAAACCCACTCACACACAACCCAACACCACTCACACAACCCGAACCCACTCACACACAACCCGAACCCACTCACACACAACCCGAACCCACTCACACACAACCCAAACCCACTCACACACAACCCAACACCACTCACACACAACCCAAACCCACTCACACACAACCCGACAACACTCACACAACCCGAACCCACTCACACACAACCCAAACCCACTCACACACAACCCAAACCCACTCACACACAACCCAAACCCACTCACACACAACCCAACAACACTCACACACAACCCAAACCCACTCACACACAACCCAAACCCACTCACACACAACCCAAACCCACTCACACACAACCCAAACCCACTCACACACAACCCAAACCCACTCACACACAACCTGACAACACTCACACAACCCGAACCCACTCACACACAACCCAACCCCCCCACACACAACACGAACCCACTCACACACAACCCAAACCCACTCACACACAACCCAAACCCACTCACACACAACCCAACACCACTCACACGCAACCCGACAACACTCACACAACCCAACACCACTCACACACAACCCAAACCCACTCATACACAACCCAAACCCACTCACACACAACCCAACACCACTCACACACAACCCAAACCCACTCACACACAACCCGACAACACTCACACAACCCGAACCCACTCACACACAACCCAAACCCACTCACACAACCCGACAACACTCACACAACCCGAACCCACTCACACACAACCCAAACCCACTCACACAACCCGACAACACTCACACAACCCGAACCCACTCACACACAACCCAAACCCACTCACACACAACCCAAACCCACTCACACACAACCCGACAACACTCACACAACCCGAACCCACTCACACACAACCCAAACCCACTCACACAACCCGACAACACTCACACAACCCAAACCCACTCACACAACCCAACTCCACTCACACAACCCAAACCCACTCACACACAACCCAAACCCACTCACACACAACCCAAACCCACTCACACACAACCCAACAACACTCACACACAACCCAACCCCCCCCACACAACCCAACTCCACTCACACAACCCAAACCCACTCACACACAACCCAAACCCACTCACACACAACCCAAACCCACTCACACACAACCCAAACCCACTCACACACAACCCAAACCCACTCACACAACCCAACTCCACTCACACAACCCAAACCCACTCACACACAACCCAAACCCACTCACACACAACCCAAACCCACTCACACACAACCCAACAACACTCACACACAACCCAACCCCCCCCACACAACCCAACTCCACTCACACAACCCAAACCCACTCACACACAACCCAAACCCACTCACACACAACCCAACCCCCCCACACACAACCCGAACCCACTCACACACAACCCAAACCCACTCACACACAACCCAAACCCACTCACACACAACCCAAACCCACTCACACACAACCCAAACCCACTCACACACAACCCAACACCACTCACACACAACCCAAACCCACTCACACACAACCCGACAACACTCACACAACCCGAACCCACTCACACACAACCCGAACCCACTCACACACAACCCAAACCCACTCACACACAACCCAAACCCACTCACACACAACCCAAACCCACTCACACACAACCCAACACCACTCACACACAACCCAAACCCACTCACACACAACCCAAACCCACTCACACACAACCCAAACCCACTCACACACAACCCAACACCACTCACACACAACCCAAACCCACTCACACACAACCCGACAACACTCACACAACCCGAACCCACTCACACACAACCCGAACCCACTCACACAACCCGACAACACTCACACAACCCGAACCCACTCACACACAACCCAAACCCACTCACACAACCCGACAACACTCACACAACCCGAACCCACTCACACACAACCCAAACCCACTCACACACAACCCAAACCCACTCACACACAACCTGACAACACTCACACAACCCGAACCCACTCACACACAACCCAACCCCCCCACACACAACCCGAACCCACTCACACACAACCCAAACCCACTCACACACAACCCAAACCCACTCACACACAACCCAACACCACTCACACGCAACCCGACAACACTCACACAACCCAACACCACTCACACACAACCCAAACCCACTCACACACAACCCAAACCCACTCACACACAACCCAACACCACTCACACACAACCCAAACCCACTCACACACAACCCGACAACACTCACACAACCCGAACCCACTCACACACAACCCAAACCCACTCACACAACCCGACAACACTCACACAACCCGAACCCACTCACACACAACCCAAACCCACTCACACAACCCGACAACACTCACACAACCCGAACCCACTCACACACAACCCAAACCCACTCACACACAACCCAAACCCACTCACACACAACCCGACAACACTCACACAACCCGAACCCACTCACACACAACCCAAACCCACTCACACACAACCCAAACCCACTCACACAACCCGACAACACTCACACAACCCAAACCCACTCACACAACCCAACTCCACTCACACAACCCAAACCCACTCACACACAACCCAAACCCACTCACACACAACCCAAACCCACTCACACACAACCCAACAACACTCACACACAACCCAACCCCCCCCACACAACCCAACTCCACTCACACAACCCAAACCCACTCACACACAACCCAAACCCACTCACACACAACCCAAACCCACTCACACACAACCCAAACCCACTCACACAACCCAAACCCACTCACACAACCCAACTCCACTCACACAACCCAAACCCACTCACACACAACCCAAACCCACTCACACACAACCCAAACCCACTCACACACAACCCAACAACACTCACACACAACCCAACCCCCCCCACACAACCCAACTCCACTCACACAACCCAAACCCACTCACACACAACCCAAACCCACTCACACACAACCCAACCCCCCCACACACAACCCGACAACACTCACACAACCCGAACCCACTCACACACAACCCAAACCCACTCACACAACCCGACAACACTCACACAACCCGAACCCACTCACACACAACCCAAACCCACTCACACAACCCGACAACACTCACACAACCCGAACCCACTCACACACAACCCAAACCCACTCACACAACCCGACAACACTCACACAACCCGAACCCACTCACACACAACCCAAACCCACTCACACACAACCCAAACCCACTCACACACAACCCGACAACACTCACACAACCCGAACCCACTCACACACAACCCAAACCCACTCACACAACCCGACAACACTCACACAACCCAAACCCACTCACACAACCCAACTCCACTCACACAACCCAAACCCACTCACACACAACCCAAACCCACTCACACACAACCCAACCCCCCCACACAACCCAACTCCGCTCACACAACCCAAACCCACTCACACAACCCAACCCCCCCCACACACAACCCAAACCCACTCACACACAACCCAAACCCACACACACAACCCAACCCCCCCACACACAATCCAAACCCACTCACACAACCCAAACCCACTCACACACAACCCAAACCCACACACACAACCCAACCCCCCCACACACAACCCAAACCCACTCACACACAACCCGACAACACTCACACACAACCCAAACCCACTCACACAACCCAAACCCACTCACACAACCCAAACCCACTCACACAACCCAACCCCCCCACACACAACCCAAACCCACTCACACAACCCAAACCCACTCACACAACCCAACTCCCCCACACACAACCCAACACCACTCACACAACCCAAACCCACTCACACAACCCAACTCCCCCACACACAACCCAACACCACTCACACAACCCAAACCCACTCACACACAACCCAACACCACTCACACACAACCCAACACCACTCACACAACCCAAACCCACTCACACACAACCCGACACCCCCACACACAACCCAACACCACTCACACAACCCAAACCCACTCACACACAACCCAAACCCACTCACACAACCCAACTCCGCTCACACAACCCAAACCCACTCACACACAACCCGACACCCCCACACAACCCAAACCCACTCACACAACCCAAACCCACTCACACAACCCAACACCACTCACACAACCCAAACCCACTCACACAACCCAACACCACTCACACAACCCAAACCCACTCACACAACCCAACACCACTCACACAACCCAAACCCACTCACACAACCCAACACCACTCACACACAACCCAAACCCACTCACACACAACCCAAACCCACTCACACACAACCCAAACCCACTCACACACAACCCAACACCACTCACACAACCCAAACCCACTCACACACAACCCAAACCCACTCACACACAACCCAAACCCACTCACACAACCCAACTCCACTCACACAACCCAAACCCCACTCACACAACCCAACCCCCCCACACACAACCCGAACCCACTCACACACAACCCGAACCCACTCACACACAACCCAAACCCACTCACACACAACCCAACACCACTCACACACAACCCAACACCACTCACACACAACCCAACACCACTCACACACAACCCAACACCACTCACACAACCCAACACCACTCACACAACCCAACTCCGCTCACACAACCCAACTCCGCTCACACACAACCCAACACCCCCACACACAACCCAAACCCACTCACACACAACCCGACAACACTCACACACAACCCAACACCGCTCACACAACCCAACACCACTCACACAACCCAACACCACTCACACGCAACCCAAACCCACTCACACACAACCCAAACCCACTCACACACAACCCAAACCCACTCACACACAACCCAAACCCACTCACACACAACCCAACACCACTCACACACAACCCAACACCACTCACACAACCCAACACCACTCACACAACCCAACACCACTCACACACAACCCAACACCACTCACACGCAACCCAAACCCACTCACACACAACCCAACACCACTCACACAACCCAACTCCGCTCACACACAACCCAACACCACTCACACAACCCAACACCACTCACACAACCCAACTCCGCTCACACAACCCAACTCCGCTCTCACACAACCCAACACCACTCACACAACCCAAACCCACTCACACAACCCAACACCACTCACACACAACCCAAACCCACTCACACACAACCCAAACCCACTCACACACAACCCAAACCCACTCACACACAACCCGACACCACTCACACACAACCCAAACCCACTCACACACAACCCAAACCCACTCACACACAACCCAACACCACTCACACAACCCAAACCCACTCACACAACCCAACTCCGCTCACACAACCCAAACCCACTCACACACAACCCAAACCCACTCACACAACCCAACACCACTCACACAACCCAAACCCACTCACACAACCCAAACCCACTCACACAACCCAAACCCACTCACACACAACCCAACACCACCCCCACACAACCCACCCCCCCACACACAACCCAAACCCACTCACACACAACCCAACACCACTCACACAACCCAAACCCACTCACACACAACCCAACACCACTCACACAACCCAAACCCACTCACACACAACCCAACACCACTCACACAACCCAAACCCACTCACACAACCCAACTCCGCTCACACAACCCAAACCCACTCACACACAACCCAAACCCACTCACACACAACCCAAACCCACTCACACACAACCCGACACCACTCACACACAACCCAAACCCACTCACACACAACCCAAACCCACTCACACACAACCCAACACCACTCACACAACCCAAACCCACTCACACACAACCCGACACCACTCACACAACCCAACACCACTCACACAACCCGACAACACTCACACAACCCAACACCACTCACACACAACCCAACCCCCCCCACACAACCCAACACCACTCACACACAACCCAACCCCCCCCACACAACCCAACCCCCCCCACACACAACCCAAACCCCACTCACACAACCCAAACCCACTCACACACAACCCAAACCCACTCACACACAACCCAAACCCACTCACACACAACCCAACACCACTCACACAACCCAAACCCACTCACACACAACCCAAACCCACTCACACACAACCCAAACCCACTCACACACAACCCAACACCACTCACACAACCCAAACCCACTCACACAACCCAAACCCACTCACACACAACCCGACACCACTCACACAACCCAAACCCACTCACACACAACCCAAACCCACTCACACACAACCCAAACCCACTCACACACAACCCAAACCCACTCACACACAACCCAACACCACTCACACAACCCAAACCCACTCACACACAACCCAAACCCACTCACACACAACCCAAACACCACTCACACAACCCAAACCCACTCACACACAACCCAAACCCCCCCACACACAACCCAAACCCCACTCACACAACCCAAACCCACTCACACACAACCCAAACCCACTCACACACAACCCAAACCCACTCACACACAACCCAACACCACTCACACAACCCAAACCCACTCACACAACCCAAACCCACTCACACACAACCCGACACCACTCACACAACCCAAACCCACTCACACACAACCCAAACCCACTCACACACAACCCAAACCCACTCACACACAACCCGACCACACTCACACAACCCAAACCCACTCACACAACCCAAACCCACTCACACACAACCCAAACCCACTCACACACAACCCAAACCCACTCACACACAACCCGACCACACTCACACAACCCAAACCCACTCACACAACCCAAACCCACTCACACACAACCCAACCCCCCCACACACAACCCAACTCCACTCACACAACCCAACACCGCTCACACACAACCCAAACCCCCCCACACACAACCCAAACCCACTCACACAACCCAACAGCACTCACACAACCCAAACCCACTCACACACAACCCAACACCACTCACACAACCCAAACCCACTCACACACAACCCAAACCCACTCACACAACCCAAACCCACTCACACACAACCCAAACCCACTCACACAACCCAACAGCACTCACACAACCCAAACCCACTCACACACAACCCAACACCACTCACACAACCCAACTCCGCTCACACACAACCCAACACCACTCACACAACCCAACCCCCCACACACAACCCAACACCACTCACACAACCCAAACCCACTCACACACAACCCAACACCGCTCACACAACCCGACACCACTCACACAACCCAACCCCCCCACACACAACCCAACCCCCCCACACAACCCAACTCCGCTCACACAACCCAAACCCACTCACACAACCCAACCCCCCCCACACACAACCCAAACCCACTCACACACAACCCAACCCCCCCACACAACCCAACTCCGCTCACACAACCCAAACCCACTCACACAACCCAACCCCCCCCACACACAACCCAAACCCACTCACACACAACCCAACCCCCCCACACAACCCAAACCCACTCACACAACCCAACCCCCCCCACACACAACCCAAACCCACTCACACACAACCCAACCCCCCCACACAACCCAACTCCGCTCACACAACCCAAACCCACTCACACAACCCAAACCCACTCACACAACCCAACACCACTCACACACAACCCAACACCACTCACACAACCCAAACCCACTCACACAACCCAACCCCCCCACACACAACCCAAACCCACTCACACAACCCAAACCCACTCACACACAACCCAACCCACTCACACAACCCAACCCACTCACACACAACCCAAACCCACTCACACACAACCCAACACCACTCACACACAACCCAACACCCCCACACACAACCCAAACCCACTCACACACAACCCAACACCACTCACACACAACCCAAACCCACTCACACACAACCCGACAACACTCACACAACCCGAACCCACTCACACACAACCCGAACCCACTCACACACAACCCAAACCCACTCACACACAACCCGAACCCACTCACACAACCCAACACCACTCACACACAACCCAACCCCCCCACACAACCCGAACCCACTCACACAACCCAAACCCACTCACACAACCCAACCCCCCCCACACACAACCCAAACCCACTCACACACAACCCAACCCCCCCACACAACCCAAACCCACTCACACAACCCAAACCCACTCACACGCAACCCGACAACACTCACACAACCCAAACCCACTCACACACAACCCAACCCCCCCACACAACCCAACTCCGCTCACACAACCCAAACCCACTCACACAACCCAACCCCCCCCACACACAACCCAAACCCACTCACACACAACCCAACCCCCCCACACAACCCAAACCCACTCACACAACCCAACCCCCCCCACACACAACCCAAACCCACTCACACACAACCCAACCCCCCCACACAACCCAACTCCGCTCACACAACCCAAACCCACTCACACAACCCAAACCCACTCACACAACCCAAACCCACTCACACAACCCAACCCCCCCACACACAACCCAAACCCACTCACACAACCCAAACCCACTCACACACAACCCAACCCACTCACACAACCCAACCCACTCACACACAACCCAAACCCACTCACACAACCCAAACCCACTCACACACAACCCAACACCACTCACACACAACCCAACCCACTCACACACAACCCAACCCCCCCACACAACCCAACTCCGCTCACACAACCCAAACCCACTCACACAACCCAAACCCACTCACACAACCCAACACCACTCACACACAACCCAACACCACTCACACACAACCCAACACCACTCACACAACCCAAACCCACTCACACAACCCAACCCCCCCACACACAACCCAAACCCACTCACACAACCCAAACCCACTCACACACAACCCAACCCACTCACACAACCCAACCCACTCACACACAACCCAAACCCACTCACACAACCCAAACCCACTCACACACAACCCAACACCACTCACACACAACCCAACCCACTCACACACAACCCAACCCCCCCACACAACCCAACCCCGCTCACACAACCCAACCCCCCCACACACAACCCGACACCACTCACACAACCTGACACCACTCACACAACCCGACAACACTCACACAACCCAAACCCACTCACACAACCCAAACCCACTCACACAACCCAAACCCACTCACACAACCCAAACCCACTCACACACAACCCAAACCCACTCACACGACCCAAACCCACTCACACACAACCCAACCCCACTCACACGACCCAAACCCACTCACACAACCCAAACCCACTCACACACAACCCAAACCCACTCACACACAACCCAAACCCACTCACACACAACCCAAACCCACTCACACAACCCAAACCCACTCACACACAACCCAAACCCACTCACACACAACCCAAACCCACTCACACGCAACCCAAACCCACTCACACAACCCAAACCCACTCACACAACCCAAACCCACTCACACACAACCCAACAACACTCACACACAACCCAACACCACTCACACAACCCAAACCCACTCACACACAACCCAAACCCACTCACACAACCCAACACCACTCACACACAACCCAAACCCACTCACACAACCCAAACCCACTCACACACAACCCGACACCACTCACACAACCCAAACCCACTCACACACAACCCAACCCCCCCACACACAACCCAACACCACTCACACAACCCAAACCCACTCACACACAACCCGACAACACTCACACAACCCAACACCACTCACACACAACCCAAACCCACTCACACAACCCAAACCCACTCACACACAACCCAAACCCACTCACACACAACCCAAACCCACTCACACAACCCAAACCCACTCACACACAACCCAAACCCACTCACACAACCCAAACCCACTCACACACAACCCAAACCCACTCACACAACCCAACACCACTCACACACAACCCAAACCCACTCACACAACCCAAACCCACTCACACACAACCCGACACCACTCACACAACCCAAACCCACTCACACACAACCCAAACCCACTCACACAACCCGACAACACTCACACAACCCAAACCCACTCACACACAACCCAACCCCCCCACACACAACCCGACCACACTCACACAACCCAAACCCACTCACACACAACCCAAACCCACTCACACGCAACCCGACAACACTCACACAACCCAAACCCACTCACACAACCCAAACCCACTCACACACAACCCAACCCCCCCACACACAACCCGACACCACTCACACAACCCAAACCCACTCACACAACCCAAACCCACTCACACACAACCCAACCCCCCCACACACAACCCAACAGCACTCACACAACCCAAACCCACTCACACAACCCGACAACACTCACACAACCCAAACCCACTCACACAACCCAAACCCACTCACACACAACCCAACAACACTCACACAACCCAAACCCACTCACACAACCCGACAACACTCACACAACCCAAACCCACTCACACAACCCAAACCCACTCACACACAACCCAAACCCACTCACACAACCCAAACCCACTCACACAACCCAACACCACTCACACAACCCAACTCCGCTCACACAACCCAACCCCCCCACACACAACCCAACAGCACTCACACAACCCAAACCCACTCACACAACCCAACAACACTCACACAACCCAAACCCACTCACACAACCCAACACCACTCACACAACCCAACTCCGCTCACACAACCCAAACCCACTCACACACAACCCAACCCCACTCACACAACCCGACAACACTCACACAACCCAAACCCACTCACACAACCCGACAACACTCACACAACCCAAACCCACTCACACACAACCCAACAGCACTCACACAACCCAACTCCGCTCACACAACCCAAACCCACTCACACACAACCCAACCCCCCCACACACAACCCAACAGCACTCACACAACCCAAACCCCCACACACAACCCGACAACACTCACACAACCCAACAACACTCACACAACCCAACTCCGCTCACACACAACCCAAACCCACTCACACAACCCGACAACACTCACACAACCCAAACCCACTCACACACAACCCAACCCCCACACACACACAACCCAACCCCCCCACACAACCCAACTCCGCTCACACAACCCAAACCCACTCACACAACCCAAACCCACTCACACAACCCAAACCCACTCACACAACCCAAACCCACACACACACAACCCAAACCCACTCACACAACCCGACAACACTCACACAACCCAAACCCACTCACACACAACCCAACACCACTCACACACAACCCAAACCCACTCACACACAACCCAACACCACTCACACACAACCCAACACCCCCACACACAACCCAACCCCCACACACACAACCCGACAGCACTCACACAACCCAACTCCGCTCACACAACCCAAACCCACTCACACACAACCCGACAACACTCACACGCAACCCAAACCCACTCACACAACCCGACAACACTCACACAACCCAAACCCACTCACACAACCCAAACCCACTCACACACAACCCAACAACACTCACACAACCCAAACCCACTCACACAACCCGACAACACTCACACAACCCAAACCCACTCACACAACCCAAACCCACTCACACACAACCCAAACCCACTCACACAACCCAAACCCACTCACACAACCCAACACCACTCACACAACCCAACTCCGCTCACACAACCCAACCCCCCCACACACAACCCAACAGCACTCACACAACCCAAACCCACTCACACAACCCAACAACACTCACACAACCCAAACCCACTCACACAACCCAACACCACTCACACAACCCAACTCCGCTCACACAACCCAAACCCACTCACACACAACCCAACCCCACTCACACAACCCGACAACACTCACACAACCCAAACCCACTCACACAACCCGACAACACTCACACAACCCAAACCCACTCACACACAACCCAACAGCACTCACACAACCCAACTCCGCTCACACAACCCAAACCCACTCACACACAACCCAACCCCCCCACACACAACCCAACAGCACTCACACAACCCAAACCCCCACACACAACCCGACAACACTCACACAACCCAACAACACTCACACAACCCAACTCCGCTCACACACAACCCAAACCCACTCACACAACCCGACAACACTCACACAACCCAAACCCACTCACACACAACCCAACCCCCACACACACACAACCCAACCCCCCCACACAACCCAACTCCGCTCACACAACCCAAACCCACTCACACAACCCAAACCCACTCACACAACCCAAACCCACTCACACAACCCAAACCCACTCACACACAACCCAAACCCACTCACACAACCCGACAACACTCACACAACCCAAACCCACTCACACACAACCCAACACCACTCACACACAACCCAAACCCACTCACACACAACCCAACACCACTCACACACAACCCAACACCCCCACACACAACCCAACCCCCACACACACAACCCGACAGCACTCACACAACCCAACTCCGCTCACACAACCCAAACCCACTCACACACAACCCGACAACACTCACACGCAACCCGACAACACTCACACAACCCGACAACACTCACACAACCCGACAACACTCACACACAACCCAAACCCACCACACACAACCCGACAACACTCACACAACCCAAACCCACTCACACACAACCCAACCCCCCCACACACAACCCGACCACACTCACACAACCCAAACCCACTCACACACAACCCAAACCCACTCACATGCAACCCGACAACACACACACAACCCGACAACACTCACACACAACCCAACCCCCCCACACACAACCCAAACCCACTCACACAACCCAACCCCCCCACACACAACCCAACACCACACACACACAACCCGACAACACTCACACACAACCCAACCCCCCCACACACAACTCAAACCCCCCCACACACAACCCAACCCCCCCACACACAACCCAACACCACTCACACAACCCAACACCACTCACACAACCCAACTCCGCTCACACAACCCAAACCCACTCACACACAACCCGACAACACTCACACAACCCAGCCCCGCTCACACACAACCCGACAACACTCACACACAACCCAAACCCACTCACACACAACCCAAACCCACTCACACAACCCAAACCCACTCACACCCAACCCAACACCCCCACACACAACCCGACACCACTCACACACAACCCAAACCCACTCACACACAACCCAACACCCCCACACACAACCCAACACCACTCACACACAACCCAACCCCACTCACACACAACCCAACCCCCCCACACACAACCCAACCCCCCCACACACAACCCAACACCCCCACACACAACCCAACACCACTCACACAACCCAACTCCGCTCACACACAACCCGACACCACACACACAACCCAACCCCCCCACACACAACCCAACACCACTCACACAACCCAACACCCCCACACACAACCCAACACCACTCACACAACCCAACACCCCCACACACAACCCAACCCCACTCACACACAACCCAACACCACTCACACAACCCAACCCCCCACACACAACCCAAACCCACTCACACACAACCCAACACCACTCACACAACCCAACACCACTCACACAACCCAAACCCACTCACACACAACCCAACACCACTCACACGCAACCCAAACCCACTCACACACAACCCAACACCACTCACACAACCCAAACCCACTCACACACAACCCGACACCACTCACACACAACCCAACACCACTCACACAACCCAACACCCCCACACACAACCCACCCCCCCACACACAACCCAACACCACTCACACAACCCGACACCACTCACACACAACCCGACACCACTCACACAACCCAAACCCACTCACACACAACCCAACCCCCCCACACACAACCCGACAACACTCACACAACCCGACACCACTCACACAACCCAAACCCACTCACACACAACCCAACACCCCCACACACAACCCGACACCACTCACACAACCCAACTCCGCTCACACAACCCAAACCCACTCACACACAACCCAACACCCCCACACACAACCCAACACCACTCACACACAACCCAAACCCACTCACACACAACCCGACACCACTCACACAACCCAAACCCACTCACACACAACCCAACCCCCCCACACACAACCCAACCCCCCCACACACAACCCAAACCCACTCACACACAACCCAACTCCGCTCACACAACCCAAACCCACTCACACACAACCCAACCCCCCCACACACAACCCAACCCCCCCACACACAACCCAAACCCACTCACACACAACCCAAACCCACTCACACAACCCAAACCCACTCACACGCAACCCAACTCCGCTCACACAACCCAAACCCACTCACACACAACCCAACCCCCCCACACACAACCCAACCCCCCCACACACAACCCAACTCCGCTCACACACAACCCAACCCCCCCACACACAACCCAACACCGCTCACACAACCCAAACCCACTCACACAACCCAACACCCCCACACACAACCCGACACCACTCACACAACCCAACTCCGCTCACACACAACCCAACACCACTCACACAACCCAACACCCCCACACAACCCAACACCACTCACACACAACCCAACACCCCACACACAACCCAACACCACTCACACAACCCAACACCACTCACACACAACCCAACACCACTCACACACAACCCAACCCCCCCACACACAACCCAACACCCCCACACACAACCCAACCCCCCCACACACAACCCAACACCACTCACACACAACCCAACCCCACTCACACACAACCCGACAACACTCACACAACCCAAACCCACTCACACACAACCCAAACCCACTCACACAACCCGACACCACTCACACAACCCGACACCACTCACACACAACCCAACCCCCCCACACACAACCCAACACCACTCACACGCAACCTGACAACACTCACACACAACCCAAACCCACCACACAACCCGACACCCCCACACACAACCCGACACCACTCACACAACCCAACACCACTCACACACAACCCAACACCACTCACACACAACCCAACCCCCCCACACACAACCCAACACCCCCACACACAACCCAACCCCCCCACACACAACCCAACACCACTCACACACAACCCAACCCCACTCACACACAACCCAACCCCCCCACACACAACCCAACCCCCCCACACACAACCCAACACCCCCACACACAACCCAACACCACTCACACACAACCCAACAACACTCACACAACCCGACACCACTCACACACAACCCGACAACACTCACACACAACCCAAACCCACTCACACACAACCCAACCCCACTCACACACAACCCAACCCCCCCACACACAACCCAACCCCCCCCACACACAACCCAACACCCCCACACACAACCCAACACCACTCACACAACCCAACACCACTCACACAACCCAACACCACTCACACACAACCCGACACCACTCACACAACCCAAACCCACTCACACAACCCAAACCCACTCACACAACCCAAACCCACTCACACACAACCCAAACCCACTCACACACAACCCAACACCCCCACACACAACCCAACACCCCCACACACAACCCAACACCCCCACACACAACCCAACCCCCTCACACACAACCCAACACCACTCACACACAACCCAACCCCACTCACACACAACCCGACACCACTCACACAACCCAACCCCCCCACACACAACCCAACCCCCCCACACACAACCCAACCCCCCACACACAACCCAACACCCCCACACACAACCCAACCCCCCACACACAACCCAACACCCCCACACACAACCCAACCCCCCCACACACAACCCAACACCACTCACACACAACCCAACCCCACTCACACACAACCCGACACCACTCACACAACCCAACCCCCCCACACACAACCCAACCCCCCCACACACAACCCAACCCCCCCACACACAACCCAACACCACTCACACGCAACCTGACAACACTCACACACAACCCAAACCCACCACACAACCCAACCCCCCACACACAACCCAACACCACTCACACAACCCAACCCCCCCACACACAACCCAACACCACTCACACACAACCCGACACCACTCACACAACCCAACACCCCCACACACAACCCAACACCCCCACACACAACCCAACCCCCCACACACAACCCAACACCCCACACACAACCCAAACCCACTCACACACAACCCAACACCACTCACACACAACCCGACACCACTCACACAACCCAACACCACTCACACACAACCCAACTCCGCTCACACACAACCCAACCCCCCACACACAACCCAACACCACTCACACAACCCAAACCCACTCACACACAACCCGACAACACACACACAACCCAACACCCCCACACACAACCCAACACCCCCACACACAACCCAACCCCCCACACACAACCCAACACCCCACACACAACCCAAACCCACTCACACACAACCCAACACCACTCACACACAACCCGACACCACTCACACAACCCAACACCACTCACACACAACCCAACTCCGCTCACACACAACCCAACCCCCCACACACAACCCAACACCACTCACACAACCCAACCCCCCACACACAACCCAACACCACTCACACAACCCAACCCCCCACACACAACCCAACACCGCTCACACACAACCCGACACCACTCACACAACCCAACACCCCCACACACAACCCAACACCACTCACACAACCCAACACCACTCACACACAACCCAACACCACTCACACACAACCCAAACCCACTCACACGCAACCCAACACCACTCACACAACCCAACACCACTCACACAACCCAACACCACTCACACACAACCCAACACCACTCACACAACCCAACACCACTCACACAACCCAACACCACTCACACACAACCCAAACCCACTCACACAACCCAACACCACCTCACACACAACCCAACCCCCCCACACACAACCCAACCCCCCCACACACAACCCAAACCCACTCACACACAACCCAACCCCCACTCACACACAACCCAAACCCACTCACACACAACCCAACACCACTCACACACAACCCAACACCCCCACACACAACCCAAACCCACTCACACACAACCCAAACCCACTCACACAACCCAACACCACTCACACACAACCCAACACCCCCACACACAACCCAAACCCACTCACACACAACCCAAACCCACTCACACACAACCCAACACCACCTCACACACAACCCAACCCCCCCACACACAACCCAACCCCCCCACACACAACCCAAACCCACTCACACACAACCCAACCCCCACTCACACACAACCCGACACCACTCACACAACCCAACACCACTCACACAACCCAACACCACTCACACACAACCCAAACCCACTCACACGCAACCCAACACCACTCACACAACCCAACACCACTCACACAACCCAACACCACTCACACACAACCCAACACCACTCACACACAACCCAACACCACTCACACAACCCAACACCACTCACACACAACCCAACACCACTCACACACAACCCAACTCCGCTCACACAACCCAAACCCACTCACACAACCCAAACCCACTCACACAACCCAACACCACTCACACACAACCCAACACCACTCACACAACCCAACACCACTCACACACAACCCAACTCCGCTCACACACAACCCGACACCACTCACACAACCCAACCCCCCCACACACAACCCAACACCCCCACACACAACCCAACACCACTCACACAACCCAAACCCACTCACACACAACCCAAACCCACTCACACACAACCCAACCCCACCTCACACAACCCAAACCCACTCACACACAACCCAAACCCACTCACACACAACCCAAACCCACTCACACACAACCCAAACCCACTCACACACAACCCAACACCACTCACACAACCCAAACCCACTCACACACAACCCAACCCCCCCACACACAACCCAACCCCCCCCACACAACCCAACACCACTCACACAACCCAACACCGCTCACACACAACCCAACACCACTCACACACAACCCAACCCCCCCCACACAACCCAACACCCCCACACACAACCCAACCCCCCCACACACAACCCAACACCCCCCCCACACAACCCAACACCCCCCCCACACAACCCAACACCCCCACACACAACCCAACACCACTCACACGCAACCCAAACCCACTCACACACAACCCAAACCCACCACACAACCCAACCCCCCACACACAACCCAACACCACTCACACACAACCCAACACCCCCACACACAACCCAACCCCCCACACACAACCCAACCCCCCACACACAACCCAACACCACTCACACAACACAACACCACTCACACAACCCAACACCACTCACACAACCCAACTCCGCTCACACAACCCAACACCACTCACACAACCCAACACCACTCACACACAACCCAACACCACTCACACAACCCAACACCACTCACACAACCCAACACCGCTCACACACAACCCAACACCACTCACACAACCCAAACCCACTCACACACAACCCAACCCCCCCACACACAACCCAACACCACTCACACACAACCCAACACCACTCACACAACCCAAACCCACTCACACACAACCCAACACCACTCACACACAACCCGACAACACTCACACAACACAACACCACTCACACAACCCAACACCACTCACACACAACCCGACAACACTCACACAACACAACACCACTCACACAACACAACACCCCCACACACAACCCAACCCCCCACACACAACCCAACCCCCCACACACAACCCAACTCCGCTCACACACAACCCAACCCCCCCACACACAACCCAACCCCCCCACACACAACCCAACACCACTCACACACAACCCAAACCCACCACACACAACCCGACACCACTCACACAACCCAACTCCGCTCACACAACCCAACCCCCCCACACACACAACCCCCCCACACACAACCCAAACCCACTCACACACAACCCAACACCACTCACACAACCCAAACCCACTCACACACAACCCAACACCACTCACACACAACCCAAACCCACTCACACAACCCAACACCACTCACACAACCCAACACCACTCACACAACCCAACACCACTCACACAACCCAACCCCCCCACACACACAACCCCCCCACACACAACCCAAACCCACTCACACACAACCCGACACCACTCACACAACCCAAACCCACTCACACACAACCCAACACCACTCACACACAACCCAAACCCACTCACACAACCCAACACCACTCACACAACCCAACACCACTCACACACAACCCAACCCCCCCACACACAACCCAACACCACTCACACACAACCCAACACCACTCACACAACCCAACACCCCCACACACAACCCAACACCCCCACACACAACCCAACACCACTCACACACAACCCAACCCCCCCACACACAACCCAACTCCGCTCACACACAACCCAACCCCCCCACACACAACCCAAACCCACTCACACACAACCCAACCCCCCCACACACAACCCAACACCACTCACACAACCCAACACCACTCACACACAACCCAACCCCCCCACACACAACCCAACTCCGCTCACACACAACCCAACACCCCCACACACAACCCAACACCCCCACACACAACCCAACACCACTCACACACAACCCAACCCCCCCACACACAACCCAACTCCGCTCACACACAACCCAACCCCCCCACACACAACCCAACCCCCCCACACACAACCCAACACCACTCACACAACCCAACCCCCCCACACACAACCCAACCCCCCCACACACAACCCAACACCACTCACACAACCCAACCCCCCCACACACAACCCAAACCCACTCACACAACCCAAACCCACTCACACACAACCCAACACCACTCACACAACCCAACCCACTCACACACAACCCAAACCCACTCACACAACCCAACACCACTCACACAACCCAACCCCCCACACACAACCCAACACCACTCACACAACCCAACCCCCCCACACACAACCCAACCCCCCCACACACAACCCAACACCACTCACACAACCCAACCCCCCCACACACAACCCAAACACCACTCACACAACCCAAACCCACTCACACACAACCCAACACCACTCACACAACCCAACACCACTCACACACAACCCAACACCCCCACACACAACCCAACACCCCCACACACAACCCAACACCACTCACACACAACCCAAACCCACTCACACACAACCCAACACCACTCACACAACCCAACCCCCCCACACACAACCCAACCCCCCCACACACAACCCAAACCCACTCACACACAACCCAACACCCCCACACACAACCCAACACCACTCACACACAACCCAACCCCCCCACACACAACCCAACTCCGCTCACACACAACCCAACCCCCCCACACACAACCCAACCCCCCCACACACAACCCAACACCACTCACACAACCCAACCCCCCCACACACAACCCAACCCCCCCACACACAACCCAACACCACTCACACAACCCAACCCCCCACACACAACCCAAACCCACTCACACAACCCAAACCCACTCACACACAACCCAACACCACTCACACAACCCAACCCACTCACACACAACCCAAACCCACTCACACAACCCAACACCACTCACACAACCCAACCCCCCACACACAACCCAACACCACTCACACAACCCAACCCCCCCAGACAAAACCCAACCCCCCCACACACAACCCAACACCACTCACACAACCCAACCCCCCCACACACAACCCAAACACCACTCACACAACCCAAACCCACTCACACACAACCCAACACCACTCACACAACCCAACACCACTCACACACAACCCAACACCCCCACACACAACCCAACACCCCCACACACAACCCAACACCACTCACACACAACCCAAACCCACTCACACACAACCCAACACCACTCACACAACCCAACCCCCCCACACACAACCCAACCCCCCCACACACAACCCAACCCCCCCACACACAACCCAACACCACTCACACAACCCAACACCCCCACACACAACCCAACCCCCCCACACACAACCCAACCCCCCCACACACAACCCAACACCACTCACACAACCCAACACCCCCACACACAACCCAACCCCCCCACACACAACCCAACACCCCCACACACAACCCAACCCCCCCACACACAACCCAACACCCCCACACACAACCCAACACCACTCACACACAACCCAAACCCACTCACACAACCCAACCCCACTCACACAACCCAACTCCACTCACACACAACCCAACACCACTCACACAACCCAACACCCCCACACACAACCCAACCCCCCCACACACAACCCAACCCCCACACACAACCCAACCCCCCCACACACAACCCACCACTCACACAACCCAACACCCACTCACACACAACCCAACCCCCCCACACACAACCCAACCCCCCCACACACAACCCAACACCGCTCACACAACCCAAACCCACTCACACACAACCCAACACCGCTCACACAACCCAACACCACTCACACAACCCAAACCCACTCACACACAACCCAACACCGCTCACACAACCCGACACCACTCACACACAACCCAACACCACTCACACACAACCCGACACCGCTCACACAACCCAACACCACTCACACAACCCAAACCCACTCACACACAACCCAACACCGCTCACACAACCCGACACCACTCACACACAACCCAACACCACTCACACACAACCCAACACCACTCACACAACCCAACACCACTCACACACAACCCACCCCCCCACACACAACCCAACCCCCCACACACAACCCAACACCACTCACACAACCCAAACCCACTCACACACAACCCAACACCACTCACACAACCCAACTCCGCTCACACACAACCTGACACCACTCACACAACCCAACACCACTCACACACAACCCAACACCACTCACACAACCCAACACCACTCACACACAACCCAACACCACTCACACAACCCAACACCACTCACACACAACCCACCCCCCCACACACAACCCAACACCACTCACACAACCCGACACCACTCACACAACCCAACACCCCCACACACAACCCAACCCCCCCACACACAACCCAACACCACTCACACAACCCAACACCCCCACACACAACCCAACCCCCCCACACACAACCCAACACCACTCACACAACCCAACACCCCCACACACAACCCAACCCCCCCACACACAACCTGACACCACTCACACAACCCAACACCACTCACACACAACCCAACACCACTCACACAACCCAACACCACTCACACAACCCAACACCACTCACACACAACCCACCCCCCCACACACAACCCAACACCACTCACACAACCCAAACCCACTCACACACAACCCAACACCACTCACACAACCCAACACCACTCACACACAACCCACCCCCCCACACACAACCCAACACCACTCACACAACCCGACACCACTCACACAACCCAACACCCCCACACACAACCCAACCCCCCCACACACAACCCAACACCACTCACACAACCCAACACCCCCACACACAACCCAACCCCCCCACACACAACCCAACACCACTCACACAACCCAACACCCCCACACACAACCCAAACCCACTCACACACAACCCAACCCCACTCACACACAACCCAACACCACTCACACAACCCAACACCACTCACACACAACCCAACACCACTCACACACAACCCAAACCCACTCACACAACCCAACACCCCCACACACAACCCAACACCACTCACACACAACCCGACACCACTCACACAACCCAACACCCCCACACAACCCAACACCACTCACACAACCCAACACCCCCACACACAACCCAACACCACTCACACACAACCCAAACCCACTCACACAACCCAACACCCCCACACACAACCCAAACCCACTCACACAACCCAACACCCCCACACACAACCCAACACCACTCACACAACCCAACACCACTCACACACAACCCAACACCACTCACACAACCCAAACCCACTCACACAACCCAACACCCCCACACAACCCAACACCACTCACACAACCCAAACCCCACTCACACAACCCAACACCACTCACACAACCCAAACCCACTCACACACAACCCAAACCCACTCACACGCAACCCAAACCCACTCACACACAACCCAAACCCACTCACACACAACCCAAACCCACTCACACGCAACCCAAACCCACTCACACGCAACCCAAACCCACTCACACACAACCCAAACCCACTCACACAACCCAAACCCACTCACACAACCCAAACCCACTCACACAACCCAAACCCACTCACACGCAACCCAAACCCACTCACACACAACCCAAACCCACTCACACGACCCAAACCCACTCACACGACCCAAACCCACTCACACAACCCAACACCACTCACACACAACCCAACACCACTCACACACAACCCAAACCCACTCACACAACACAACACCACTCACACACAACCCAAACCCACTCACACAACCCAACACCACTCACACACAACCCAACACCACTCACACACAACCCAAACCCACTCACACAACCCAACACCACTCACACACAACCCGACACCACTCACACAACCCAAACCCACTCACACAACCCAACACCCCCACACAACCCAACACCACTCACACAACCCAACACCACCCCCACACAACCCAACACCACTCACACAACCCAACACCACTCACACACAACCCAACACCACTCACACAACCCAAACCCACTCACACAACCCAACACCCCCACACAACCCAACACCACTCACACAACCCAACACCACTCACACACAACCCGACACCACTCACACAACCCAACACCCCCACACAACCCAACACCCCCACACACAACCCAAACCCACTCACACAACCCAAACCCACTCACACACAACCCAAACCCACTCACACAACCCAAACCCACTCACACAACCCAAACCCACTCACACACAACCCAACAACACTCACACAACCCAAACCCACTCACACAACCCAAACCCCCACACACACAACCCAACACCACTCACACAACCCAACACCCCCACACACAACCCAACACCACTCACACAACCCAACACCACTCACACACAACCCAAACCCACTCACACAACCCAAACCCACTCACACAACCCGACACCACTCACACACAACCCAACACCACTCACACACAACCCAACCCCCCACACACAACCCAACACCACTCACACACAACCCAACACCCCACACAACCCAACACCGCTCACACGCAACCTGACACCAGACAACCCAACCCCACCTCACACACAACCCAAACCCACTCACACACAACCCAACACCCCCACACACAACCCAAACCCACTCACACACAACCCAACCCCCCACACACAACCCAACACTGCTCACACGCAACCTGACACCAGACAACCCAACCCCACCTCACACACAACCCAACCCCCCCCACACAACCCAACACCACTCACACAACCCAACCCCCCCACACACAACCCAAACCCACTCACACACAACCCAACCCCCCCCACACAACCCAACACCGCTCACACGCAACCTGACACCAGACAACCCAACCCCACTCACACACAACCCAACCCCCCCCACACAACCCAACACCCCCACACACAACCCAACACCCCCACACACAACCCAACACCACTCACACACAACCCAACCCCCCACACACAACCCAACCCCACCTCACACACAACCCAACCCCCCCCACACAACCCAACACCCCCACACACAACCCAAACCCACTCACACACAACCCAACCCCCCACACACAACCCAACCCCACCTCACACACAACCCAAACCCACTCACACACAACCCAACCCCCCACACACAACCCAACACCACTCACACAACCCAAACCCACTCACACACAACCCAACCCCCCACACACAACCCAACACCACTCACACAACCCAACACCGCTCACACGCAACCTGACACCAGACAACCCAACCCCACCTCACACACAACCCAACCCCCCCCACACAACCCAACACCCCCACACACAACCCAACACCCCCACACACAACCCAAACCCACTCACACACAACCCAACCCCACCTCACACAACCCAACACCCCCACACACAACCCAAACCCACTCACACACAACCCAACACCCCCACACACAACCCAACACCCCCACACACAACCCAACACCCCCACACACAACCCAAACCCACTCACACACAACCCAACCCCCCACACACAACCCAACCCCACCTCACACACAACCCAAACCCACTCACACACAACCCAACCCCCCACACACAACCCAACACCACTCACACAACCCAAACCCACTCACACACAACCCAACCCCCCACACACAACCCAAACCCACTCACACACAACCCAACCCCCCCACACACAACCCAACACCACTCACACACAACCCAACCCCCCACACACAACCCAACACCACTCACACAACCCAAACCCACTCACACACAACCCAACCCCCCACACACAACCCAAACCCACTCACACACAACCCAACCCCCCCACACACAACCCAACACCACTCACGCAACCCAAACCCACTCACACACAACCCAACCCCCCACACACAACCCAAACCCACTCACACACAACCCAACACCCCCACACACAACCCAACACCACTCACACACAATCCAACACCACTCACACACAACCCAACACCCCCACACACAACCCAACCCCCCCACACACAACCCAACACCACTCACACACAACCTGACACCAGACAACCCAACCCCACCTCACACACAACCCAACCCCCCCCACACAACCCAACCCCCCCACACACAACCCAACACCCCCACACACAACCCAAACCCCCACACACAACCCAACACCGCTCACACGCAACCTGACACCAGACAACCCAACCCCACCTCACACACAACCCAACCCCCCCCACACAACCCAACACCGCTCACACGCAACCTGACACCAGACAACCCAACCCCACCTCACACACAACCCAACCCCCCCCACACAACCCAACACCCCCACACACAACCCAACACCACTCACACACAACCCAACCCCCCACACACAACCCAACCCCCCACACACAACCCAACACCACTCACACAACCCAACCCCCCCCACACACAACCCAAACCCACTCACACACAACCCAAACCCACTCACACACAACCCAACCCCCCACACACAACCCAACCCCACCTCACACACAACCCAACCCCACCTCACACACAACCCAACCCCCCACACACAACCCAACACCCCCACACACAACCCAAACCCACTCACACACAACCCAACCCCCCACACACAACCCAACACCGCTCACACGCAACCCAACACCACTCACACACAACCCAACACCACTCACACAACCCAACACCCCCACACACAACCCAAACCCACTCACACACAACCCAAACCCACTCACACACAACCCAACCCCCCACACACAACCCAACCCCACCTCACACACAACCCAACCCCCCCCACACAACCCAACACCCCCACACACAACCCAAACCCACTCACACACAACCCAACCCCCCACACACAACCCAACCCCACTCACACACAACCCAAACCCACTCACACACAACCCAACCCCCCCCACACAACCCAACACCGCTCACACGCAACCTGACACCAGACAACCCAACCCCACCTCACACACAACCCAACCCCCCCCACACAACCCAACACCCCCACACACAACCCAACACCACTCACACACAACCCAACCCCCCACACACAACCCAACCCCCCACACACAACCCAACACCACTCACACAACCCAACCCCCCCCACACACAACCCAAACCCACTCACACACAACCCAAACCCACTCACACACAACCCAACCCCCCACACACAACCCAACCCCACCTCACACACAACCCAACCCCACCTCACACACAACCCAACCCCCCACACACAACCCAACACCCCCACACACAACCCAAACCCACTCACACACAACCCAACCCCCCACACACAACCCAACACCGCTCACACGCAACCCAACACCACTCACACACAACCCAACACCACTCACACAACCCAACACCCCCACACACAACCCAAACCCACTCACACACAACCCAAACCCACTCACACACAACCCAACCCCCCACACACAACCCAACCCCACCTCACACACAACCCAACCCCCCCCACACAACCCAACACCCCCACACACAACCCAAACCCACTCACACACAACCCAACCCCCCACACACAACCCAACCCCACCTCACACACAACCCAAACCCACTCACACACAACCCAACCCCCCCACACAACCCAAACCCACTCACACACAACCCAACCCCCCACACACAACCCAACCCCCCCACACACAACCCAACACCACTCACACAACCCAAACCCACTCACACACAACCCAACCCCCCACACACAATCCAACACCACTCACACAACCCAACCCCCCACACAACCCGACACCACTCACACAACCCAACTCCGCTCACACAACCCAAACCCACTCACACACAACCCGACACCCCCACACAACCCAACCCCACCTCACACACAACCCAACCCCCCCACACACACAACCCAACACCACTCACACAACCCAACCCCGCTCACACAGAAACTAATCCCATAAGACCACTAGAGCAGAATTAGGGCATTCAGCCCATCGAGTCTGCTCCGTCATTGCATCATGGCTGATTGATTATCCCTCTCAACTCCACTTTCCTGCCTTCTCCACATAATCTTTGATGCCCTGACAAATCAAGAACCAATCAACCTCCACCTTAAATATACCCAATGACGGCCTCCACAGCCGTGAGTGGTAGTGAATAC
Organism: Mobula hypostoma; assembly: GCF_963921235.1. NCBI lineage: Eukaryota > Metazoa > Chordata > Chondrichthyes > Myliobatiformes > Myliobatidae > Mobula > Mobula hypostoma. Next base: position 186,416,264 of record NC_086103.1, read on the forward strand.
CACAGACTCGCCACTATCTGGCTAAAGAAATTCCTTCTCATCTCTGTACTAAATGGATGTATTTCTACTCTGAGGCTGTGCAGTTTGGTCCTAGACTCCCCCACTACAGGAAATATCCTCCCCACATCCACTCTTTCTAGATCTTTCAATATTCGACTGGTTTCAATGAGATCCTACTCATCCTTCTAAACTCCAGTGAGCACAGGCCCTGAGCCATCAAATGCTCCTCATATGATACCCTTTCATTCCCAGAATCGTTCTTGTGAACCTCTCCAAAGTCAGCACATCTTTTCTAGGCCTCAGAAAAGGGGCACAAAACTGTTCACGATACTCCAAGTGAGGCCTCACCAGTGCCTAATAGGCCTTGTTTTTATATTCTAGTCCTCTCGAAATGAATGACATGGCATTTACCTTCCTCACCACCAAGTCAACCTGCAAATTAACCTTTAGGGAGCCCTGCAAGAGGACTCCCTTATCCTCGACTTCCTGACACTGTATTCCACTTGCCAATTCCTTGTCCATTCTCCTAATCTGTCCACATCTTTCTGCTTCCTTAACACTACCTGCTCCTCCACCTACATATCTCCATATTGTCTGCAAACTTATATGCCTTACGTGCCTTCTAAAGCCTCAGCATTACATCCTTGCTTTCATGTTCTAGTCCTCTCAAAACTAATGCGAACTTTGCACCTGCCTTCCTTGCCACAAAGGTGCAGAGGGATAACCTACCCGGGAGTTGCTGTTGATTCGGCCGGTCAGCGTGTCGAGGATCGTGCTGCCCTCATACCGGTGCAGCACAATGAAGCGCAGGAAGGTTTTCAGCAAAGCCACCTCAGTGATGCTGCGCAGGAAAAGGTCCAGGTAGGCTGTGCTGGCGATCATTTCCTCGATGGAGCTCTGTTGAGAACACAGCGCACACAGTCTCTAGATCTGACAGTGCAAATGTCTATACACAGCCTAACACCCACTGGCACCCGATACACTGCAGTTTCAGTGACATGAAACACGAGAATCAGGCCCGCACACACAAAATAGGAACGAGCACCTACAGACAAACAGCTGCGGCCAATGAATTCGCCGCCAGTATTTTCACATCCCACAGTGCTGCTCAGTACCAGCCCTCCCACAGTGTGAGCCCTTCAGTATCACCCTATTTCCACAAAACTATCTTTATTTACACAACAAATACATAAAAATACAAACATTCAGTAGTTACAAGACAGTAAGTAAATTCAAATTAAAATATGATTATTTCTGTCTATAAAACAGTCAATTCCCTAAGGGGCACTCTGGTCCCAGAAATCCCCCTGGGATTTGTGACCTCATGTCCCCTCTCCGAGGACAGACGGGCACAGACGTATCCTCGGAAGAGGGGCAGGTAGTCGTCTCTGGCACAGCCCTCCACTTTCCGCCACCTAGACCCATGAATGGTTATCTTGGCCAGGCCCAGGACCAAGCCCACCAGGAGATGCTCCTCGAGACCTACCCCCTTCTGTACTGGGTGCCCGTATATGAGAAGTGCAGCCAGAACCTGAGTAGCAGCCCTTTCAGAAACTCAAACAGGGGCTGAAACCTCTCACGTTCTGTGTACGCATAGTACACTGACTCCTGGCCACAGAATGGACAGGTGGACGGGGTGTCAGTGAACCTGCTCAGGAACCTGTTGTACGGGACTGCCCAATGCAACACCTTCCACCCCAGGTCCCCACTGTACAGGGGAAGCACCCCTGTGTAAAGAGATTTCCACTGGGGACCTCCTCTGCTGCCTGACGGTAACACGGATCACCAGGGCGTGTCCGGTCAGCAGACGAAGGTGAGGAAGTGAAAGGTGAGCAGGAGCAGCCCGTACAGGAAACGCTTTGAAGCGTCACAGACGGGCACGGTGGGCATTCCCGTGAGACGGCTCCCGTTGTGTGGGACCCTCTCCCGAGTGGTATCCTGAGGCCTGGGTCAGACGAACACTTCCGGCCCATCAGGTGGTGGTGCAGTCGTAACCCCACAAACCTCCTCAACGCCCACCATGATAGTATTGGACCAGTTCCCCCTCGCAGCTAGAGCACCGAGCCCCACCGGCACGGGAGCACCCTGCCTGGATGAGACTAGGCCCCAGACCCTCAATAGCTCTAAGTAAAAGCGAGGCAGTTCCCTCAAAGCATCACAGCTGATGCTGTCCGCTGGAAGTCGCGTGCCCTCCTGCAGGTAGTGCCCCCAGTGGAGAGAGTGCGTCGCCAGCGCGTGCTGTCTCGGAGACTGGTCACAGTACAGGTAACTCTGCAGGGTCCTGAGGGAGAGACTGGTCACAGTACAGGTAATTCTGCAGGGTCCTGAGGGAGAGACTGGTCACAGTACAGGTAATTCTGCAGGGTCCTGAGGGAGAGACTGGTCACAGTACAGGTAATTCTACAGGGTCCTGAGAGAGAGACTGGTCACAGTACAGGTAACTCTGCAGGGTCCTGAGGGAGAGACTGGTCACAGTACAGGTAATTCTGCAGGGTCCTGAGGGAGAGACTGGTCACAGTACAGGTAATTCTGCAGGGTCCTGAGGGAGAGACTGGTCACAGTACAGGTAATTCTACAGGGTCCTGAGGGAGAGACTGGTCACAGTACAGGTAACTCTGCAGGGTCCTGAGGGAGAGACTGGTCACAGTACAGGTAACTCTGCAGGGTCCTGAGGGAGAGACTGGTCACAGTACAGGTAACTCTGCAGGGTCCTGAGGGAGAGACTGGTCACAGTACAGGTAATTCTGCAGGGTCCTGAGGGAGAGACTGGTCACAGTACAGGTAACTCTGCAGGGTCCTGAGGGAGAGACTGGTCACAGTACAGGTAACTCTGCAGGGTCCTGAGGGAGAGACTGGTCACAGTACAGGTAATTCTGCAGGGTCCTGAGGGAGAGACTGGTCACAGTACAGGTAACTCTGCAGGGTCCTGAGGGAGAGACTGGTCACAGTACAGGTAATTCTGCAGGGTCCTGAGGGAGAGACTGGTCACAGTACAGGTAATTCTACAGGGTCCTGAGGGAGAGACTGGTCACAGTACAGGTAACTCTGCAGGGTCCTGAGGGAGAGACTGGTCACAGTACAGGTAACTCTGCAGGGTCCTGAGGGAGAGACTGGTCACAGTACAGGTAACTCTGCAGGGTCCTGAGGGAGAGACTGGTCACAGTACAGGTAATTCTGCAGGGTCCTGAGGGAGAGACTGGTCACAGTACAGGTAACTCTGCAGGGTCCTGAGGGAGAGACTGGTCACAGTACAGGTAACTCTGCAGGGTCCTGAGGGAGAGACTGGTCACAGTACAGGTAATTCTGCAGGGTCCTGAGGGAGAGACTGGTCACAGTACAGGTAATTCTACAGGGTCCTGAGGGAGAGACTGGTCACAGTACAGGTAACTCTGCAGGGTCCTGAGGGAGAGACAGGACACAGTACAGGTAACTCTGCAGGGTCCTGAGGGAGAGACTGGTCACAGTACAGGTAACTCTGCAGGGTCCTGAGGGAGAGACTGGTCACAGTACAGGTAACTCTGCAGGGTCCTGAGGGAGAGACTGGTCACAGTACAGGTAACTCTGCAGGGTCCTGAGGGAGAGACTGGTCACAGTACAGGTAACTCTGCAGGGTCCTGAGGGAGAGACTGGTCACAGTACAGGTAACTCTGCAGGGTCCTGAGGGAGACAGCATCCCCAGTGGAGAAAGTCCACCTGCCTTTTCTGGGTCCTGGAGGCAAAAGCAGTGGTGGGACTAAAGTAATCAGCCGGTACCATATCATGGAGGCGACCAGCTGATTTATAAGTCATGCCATCCCCAGTATGAGATTGCACGAAGGAGGCCTGACCAGTGAACGAGCTGGGCAGAGATCTCTGTCTCCAAATCCCACCAGTTCGCCAGACAGGCCTCCTAGCCGAGCTCAGGTAGACCCCCAAATAGATGAGGTGTGTGGTGCTCCACGCAAATGCCCTCAACCCCTCTGGTAGGGAGTCCACCTGCCACCGACCCACCAAGGGGCCCGCACACTTTTCCCTGTTGACCCTTGCAGAGGACACAGCTGTGAAGACCTACTGGCAGTCTTGCACCCACTGAAAGTGAACATGGTTGATGTTTGACTTCTCTGAGGACTGATGCGATCCCTCTCCTCGAGGGTGCAATTGAAATCCCTCCCCAGGATAACCCACTCACCATGATCTATGGTCCCCAGCAATGAAGACACCTCTCAGAAAAGCCGCGACTGCATTGGGCCGGGCTCAGGGGCATACACATTTACAAAGTGCATTGGCGCACCATCCTGGCGCATGATGAGGTGAAGCAGGTGGCCTGGCATGAGGTCCTCAGCCTCAGGGAGGGGCAAATCCCTTGTTTTTCCTGCTAGGTGCTCCAGGCTAGAAACAAGGGGCCAACAAGATGGCCACCCTGCTGGAAGTAGAGCTGAGGTGGCTCATGTGGGCCCCCTTCTCGCCATTGCAGGAGGCAGGTGGACTCACCACTGGTATGGTGCAGGTTTCCTGCAAGAAGCTCACCACAGATCTCCCGTCCCAGAGGACAGGGTGATGATGGAATCTAAGGAGAGATCCCCTACTGCCACTAATGTTAAGGACCGCATAACTTCATGGCACACCTTATTAAGACACTGAACTAGCAGAGTTCTCTGTTGAGCCTCTCCTGTCTTCGCCCTATAACCCTTCTTCAGGGATTCCAGGAGTCTCTCAAACTGGCAGCTCTCCTTTTGGGTTACCTCAGCACCCTTCCCCTTCTTTTGGAGGGTAGTCCAAATAGACTGAACCACCCCTTGCAGACCCGCCCAGCGATCAGTGGCCAACTGGGCCTTGAAAAGGTTTCCTCCAATAATCCCCCACAAACTGCCGGATCTCCTCAAGAGAGATGGGCTGTGACTCATTGCTGGGGTTGCGGAAGTCGGCCATCTCCGTCCTCACTGCATCCAACGCGCTTGTCACCCTCCAATCGGACATCATCTGCATGTGATGCCACCCCTTCCTGTGGTCCTACCGGGAGACCAGACCACGGGCTCTACCTCGTCCCCAGGACCAGTGACAGAGGGAGGCCTCACCCCCTCTGGATGCAGAATTCCTCCCACATCCTGGGCAGAACCCACCTCCACACCCTCGTCACCCTCTTCGCTCCTTGGCACACGCTCCCTCTGACTAGCTGCATGGGAGGGCGATCCAGAGTTGCTCTGGTCCCTCTCGTGGACTAGACGCTCCTCAGCAGGGCACTTGGCCTGAATAGAGGCAACAATCTGGGAAATTAATCCCACTGATGACCCTCCACCCCCAGGTGATATCTGTTCTACGGGGCTTTAAGTATGCAGCCTCAACTGAAGGCGAGTCCAACTGCTCACATGGCCCCTCTACAGCATGGTCCAGAGATGCCTCCCTAGCAGAGAGCCCCTGTACAACAGGGCTATCCTCCTGCTCCAGGGGGACACACTCTGCACATAGTCTTTACCGAGTATGTCCTCCTCCTCCTGTGGGTCCTGATCCCTGGTCTCAGGGGACACATCCCTCCGCCGTTTCAGGCCGCAGACGTGTTGAGGGACGTTGACCTCCATCTCAGAGGCACTACCTCCCCTCCCTCGAACTCCCCAGGCTTTTGCTGGATTTCGGGAGCCACGGGACCCTCTGAGCTCAGTTCAACAGCAACAACCTGCTCCTTCTCTGGGGGAGAAGCCTTCAGATGCTTTATTTTCTTCTTTGCCTTCCAGCCCACCACATGAACCCACCCGTCCCGGTCACCTGCCCCGTGGCCAGACACGACTTCCACAGGCAGTGACACGGGGTGGTAACGGGGAGGAGGAACAGCCGGAGAGGAAGGCCCAGCAGTATCACCCTGTGCCTCCGAGGCGGAGTCGTCTGCTGACAATTCGGATAATTCTTCCAAATGTGCCCAAACTCTTTACAGGCATGGCACCTCGGGCGACCCGTAGATCAGGGGATAGCATAGTAATGCCCCTGAAAATAAAACTGAAGCCTCCCCCCGACATCCCCACCCTGCTCCAGTTACTTCTGGGGCACCTCGCGGTGACTCAGAACTTTCAATGGATACGATTAAATATTCTCATTTCACCCTCATACAGCTAATAAGCACAACTGCTTCCAAGGTCAGTGCAGTCAACAAAAATGTCTTAATGTGTTTAAACAAACTATCACTGCTTAAAACTGATGGGAATAATGCCGAGTGTGGATGGATTCCTCATTGGATTGCACGTAGAAAAAGTGGCTGCAGTTCAGGGATACAAATGCATTTAAGGAAATGGGGTTTTAAACTCCCAATACCGACTATCTTGCTGGCAAATGTGCAGTCTCTGCTGAATAAAATTGATGATTTTACAGCTAGGGTGCTGTATCAGAGGGACATTAGGTCCAGGTGTGTTCTTTGTTTCACGGAATCCTGGTTAACCCCTTCTGTACCAGATGCAGTGATTCAAATCGACGGGTTCACTGTACACCATCAGGATAGATCTATAGAGTCTCTCAAAAGCAGAGGTGGAGGAATATGCCTCATGATCAACTCTTCTTGGTGCACAAATATATCAGTGCTGTCCCAATTCTACTCATCAGACCTGGAATATCTAGCAGTTAAGTGCCGTCATTTTTACCTACCATGGGAGATCTCCGGGATCATTTTGGTAGCAGTATACATTCCACCTCAGGCCAATGTCCATCAGACTTTAGATGATCTGGGCAATGGGACCAACATGCACGAAACAGCTCACCCTAACACCTTCACCATTGTTTTGGGAGATTTTAACCAGGCCAGTCTGAAAAAATCACTAAGCAATTACCATCAACAGATCACTTGCAATTACAGAGGAAACTACACACTGGATCATTGTTACACTACAATCAAGAATGCCTACCATGCTATTCCACGCCCACACTTCAGAAAGTCTGATCACCTAGCTGTACTTCTATTCCCTGAGTATAGGCAGAGACTGAAGACTGCAGCACCAGCAGTGAGGACCAAGAAGGTTTGGACAAGGGCAACACAGGAGTGCCTACAGGACAGCTTTGAATCGGTGGACTGGACTGTACTCAGGGATTCATCTTCGAGCCTGGATGAGTATGCTGCAGTTGTTACCGACTTCATTAAAACCTGTGTGGATGAGTGTGTGCCTACAAAGACTTGTACATTCCCAAACCAAAAGCCATGGATGAACCAGGAGGTACATCATCTGCTGAAGGCTAGATATTTGGCATTTAAGTCTGGCGACCCAGGCCCATACCAGAAAACAAGATATGATTTGCGGAGGGCTATTTCAAGGGTGAAGAGACAATTTCAAATGAGGTTGGAGGTGACATTAGATATATGACAACTCTGGCAGGGTTTGCAAGACAGTGATTCCTACAAAGCGAAACCCAATAGCATGAATGGCAGCGATGCTTCACTACCAGATGAACTCAACACCTTCTATGCCCGCTTTGAAAGGGAGAATATAATTACAGCTGTGAAGATACCTGCTGCACCCAGTGACTCTGTGATCTCTGTCTCGGAGGTCGATGTTAGGCTGTCTTTAAAGAGAGTGAACACTCGCAAGGCGGAAGGTTCTGATGGAGTACCTGGTAATGCTCTGAAAACCTGTGCCAACCAACTGGTGGGAATATTCAAGGGCATTTTCAACCTCTCACTGCTATGGGCAGAAGTTCCCATGTGCTTCAAAAAGGCAACAATCATACCAGTGCCTAAGAAGAATAATGTGGGCTGCCTTAATGACTATCACCCAGCAGCACTCACATCGACAGTGATGAAATGCTTTGAGAGGTTGGTCATGACTAGACTGAACTCCTGCCTCAGCAAGGACCTGGACCCATTGCAATTTGCCTATTGCCACAATAGGTCAACGGCAGATGCAATCTCAATGGCTCTCCACATGGCTTTAGACCACCTGGACAACACAAACACCTATGCCAGGATACTGTTCATCTACTGTAGCTCAGCATTTAATACCATCATTCCCACAATTCTGATTGAGAAGTTGCAGAACCTGGGCCTCTGACCTCACTTTGCAATTGGATCCTCGGCTTCCTAACCGGAAGATCACAACCTGTGCAGATTAGTGATAACATCTCCTCCTCGCTGACGATCAACACTGGTGCACCTCGGGTGTGTGCTTAGCCCACTGCTCTACTCTCTATATACCCATGACTTTGTGGCTAGGCATAGCTCAAATACCATCTATGAATCGAGAGGGCGTACAGGAGAAAAATATGCCAACCAGTGGAGTGGTGTCGCAGCAACAAACTGGCACTCAACATCAGTAAGAAGAAAGAGCTGATTGTGGACTTCAGGAAGGGTAAGATGAAGGAACACGTAGCAATCTTCATAGAGGGATCAGAAGTGGAGAGAGTGAGCAGTTTCAAGTTCCTGGGTGTCAAGATCTCTGAGGATCTAACCTGGTCCCAATGTATCGATGAAGTTATAAAGAAGGCAAGACAGCGACTATACTTCATCAGGAGTTTGAAGAGATTTGGTATGTCAGCAAATACACTCAGAAACATCTATAGATGTACTGTGGAGAGCAATGTGACAGCCTACATCTGGTATGGCAGCGGTGGGGGGGTGGGGATGAGGGGTTGCTTCTGCACAGGACCGAAAGAAGCTGCAGAGGGTTGTAAATCTAGTCAGCTGCAGCTTGGGTACCTGCCTACAAAGTACCCAGGCCACCTTCAAGGAACAGTGTCTCAAAAAGGCAACGTCCATTATTAAGGACCATGAGCACCCAGGACATGCCCTTTTCTCATTGTTACCACCAGGTAGGAGATACAGAAGCCTGAAGACACACACTCAGTGATTCAGGAACAGCTTCTTCCCCTCTGCCATCCGATTCCCAAATGGACCTTGAACCCGTGAACACTACCTCACTTTTTTAATATATATTATGGAACAAACATAGATCATAGAAATTTACAGCACATTACAGGCCTTTTGGCCCACAATGTTGTGCCGACCATGTAACCTACTCTAGAGACTGCCTAGAATTTATCTAGCGCAAAGCCCTCTATTTTTCTAAGCTCCATGTACCTATCTAAGAGGCTTTTAAAAGACCCTATTGTATCCCTTCCACCGTGCATTCCACACACCCACCACTCTCTGTGTGAAAAACTTACCCCTGACATCCCCTTGGTACCTATTTCCAAGCACCTTAAAATTATGCCCCCTCGTGTTACTCATTTCAGTCCTGGGAAAAAGCCTCTGGCTATCCACACGATCAATGCCTCTCATCATTTTATACACCTCTATCAGGTCACCTCTCATCCTCCGTCACTCCAAGGAGAAAAGGCCAAGTACACTCAACCTATTCTCATAAGGCACGCCTACCATTTACACCATCCTTGTAAGTCTCCTTGTAAATATTATTTCTACTTTTTGCACGACTTTTAATGTATTCAATATACTTATACTGAAATTGATTTACTTATTTATTGATTATTATTATTTTTTTCTTCTTTTTCTGTTTTATGTATTGCATTGAACTGCTGTTGCTCAGTGAACAAATTTCACGGCACATGCCGGTGATAATAAACTGATTCAGACAAGCAGACAGCGTTGAAATGGGAATAGATGGTCATAACCCTGCGGAGGTGCCCTGTACCGTATTGGGGTTATTTTCAATCGCCCCTCGCCGATGGAGCGCAGATAGGGAAAGAGGGCCTTGTCAGGGATAGTGGGGGTGGACGTCAGGGAGTATTACCACCCGCACCTGCTCCACCTACATAAAAACCCTCCCACCCTTAACCCCTGACTCAGGGCCAAAAACATACCCATCGCCGACTTCAAATAGAAAATAGTCTTCCCATCCAAAACCACTGCTGCAACAATCCCCTCACAAACCCCAACAATCTCCACCATGGCTTGGCATTCCTACAGACTGAAGTAGGCACAGTACACTGTACAGCGCACTTTAAAGTCAGGAATCTGAACAGGTAGCCCTGTTCGTCAGCTGCAACTCCCAACCCCGCAGACTCTGCGTAAGACTTCAGCCCAGATATCTTAGAGCCGCACCCCGCCATGCCGCAGTTGGAATTCAAAAGTTCAACACCGCCACTGGGATATTACACAGTCTACACCCAGCGGAACACCAGCAAACAGGCAAAAATAAACACTTCAGACACGAGACAGGACGGAACAGAAAAAGGGGTGGATCGGCAGGGAGGTCCGTGTGATGTTAAGAACCTCAGCGTCGTCCGTGCAGCTGCGAACAACGAACACTTTTCCAGGCTGGTCCGCTGTTCCTCTAACTGCTCCAAAGTCCAAAGTCCTCTCCAGCCAGTCGCCCTGGACTCGGCATTCCGAACGGGAGGGGTATTCCATCCCCGCTCCCGACAAAGTCAGACTCAAATTTTGGCAATCCGCCAGCCACACCCACTGCTCAGCGCCGAGAGACACGGACTAAAAAAATTACTGAACAGAATCCTTCCAGGCAAGGAAACTGTTTCAGTCCGCTGCCGAGGTGATATTCCACACTGCCAAAGTCCTCCGGCAGACTCCAAAACCATTGGAGAGCTCTGACAGTGTGAATCTTTCTCAGTGTGACCCTCCCTCAGTAGCATCCCTCCTTCAGTCTATTAGGGAGCAAGGTCACAGCATGTGGCGGTGGGCGGTGGGGAGGGACGCACAGGAAGCCGGAGAACGGAGCAGGGCAGGAGCAGTAGGGGAGGTGTGAGGCTGTGGGGACAGAGCGGCCGTGTGATGGGGAAGCAGTTCTCAGTTTACCTTGTGGAGGGCAGGCCCCATGACAGGCACCAAGAACCCATTGTGGACGTATTCGACCAGCTGGTTACGCACCAGAGGATGAGCAACCTAGAGAGAGCAAACAGTAGGAAGACATCATGTCACGAGGCACCAGAGACCATCCACCTGCCCCACACCAGCTCAACTTCCCAGACACCTTTGAAATCTCAGTGACTATAATAATAACTTTATTTAGAGATACAGCACGAAACAGGCCCTTCCAGCCCTTTCAGCCGCGCCACCCAGTAACCCAGTTACGTAACCCCAGCCTAGTCACAGGACAATTTACAATGATCCATTAACCTACTAACCGGTACATCTTTAGACCAGAGTACCCTGAGGAAACCCACATGCACACAAGGAGAACGTACAAACTTCTTACAGATGCAGCTGGAGTTGATCTCTGAACTCTGATGACCCCAGCTGTCGTAGTTGCACTGACCCCTACACTACCACGGCACCCTAATAATAATTACAGCGCATTTCTGATACAGACAAGGCAGTTGAAATTGATTTACAATGGGTTTAAAGTGCAAACATGAAAATGTTAACACCGTAAATCAGTGAGTTGTTTTGTTATGTCTCCTCTCTCGCGTGAAAGGGGACACCCTTGCCCTTTATTAAGAAGAGAGAGCCTGTGGTACGTCAAATTGTCGGGTGGACGATTAGTTTTTGTTGTACTGCAGATCATGGTCTTGACTGGGGGCTCTGCTATTGCTTGCTTGGTGGGTGGAGGGAAGGTGCTGATGCTTTTTTGTGGGGGTGGGGGAGGGGGAGGGTCATTGCTTTGCTGCTTGTGCATGGGAGGGGGGAGTAGGGGGCTTTGGGGTTCTAATGTTTTAACTGTCATTCATTCTTTGGGACATTTCTGGTTTTGTGGATATCTGCGAAGAAAAAAAACTCAGGATGTATATTGTATACAGTCTGTAAATAAATATAACGATTGAAACTATTGAAATTAAAGAAATAAAGAAAATAAAAAAGATGTTAGTTAAAAGCAAAGTTAAATACGTCGGTTTTGAGCTGGCATTTAAAAGTGTTAACTGAGTCTGCATCCCTTATAGTTTTAGATACTGAATTCCACAGTTTCGGAGTGTATCAGTAAGTCCCAAATCAGTGGTGGACAACACACACAGCACTCTGTCACGTGACAGCCACCATGGGCAGGTTTGCTGGAGCTGTTGTAAGCTAGCTGGGGGCTGGGAACCGCAGTAATAGGGCTGAGGGTGGGGCAGTTGGTATACAAGTCAATACAGTGTGTAGTGAGACTGTGAGGAAGGACAGGAAGATGATAGGACAAAACTGCAGCCGGTGGAATGAGGTGTGGCGTAACATGGAGGAAAATTCAAGGAGAGTGATGAGTTAAAGATGGCGCCAGAGGTTTCTGCGGACATGGGTGACATTTTCCAGTTCAACTGCGAAACAGGTTAAACCTTCTGTCTTCATGTCTCTTTTCCTGTTTCCAAGGTGGCTGGGGTCCTGTTGGAGTCCATGACCGACAGCTGTGCTCAAACTACGTTCTTCATGGGTGGTGGGTTCGCACTCTTTGGAACTCGCCTGGTGTTCCGGGATCTCCAGGAGCAGTCTGGAAGACGTGTGCCTTCAGGGTGCAGCCCTGTGGATGAGCCGATTCCTCGCCGATGTTGCCGACTGAAACACCATGAGAAATTGAAACATCGAGACAGAGGATGCGGCTCTCTCGATGGTGAGAGAGAGTTTACCGATTCTCGAATCAGAGGGACTTGAATAAAAGACACTGCAGATTGTAACATTAAAACAGAGAGCTGTTGGCCCCCACTCTCGATTAGACAGGAGCAACATCTCTCTGTCCCTCATTACTGGGAGCAAGGGCCTGTTGTGAGGTCAAAGTGTTGAGATGGACAATGGATTCTGATGGACTCTAGATCATGGTCTCGGCTTGCTATTGCTTGGTGGGTGGGGGGTGGAGCTGATGTCTTTGCTGGAGTACGTCGGGTGGGGGAGGACACGGGGAGAGTTGATGCTTTTGCTGCTTCTTGTGTGTGGGGGAGGGGGGCTTTGGGGTTCTAACATTTTTTCTCTCATTCATTCTTTGGGGTTTTATTTCTCTGTTTTGCGAATGTCTGCTAAGAGTAAGAATTTCAGGTTGAACACTCGTAATTAAATTGAACCATTGAACACAGGACTGAAGGTGTTATACTTGAATGCACAGTGTATATAATAAGTCCATAAGACATGAGAGCAGAATTAGGCCCATCAACTCTGCTCTGCCATTCAATCATAGCTAATCCTTCCTTCCCCTCCTCAGCCCTACTGCCCCACCTTCTCTTTTGATGCTGTGTCCAATCAAGAACCTATCAATCTCTGCCTTGAATACACCCAATCATCTGGCCTCCACAGCTGCCTGTGGTAACAAATTCCATCACCCTCTGGCGAAAGAAATTTCCCTGCATCTCTGTTTTAAATTGGCGCCCCTTTATCCTGAGGCTGTGCCCGCTTGTCCTAGACTCCCCCAACATGGGAAACATCCTTTCCACGTCTACTCTGTCTAGGCCTTTCATCATTTGAAAGGTTTCAATGAGATCCCCCTTCACCCTCCTAAATTCCAGCAAGTACAAACCCAGAGCTATCGAGTGTTCCTTATATGATAACCCTTTGTTCCCGGAATCATCCTTGTGAACCGCCTTTGAACCCTCTCCAATGCCAGCACATCTTTTCTTAGATGAGGGGCCCAAAACTGTTCACAACACTCAAGGTGAGGCCTCACCAGTTCCTTATAAAGCCTCAGCATCACATCCCTGCTCTTGTATTTGAGACTTCTTGAAATGAATGCTAACATGGCATTTGCCTTCCTCACCACTGACTCAATCTGCAAGTTAACCTTTACGGTGTTCTGCACAAGGACTCCCAAGTTCCTTTGCATCTCAGATTTTTGGATCTTCTCCCCCGTTTAGAAAATACTCTGGTAGTAGAAGTAAATGTGCAAAGTGCACGACCAGGTATTTTCCAACACTGTATTTCATTTGCCACTTTCTTGTCCATTTTCCTAATCTGTCTAAAACCTTCTACATCCTACCGGTTCCTCCACACTACCTCCCCATCCACCATCTTCATATCATCTGCAAACTTGGCAACAAAGCCATCCTTTCCATCATCTAAAGCATTGATATACAGCATAAAAAGAAGCGGTCCCAACACCAACTCCCGTGGAACACCACTAGTCACTGATAGCCAACCAGACAAGGATCCTTTTATGCAATACACGTAAAAGTTGCTGGTGAACGCAGCAGGCCAGGCAGCATCTCTAGGAAGAGGTACAGTCGAAGTTTCAGGCCGAGACCCTTCGTTTACTCCCACTCGCTGCCTCCTACCAATCAGCCAATGCTCTGACCATGTTAGTAACTTTTCTGTAACTTTTCTTCTGAAAGTCCAAATATACAACATCCACTACATCCCCTTTATCTATCCTACTTGTAAACTCCTCTAAGAATTCCAACAGGTTTGTCAGGCCATATTTTCCCTGAAGGAAACCACGCTGACTTTGAGTACTTGGTGACATAGGCCAATCTCATTCTTAACATTGACTCCAACATCTTCCCAACCACTGAGGTCAGGCTAACTGGTCTATAATTTCTTTTCTGCTGCCTTCCTCCTTGCTTAAAAAATGGAGTGACATTTGCAATTTTCCAGTCCTCTGGTACCATTCCCGAGTCCAATGATTTTGGAAAGATCATTTCTAATACCGCCACAATCTCGAACGCTAACTCTTTCAGAACCCTAGGGTGCAGTTCATCTGGTCCGGGTGACTTATGTACCCTCAGGTCTTTCAGCTTTTTGAGCACCTTCTCTCTTGTAATAGTAACTACACCCACTTCTTTTCCTTCACACACTACAACACCTGCACACAGCTAGTGTCTTCTACAGTGAAGACTGATGCAAAATACTTATTTAGTTCATCTGCCGTTTCCTTGTCCCTCATTATTATTTCTCCCGCCTCATTTTCTAGGAGTCTTATATTCACTCTCATCTCTCTTTTATTTTTTTGATATACTTGAAGAAGCCTTTACTATCCAATCTGATATTGTTTGCTAGCTTCCCTTCATATATCATCTTCTCCCTTCTAGTGATTCTTTTAGTTGCTGTCTGTAGGTTTTTAAAAGCTTCCCAATCCTCTATCTTCACGCTAATTTTTGCTTTGTTGTATGCCCATCTTTTGTTTTTACCTCAGCTTTGACTTCCCTTGTTAGCGACGGTTGTATTATTTTGCATTAGAGTATTTCTTCATTTTTGGGATATATCTGTCCTGCATCTTCGTCATAGATACGAAATAAGATAGAGGAAAGGCTGAGGATCTTTAAGTGCGGTTAGGGTGTGGCAGGTATCACCGAGTCGTGGCTGAAATAAGATCATAGTTGGCAGCTTACTGTCCAAGAATACACTTTGTATTGAAAGGACAGGCAGTTAGGCAGAGTAGGTGGGGTGGCATTTTTGTAAAAAAATGAAATCAAATTCTTATAAAGAGGTGACATAGGATGAGAAGACGTAGAATCCTTATGGGTAGAGTTAAGAACTGCAAGGGGAAAAAGACGCCGAAGGACGTTATACACAAGCCCCTGAACAGTAGCCAGGATGTAGGCTACAAAATACAACAGGAGATAGAAAAGGAATGTAATAACGACAATCACAACCTAGAGAAAATCTGCAGATGCTAGAAATCCAAGCAACGTATACGAATGCTGGAGGAACTCAGCAGGAGATGAGAAGGCATACAGGAGCGAGATATGCCAACTAGTGGAGCGGTGTCGCTGCAACAACCTGGCACTCAATGTCAGTAAGATGAAAGAGCTGATCATGGACTTCAGGAAGGGTAAGACAAAGGAACACATACCAATCCTCATAGAGGGATCAGAAGTGGAGAGAGTGAGCAGCTTCAAGTTCCTGGGTGTCAAGATCTCTGAGGATCTAACTTGGTCCCAACATATTGATGCAGTTATAAAGAAGTTACAGACAGTGACTATACTTCATTAGGAGTTTGAAGAGATTTGGTATGTCACCAAATACATTCAAAAACTTCTATAGATGTACTGTGGAGAGCATTCTGACAGGCTGCATCACTGTCTGGTATTGGGGGGGGGGGGGGCTACTGCACAGGGACCGAAAGAAGCTGCAGAGGGTTGTAAATCTAGTCAGCTCCATCTTGGGTACTACCCTACAAAGTACTCAGGACATCTTCAAGGCGCAGTGTCTCAGAAAGGCAGTGTCCATTATTAAGGACCTCCAGCACCCAGGACATGCCCTTTTCTCACTGTTACCATCAGGTAGGAGGTACAGAAGCCTGAAGACACACACTCAGTGATTCAGGAACAGCTTCTTCCCCTCTGCCATCCGATTCCTAAATGGACATTGATCCCATGAATACTACATCACTTTTTAAATATATATTATTTCTGTTTTTTGCACGATTTGCACTGCTCCGACACCGCACGCTGTCAGAGCAGTGCTGCCAGGATATTCAAGGACACGACCCATTCAGCCAAGACACTTTTCGTCCCTCTTCTCTCCGGGAGATGGCTCAGGAGCTTGAAGACTCGTACGGCCAGATTTGGAAACAGCTTCTTTCCAACTGTGATAAGACTGCTGAATGGATCCTGACCCGGATCTGGGCCGTACCCTCCAAATATCCGGACCTCCTCTTGGTTTTTTAGCACTACGATACTTTCCATTTTCTATCTTCTATTTATGATTTATAATTTAAATTTTTAATATTTACTATCGATTTGTACTCCAGGGAGCGGGAAGCGCAAAATCAAATATCGCTGTGATGATTGCACGTTCTATTATCAATTGTTTGGCGACAATAAAGTATAAAGTATTTTGAGTTGCTTCAATATACGTATACTGCAATTTATTTATTTATTTCCTCCTCTTCTTCTCCTATATTATGTATTGCATTGAACTGCTACTGCAACGTTAACAAATTTCACGACACACGCCGGTGATAATAAACCTGATTCGGATTCTGAGTGGGTGAATCAAGTTGGTTGAGACAGTCTTGAGGAGGGCTCCATAGAGTGCATCCATGATGACTTTCTTGAACAGCACCTTACTGACCCTACAAGGGAACACGCTATCTTAGATCTGGTCCTGTGCAAGGACAGTAAGGATGTGGAGAGCCGGCCTTGGATAACTAAGGAAATAAAAGAAGGCACCAAACTAAAAGCTTGTGCATACAAAGTTGCCAAGAGTAACAGGAAACTGAAAGATTGGGAAAACTTTAAAAAGCAACAAAGAACCACAAAGCAAGCAATAAAGAAAAGGAAGATAGATTATGAAAATAAACTAGCACAAAATATGAAAATGAATAGTAAAAGTTTTATAATTATATAAAGCGGAAAAGGGTGGCTAAGGTGAATGTAGGTCCCTCTGAGTACGAGAAGGGGTAATTGATATTGAGTAATGAGGAAAAGGCAGAGGCTTTGAATGACTATTTTGTGTCGGTCTTCACGGAGGAGGACACATCAAACACGCCAAAGAGAGATGTTATCGATGCGATGGGAGGTGAGGACCTCCATACAATAGCTATCACTAAAGAGGTATTGCTGAGCAAACCTGTGGGCCTGAAGGTAGTTAAGTCCCCTGTCCTGATGGAATGCATCCCATGCTACTGAAAGAAACATAGAAAACCTACAGCACAATACAGGCCCTTTGGCCACAAAGCTGAGCCAAACATGTCCTTACCTTAGAAATTACCTAGGGTTACACATAGACCTCTATTTTTCTAAGCTTCATGTACCTATCCAGAAGACTCTGAAAAGACCCTATTGTATCTGCCTCCACCACCATCGCTGGCAGCCTATTCCACGCACTCACGTAAAAAACTTACCCTGACATCTCCTCTGTACCTACTTCTAAGCTCGTTAAAACTGTGCCCTCTTGTGGCAGCCATTTCAGCCCTGAGAAAAAGCCTCTGACTATCCACATGATCAATGCCTCTCATCATCTTATACACCTCTATCAGATCACCTCTCAACCTCTGTTGCTCCAAGAAGAAAAGGTCAAGTTCACTCAACCTAAGGCATGCTCCCCAATCCAGGCAACATCCTTGTAAATCTCCTCTGCACCCTTCCTATGGTTTCCACATCCTTCTTATACTGAGGCGACCAGAACTGAGCACAGTACTCCAAGTGGGGTCTGACCAGGGTCCTATATAGCTGCAACATTGCCTCTCAGCTCCTAAACTCAATCCCATAATTGATGAAGGCCAATGCACCGTATGACTTCTTAACCACAGAGTCAACCTGTGCAGCTGCTTTGAGCGTCCTATGGACTCAGACCCCAAGATCCCTCTGATCCTCCACACTGTCAAGAGTCTTACCATTAATACTATATTCTGCCATCATATTTGACCTACCAAAATGAACCACCTCACACTTATCTGGGTTGAACTCCATCTGCCACTTCTCAGCCCAGTTTTGCATCCTATCAATGTCCCGCTATAACCCCTGACAGCCCTCCACACTATTCACAACACCCTAAACCTTTGTGTCATCAGCAAACTTACTACCCATCCCTCCACTTCCTCATCCAGGTCATTTATAAAAATCATGAAGAGTAAGGGTCCCAGAACAGATCCCTGAGGTACACCACTGGTCACCGACCTCCATGCAGAATATGAACCATCTACAACCACTCTTTGCCTTCTGTGGGCAAGCCAGTTCTGGATCCACAAAGCAATGTCCCCTTGGATCCCATGCCTCCTTACTTTCTCAATAAGCCTTGCATGAGGCACCTTATCAAATGGCAGAAGTTATAGTAGAGGTTTTGGTGATGATTTACCAAAATTCTCTGGACTTTGGGTAGGTCCCAGCGGACTGGAAGATGGCGAATGTCACACCACTGTTCAAAAAAGGATGTAGGCAAAAGGCAGGTAACTATAAGCCAGTTAGTTTAACACCTGTAGCTGGGAAAATGCTTGAAGCTATCACTAAAGAAGAAATAGCAAGGCATCTGGAAAGAAATGGATCCATCAGGCAGATGCAGCATGGATTCAGAAAGGGCAGGTCCTGTTTGACAAACTTACTGGAGTTATTTGAGGATATAATGAGCGCAGTGGATAGAAGGGAACAGATGAACGTTATTTACTTGGATTTCCAGACGGTGTTCGATAAGGTGCTACATAAAAAACTTATCCATAAGATAAGGATGCATAGGATTGGGGGTGATGTGTCAACATGGATAGAGAAATGATTAACTAATAGAAAGTGGAGAGTTGGGATACATGGGCGTTACTCTGGTTGGCAATCAGTGGTGAGTGATGTACCGCAGGGGTCGGTGTTGGGCCCACAACTGTTCACAATATACATTAACGATCTGGAAGAGGGGACCGAGTGTAGTGTATCTAAGGTTGCTAATGATATTAAATTGAGTGGAAAAACAAATTGTACAGAAGATACAGAGAATCTGCAGAGAGACATAGATAGGTTAAGTGAGTGGGCAGGGGTATGACAGATGGAGTACAATGTTGGTAAGTACAAGGTCATCCACTTTGGAAGGGAAAATGGAAGAGCAGATTATTACTTAAATGGTAAAAAACTGCAACATGTTGCTGTGCAGAGGGACTTGTGAGTGGTTGTGCAGGAATCACAAAAGGTTGGTTTACAGGTGCAGCAGGATATCAAGAAGGCAAATGGGATGTTGGCCTTCATTGCTAGAGGGATTGAATTGAAGAGCAGGGAGGTTATGCTGCAACTGTACAGGGTACTGGTGAGGCTGCACCTGGAGTACTGTGTGCAGTTCTGGTCTCGTTACCTGAGGAAGGATATACCGGCTGTGGAGATGGTGCAGAGAAGGTTTATCGGTTTGATTCCAGAGATGAGGGGTTTAGACTATGAGGAGAGATTGAGTCGCCTGGGTCTGTACTTGTTGGAATTCAGAAGAATGAGAGGAGATCTTATAGAATCATATAAAATTAAGAAAGGAATAGATAAAGTAGAGACAGGAAAGTTGCTTCTACTGGTCGGTGAGACTAGAACTAGGGGACATAGCCTCAAGATTTGGGGGAGTAGATTTAGAATGGAAGTTAGGAGGAACTGTTTTTCCCAGAGAGTGGTGAACCTGTGGAATTCTCTGCCCAATGAAGCAGTGGAGGCTACCTCGTAAATATATTTTTAAGGCAAGGTTGGATAGATTTTTGCGGAGATGAATACATGGTCAGATCAGCCATGATCTTATTGAATGGTGGAGCAGGCTTGACAGGCCAGATGGCCGACTCCCGCTCCTATTTCTAATGTTCTTATGCTTCTGGCTGAGGCACTTCATCAGGAGCTGGCCAAAGTTGATTTGAAGGGGATACTAGCAGGGATGACGGCAGAAAAACGACGCCAGAGTTTCTGATGGGGATTTGGAAGGCACACGATAGGTACATCCAGAAGATAAATAAGTATTCTAAAGGGATAATGACACAACCATAGCTGATAAGGAAAGTCAAAGATACCATAAAAGCAATAGAGGGGGCATATGACTGAGCAAAAATTAGTGGGAAGTTAGAGGATTGGGAAATTTTTAAAAACCAACAAAAGGCAACGAGAAAAACCATAAGGAGAATAAAGATTAAATATGAAGTTAATCTCATAAATAATATAAAAGAGGATACCAAAAGATTTTTTCAGATATACATAGAGTTAAAGAGAGGTGAGAGTAGATATTTCATCGCAGGAAAATGATGCTGGAGAGGTAGTAATTGGGGGCAAAGAGATGGCAGATGAACTGAACAAGTATTTTGTGTTAGTTTTCACTATGGAAGACACTAGCAGTATGCCAGGAACATGAGTATGTTAGGGGGTTGAAAAAATGAGTATAGTTGGTATTACTAAGGAAAGGTGCTTGGGAAGCTGAAGACAGATAAACTACCTGGACCAGATGGACGATACCTCAGGGTTCTGAAAGAGGCAGCTGAAGAGATTGTGGAGGCATTAGTAACGATCTTTCAAGAAACACCAGATTCTGGGACAGTTCCAGAGGACTGAAAAATTGCAAACGTCACTCCACTCTTCAAAAAGGGCCAGAGAATCAGAATCAGGTTTATTATCATCGGCAAGTGTCGTGAAATTTGTTAACTTAGCAGTGGCAGTTCATTGCAATACATAATATAGAAGAAAAATATTAATAAATAATTAAATCAAATACAGTACACATATATTGAATAGATTAAAAACTGTGCAAAACCAGAAATAACATACATTAAAAAAGTGAGGTAGTGTTCACGGGTTCAATGTCCATCTAGGAATTGGATGGCAGAGGGGAAGAAGCTGTTCCTGAATCACTGAGTGTGTGTCTTCAGGCTTCTGTACCTCCTACCTGATGGTAACAGTGAGAAAAGGGCATGCCCTGGATGCTGGAGGTCCTTAATATTGGATGCTGCCGTTCTGAGACGCTGCTTCTTGAAGATGTCCAGGGTACTTTGTAGGCTTGTACCCAAGATGGAGCTGACTAGATTTATGACCCTCTGCAGCTTCTTTTGGTCCTGTGCAATAGCACCTCCCCCTCCCAATCAGACAGTGATGCAGCCCATGAGAATGCTCTCCACGATACAGCTACAGAACTCTTTGAGTAGTTTTGATGACATACCAAATCTCCTCAAACTCCAAATGAAGTATAGTCACTGTCTGTAACTTCTTTATAACTGCATCGACATGTTGGGACCAGGTTAGATCCTCAGAGATCTTGACACCCAGGAACTTGAAACTGCTCACTCTCTCCACTTCTGACCCCTCTCTGAGGATTGGTATGTGTTCCTTCATCTTACCCTTCCTGAAGTCCACAATCAGCTCTTTCGTCTTACTGGCGTTGAGTGCCAGGTTGTTGCTGTGACACCATTCCACTAGTTGGCATATCTCACTCCTGTATGCCCTCTCGTCTCCATCTGAGATTCTACCAACAATAATTGTATCATCAGCAAATTTATAGATGGTATTTGAGCTATGCCGAGCCACAAAGTCATGAGTAGAGCAGTGGGCTAAGCACACACCCCTGAGGTGTGCCAGTGTTGATCGTTAGCAAGGAGGAGATATTATCACCAATCTACAAAGATCGTGGTCTTCCGTTTTGGAAGTTGAGGATCCAATTGCAGAGGGAGGTACAGAGGCCCAGGTACTGTAACTTATCAATCAGGATTGTGGGAATGATGGTATTAAATGCTGAGGTATAGTCGATAAACAGCATCCTGATGTAGGTGTTTGTGTTATCCAAGTGGTCTAAAGCCGTGTGGAGAACCACTGAGATTGCATCTGCTGTTGACCTATTGTGGCGATAGGCAAATTGCAATGGGTCCAGGTCCTTCTTGAGGCAGGAGTTCAGTCTAGTCATGACCAACCTCTCAAAGCATTTCATCACTGTTGATGTGGGTGCTACTGGGCGATAGTCATTAAGTCAGCTCACATTATTCCTCTTAGGCACTGGTATAATTGTTTCCTTTTTGAAGCAAGTGGGAACATCCACCATAGCAGTGATAGGTTGAAAATGTCCTTGAATACTCCCGCCAGTTGGCTGACACAACTTTTCAGAGCCTTACCAGGTACTCCGTTGGGGCTTTCCACCTTGCGAGGGTTCACCCTCTTTAAAGACTGCCTAACATCGGCCTCTGAGACAGAGATCACAGAGTCATCAGGTGCAGCAGGGATCTTCACAGCTGTAGTTATATTCTCCCTTTCAAAGTGGGCATAGAAGGCATTGAGTTCATCTGGTAGTGAAGCATTACTGCCATTCATGCTATTGGGTTTCGCTTTGTAGGAATTACTGTCTTACAAACCCTGCCAGAGTTGTCGTACATCCAATGTCGCCTTTAACCTCATTCGAAATTGTCCCTTCGCCCTTGAAATAGCCCTCTGGTGCAGACCCGAGTCACCAGTGTTGAATGCCAGAGATCTAGCCTTCAGCAGATGACATACCTCCTGGTTCATCCACGGCTTTTGGTGAGAATGTACAGCATGCCCTTGTGGGCACACACTCATCCACACAGGTTTTAATGAAGTTGGTAACAACTGCAGCATACTCATCCAGATTTGAAGATGAATAATTGAATATGGTCTAGACCACCAATTCAAAGCAGTCCTATAGGCACTCCTGTGCTTCCCTTGTCCATACCTTCATGATCCTCACTACTGGTGCTGCAGTCTTCAGTCTCTGCCTATACTCAGGGAGTAGAAGTACAGCCAGGTGATCAGACTTCCCAAAGTGAGAGCGTTGAACAGCACAGTAGGCATTCTTGATGGTGGTGTAACAATCGTCCAGTGTATAGTTTCGTCTGGTATTGCAAGTGATCTGTAGATGGTAAATGCTTAGTGATTTTTTCAGACTGAAGAAGAAGAAAATCTCCCAAAGCTATGGTGAAGTCTTTAGGGTGCGCTGTTTCGTGCGTATTGATCCCATTGCTCAGATCATCTAAAGCCTGATGGACATTGGCCTGAGGCAGAAGGTATACTGCTACCAAAATGATCCCGGAAATCTCCCATGGTGGGTAAAATGGATGGCACTTTACTGCTAGATATTCCAGGTCTGGTGAGCAGAATTGGGACAGCACTAATATATTTGTGCACCAAGAAGAGTTGATCATGAGGCATATTCCTCCACCTCTGCTTTTGAGAGACTCTGTAGATCTATCCTGACGGTGTACAGTAAACCCGTTGATCTGGATCACTGCATCCGGTGCGGAAGGGGTTAACCAGGATTCCGTGAAACAAAAGACGCACGCAGTCCTAATGTCCCTCTGATTCAGCACCCTAGCTCTGAGATCATTGACTTTATTCACCAGAGACTGCACATTTACCAGCAAGATAGTCAGTTTTGGGAGTTTAAATCCCTGTTTCCTTAAACGCACTTGTAACCCCACTCTGCACCCATGTTTCCTCTGTGGAATCTGGCGAAGAGTATGTCCACAATCTGCCTTGTTTCCGTCAGTTTCAGGCAGCGATAGTTCATTTAATCTCATTAACACATCTTTGTTAACTGTACTGACCTTGAAAGCAGTTGTGTTTTTTAGCTGTATCAGGCTGAAACAAGAATATTTAATCATATCCATAGAGAGTTCTGCTGCCACACAAGTTGCCCTGGAAAGCAGGAGAAAGGCCAGTTCAACTGACTTCAGTGGCTGGAAAGATGTTGGAGTCCATTATTAAGGATGAGGTTTTGGGAATCGTGGAGGTGCATGATAAAATAGGCCAAAGTCAAAATGGTTTCCTTAAGGAGAAATCTGTTGGAATTTTTTGAAGAAATATCAGGCAGGATAGACATAGGACAGTCAGTAAGACCATAAGACCATAGGCTATAGGAGCAGAAGCGGGTCATTCGGCCCATTGAGTCTGCTCCACCATTCAATCACGGGCTGATCCAATTCTTCTGGTCATCCCCGCTCCCCTGCCTTCTTCCCATACCCTTTGATGCCCTGGCTAATCAAGAACCTATCTATCTCTGCCTTAAATGCACCCAATGACTTGGCCTCCGTAGCCGCTCGTGGCAATAAATTCCACAGATTTACCACCCTCTGACTAAAGTAATTTCTCCGCATCTCTGTTCTAAAAGGACGTCCTTCAATCCTGAAGTTGTACCCTCTTGTCCTAGAATCCTCTACCATGGGAAATAACTTTGTCATATCTAATCTGTTCAGGCCTTTTAACATTCGGAATGTTTCTATGAAATTCCGCGCCCCCCCCCCCCCATTCTCCTGAACTCCAGGGAATACAGCCCAAGAGCTGCCAGACGTTCCTCATACGGTAACCCTTTCATTCCTGGAATCATTCTTGTGAATCTTCTCTCTAATGTCAGTATATCCTTTCTAAAATAAGGAGCCCAAAACTGTACACAATACTCCAAGTGTGGTCTCACGAGTGCCTGATAGAGCCTCAACATCACATCCCTGCTTTTATATTCTATACCTCTAGAAATGAATGCCAACATTACATTTGCCTTCTTCACCACCAACTCAACCTGGAGGTTAACCTTTAGGGTATCATGCACAATGACTCCCAAGTCCTTTTGCATCTCTGCATTTTGAATTCTCTCCCCATCTAAATAGTAGTCTGCCCGTTGACTTCTTCCACCAAAGTGCATGACCATACACTTTCCAATGTTGTATTTCATTTGCCACTTCTTTGCCCATTCCCCTAAACTATCTAAGTCTCTCTGCAGACTCTGTTTCCTCAACACTACCCGCTCCTCCACCTATCTTTGTATCATCGGCAAACTTAGCCACAAATCCATTAACACCGTAGTCCAAATCATTGACATACATCGTAAAAAGCAACGGTCCCAACACCGACCCCTGTAGAAATGCACTGGTAACCAGCAGCCAGCCAGAATAGGATCCCTTTATTCCCACTCTCTGTTTTCTGCCGACCAGTCAATGCTCCACCCATGCTGGTAACTTCCCTGTAATTCCATGGGCTCTTATCTTGCTAAGCAGCCTCATGTGTGGCACCTTGTCAAAGGCCTTCTGAAAATCCAAGTACACCACATCTAATACATCTCTCTTGTCTACCTTGCTAGTAATTTCCTCAAAAATTGAAGTATGTTAGCCAGGCAGGATTTTCCTTTCAGGAAGCCATACTGGCTTTGGTCTATCTTGTCATGTGCCTCCAGGTACTCCGTAATCTCATCCCTAACCACCAATTCCAACAACCTCCCAAACACTGATGGTCAAGCTAACAGGTCTATAGTTTCCTTTCTGCTGCCTCCCACCCTTCTTAAATAGCGGAGTAACATTTGCAATTTTCCAGTCATCTGGTACAATGCCAGAATCTATCAATTCTTGAAAAATCATTGTTAATACCTCTGCAATCTCTCCAGCTACTTCCTTCAGAACCTGAGGGCGCATTCCATCAGGTCCAGGTGATTTATCCACCCTCAGACCATTAAGCTTTTTGAGCACCTTCTCAGTTGTAATTTTCACTGCACAAACTTCACTTCCCTGACACTCTTTAATGTCCGGTATACTGCAGACGTCTTCCACTGTGAAGACTGATGCAAAATATGCGTTCAGTTCCTCTGCCATCTCTGTGTCTCTCATTACCATATCTCTAGTGTCATTTTCTATTGGTCCTGTATCTACCCTCAACTATCTTTTACCCTTTATATACTTAAAAAAGCTTTTAGTATCTTCTTTGATATTAGTGGCCAGCTTCCTTTCATAATTCATCTTTTCCTTCCTAATGACTTTCTTAGCTTCCTTCTGCAAGTTTTTAAAAGCTTCCCAATCCTCTATCTTCCCACTAACTTTGGCTTCCTTGCAAGCTCTCTCTTTTGCTTTTACTTTGGCTCTGACTTCACTTGTCAGCCATGGTAGTGTCCTTCTTCCATTCGAAAATTTCTTATTTGGAATACATCTGTCTTGCACTTCCCTCAATTTTCGCCGAAACTCCAGTCATTTCTGCTCTGCTGTCCTTCCTGCAAATGTCCCTTTCGAGTCGACCTTGGCCAGTTCCCCTCTCATGCCATTGTAATTTCCTTTATTCCACTGAAATACCAACACATTGGAATTTAGTTTCTTCTTCTCAAATTTCAAAGTGAGCTCGATCATATTGTGATCACTGTTCCCTAGGAGTTCCTTAACCTTAAGCTCTCTTATCACCTCTGATCACTACACAACACCCGATCCAGCACAGCCAATCCCCTAGCGGGCTCAACAACAAGCTGTTCTAAAAAGCCGTCCCTTAGACATTCTACAAATTCTCTCTCTTGAGGTCCACTACTGGCCTGGTTTTTCCAATTCATTTTCATAATAAAATCCCCAACGTTTATCATGACATTGCCCTTCTGACACGCCTTTTGTATCTCCTGGTGTAGTCTGTAATGCACATCCCGGCTGCTGTTTGGAGGCCTGTATACAACTGCCATTAGGGTCCTTTTACCCTTGTCATTTCTTAATTCAACCCATAGAGACTCTACACCTTCTGATCCTATGTCATCCCTTTCTAATGATTTAATATTACTTCTTATACACAGGGCCACACCACCCCCTCTGCCTACTAAACTATCTTTCCGATACACTGTATATCCTTGGACATTCAACTCCCAATGGCAGCCATCCTTTAGTCAAGCTTCAGAGATGACCGCAACGTCAGACTTGACAATCTGTAGCTGAATTTCAAGATTGTTCATTTTATTTCTTATGCTGTGTGTATTAAAATGCAACAATTTCAGTCCAGTATTTGTTGCTTTCTGCCTTAACTGCACCACACCTCTATTGCCCTGTAACTCATCCCACAGCTGTGATTAAGCCTCATCTGCTGCCCGTCCTTTCTATCAACTCTGTTGCACGCTATCTTTGATTTATTTCTGTTTTCCCCTTGCTCAGCCCTCTCACTCTGGTTCCCATCCCCCTGCAAAACTAGTTTAAACCCTCCCTAACAGCTCTATTAAACCTGCCCGCTAGGATATCGGACCCCTTTGGGTTCCGGTGTAACCTGTACTTTTTGTACAGGTCGTACCTCCCCAGAAGAGGCCCCAAAGAATCCAGGAACCCGAAGCCCTGTCCCCCACACCAGCCTCTCAGCCATGCGTTAATATGTCTGATCACGCTATTCTTGCACTCGTTAGCACATGGCACAGGCAGCAATCCTGAGATTACTACCCTGGAGCTCCTGCTTTTCAGCTTCCTACCCAACTCCCTGAATTCTCTCTTCAGGACCTCCTCTCTTTTTCTACCTATGTCATTGGTACCAACGTGTACCAAGACTTCTGGCTGTTCACCCTCTCCCTTCAGAATACTCTGCTCCCGATCCGCGACATCCCGTACCCTGGCACCTGAGAGGTTGTTTATTTGAATTTTCAGAAGGCCTTTGACAAGGCACTGCATATAAGGCTGCATAACAAGGAAAGAACCCATAGTATTACAGGAAAGATACTAGCATGGATAGAAGATTGGCTGACTAGCAGGAAACGAAGAGTCAGAATAAACTCAGCTGTTTCTCCTTGGAGCGACGGAGGATGAGAGGTGACCTGATAGAGGTGTATAAGATGATGAGAAGCATTGATCGTGTGGATAATCAGAGGCTTTTTCACAGGGCTGAAATGGTTAACACGACAGGGCACAGTTTTAAGGTGCTTGGAAGTAGGTACAGAGGAGATGTCAGGGGTAAGTTTTTTACGCAGAGAGTGGTGTGTGTATGGAACGGGCTGCCGGCGACAGTGGTGGAGGCGGTAACGATAGGGTCTTTTAAGAGACTCCTGGATAGGTACATGGAGTTTACAAAAATAGAGGGCTATGGGTAACCCTAGGTGATTTCTAAGGTAAGGACAGTTTCGCCACAGCTTTGTGGGCCGTAGGGCCTGTATTGTGCTGTAGGTTTTCTATGTTTCTATTCTATGTTTAAAGAGCATCTATTCTGATTGGCTGCTGGTGACTAGTGGTGTTCGACAGGGGGTGGTATTGGAACTGCTTCTTTTCACGTTATATTTCATCAGTTTGTATGATAAATTGATGGCTTTGTGGCCAAGTTTGCAGATGGAGTGGCAGGGACAGATTGGGAGAATGGACAAAGAAGTAGCAGATGGAATATAGTGTAGGGAAGTGTATGGTCATGCACATCCGTAGAAGGAATAAAGGCACGGGCTACTTTCTAAATGGGGAGAAAATTTTTGAAAAACTGTGGTGCAAAGGAACTTGGGAGAACTCGTACAAGATTCCCTAAAGGTTAATTTGCAGGTAGAGCTGGTGGCAAGGAAGGCAAATGCAATTTCAGCACTCACTTTGAGAGGACTAGAATGTAAGAGCAAGGATATAATGCTGAGGCTTAATAAGGCTTTGGTAAGAGGCTTTGCTTCTGTTGTCCAATACAGAGACAAGATACCTGTATACAGTATTCAACTTGTAACCACTCTATGTATCAACCCTCCAAACTTTTAGTTGGGATTTCAGACTGACACAAAATAATTGATTGCTTAATTACTCACCCCCTTTAAATCGGTATTTAGCAGATGCACCTTTGGCAGCAATTACAGCCTTGAGTCTGTGTGGATAGATCTCTATCAGCTTTGCACATCTGAAAACTGCAATTTTTCCCCATTCTTCTTTACAAAACAGCTGAAATTCTGTCAGATTGCATGGGGATTGTCAGTGAACAGCCCTTTTCAAGTCCAGTCACAAATTCTCTAATGGATTGAGGTCTGGGGTCTGACTTCCCCACTCCAGGACATTAACTTTGTTGCTTTTAAACCATTCATGTGTAGCTTTATGCTTGAGGTCATTGTCTTGCTGGAAAACAAATCTTGCCCAAGTTGCAGTTCTCTTGCAGACGCATCAGGTTTTCCTCCAGGATTTCCCTGTATTTGCTGCATTTGCTCTTCCTTCACAAGCCTTCCAGGGTCTGCTGCAGTGAAGCATCCCCACAGCATGATGCAGCCAGCACCATGCTTCACGGTAGGGATGGTGTGTTTTTGATGACGTGTCATGCTTGGCTGATGGCCGAAAAGCTCAATTTTGGTTTCATCAGACTATAGAACCTTCTTCCAGCTGACATCAGAGTCTTCCATATGCCTTCTGGCAAACTCTAGCTAAGATTTCACGTGATATTTTTCAACAGTACCTTTCTCTTTGCCATTCTCCCATAAAGCTGTGACTGGTGAAGAACCCAGGCAACAGTTGTAGTCGCAGTCTCTCCTATCTCAGCCACTGAAGCTTGTAACTCCTCCAGAGTTGTCATATATCGCTTGGTGGCCTCCCTCACTAGTCCCCTTCTTGCATAGTCACTCAGGTTTTGAGGACAGCCTACTCGAGGCAGATTTACAGCTGTTCCATATTCTTTCCATTTCTTGATGATTGACTTAACTGTACTCCAAGGGATATTCAGTGACTTGAAAATTCTCTTGCATCCATCTCCTGACTTGTGCTTTTCAATAACTTTTTCGCAGAGTTGCCTGGAGTGTTCTCTTGTCTTCATGGTGTAGGTTTTACCAGGATAATGACTCACCAGCAGTTGGACCTTACAGATACAGGTGTATTTTTACTACAATCAATTGAAACACCTTGACTGCGCACAGGTCTCCAAAAACAGACCTCTATTTAACTAATTATGTGACTTCCAAAACCAGCTGGCTGCACCCGTGATGATCTGGTGTGTCATGTTAAAGGGGCTGAATACTTATGTAATGTGTTTTATATTTTTAATTAATTTAGATCACTTTGTAGTGATGTTTTCACTTTGACACAGAAGAGTCTTTTTCTCTTGATTGGTGTCAAAAAAGCCCCAAATTAAATCCATTGTGATTCAATGTTGTAAAACAATAAAACAGGAAAACTTCCAAGGGGGATGAATACTTTTAATAGGCATTGAAGATCGCCAAACCCACGGGTTAGATCCCAGTCTGTAATCCACTCATGGGGATCTGTTATTCTATACATAAACCTCCCAAACCCATGGATTAGATCCCAGCCTATAACCCATTCCTGGGGATCTGTTATTACATACAGATATATCCCCAAATCCACTGATTAGATCCCAACCTGTAACCCATTCCTGGGGATCTGTTATTTTATATATAAACCCCTCAAACCCCTGCATTAGATCCCAGCCTTAATCCCTGTTATTCTAAATATAAACCATAAGACAAAGGAGAGAATTAGGCCATCTGGCTCATCGAGTCTGCTCCGCCATTCAATCATGGCTGATCCTTCTTTCCCCTTGTCAGACCCATTCCCCGGCCTTCTCACAGTAACCCTTGATGCTGTGTCCAATCAAGAACCTATCAATCTCTGTCTTAAATACACCCAACAACCTGGCCTCCACAGCTGCCTGTCAAAACAAATTTCACAAATTCACCACCCTCTGGCTAAACAAATTTCTTTGCAGCTCTGTTTTAAATGGATGGTCCTCCATCCTGAGGCTGTGCACTCTTGTCCTAGACTCCTCCACATGGGAAACATCCTTTCCACATCTACTCTGTCTAGGCCTTTCAACATTTGAAAGGTTTTAATGAGATCCCCTTCCCATCCTTCTGAATTCCAGTGAGTACAGACCCAGAGCTATCAAACTTCCCTCGTATGATAACCCTTTCATTCCTGGAAAAAAAACCTTGTGAACCTCCCATGACCGTCTCCCATATCAGCACTTCTTTTCTAAGATGAGGGGTCCAAAACTGTTCACAATACTCAAGGTGAGTCCTCACCGGTGCCTTATAAAGCCTCAGTATCACATCCCTGCTCTTGCATTCTAGACCTCTTGAAATGAATGTTAACATTGCATTTGCCTTCCTCACTTTTACTATTAAGTGGATAGCTTTTACTATCCACTTTGATACTGTTTGCTAGCTTGCTTTCATAGTTCCTCTTTTCACTCCTAAAGTCCCCTTGCATCTCAAATTTTCGGATTTTCTCCCTGTTTAGAAAATAGTCTGCACATTTATTTTCCAACATTGTACTTCTTGTCCATTCTCCTAATCTGTCTAAGTCCTTCTGCAGCCTATGTGTTTCCTCAAGACAATTTGCCCCTCCACCAATCTTCGTAACATCTGAAAACTTGGCAACAAAGCCATCTAATCCATCATCTAAATCATTCATAAACAATAATAAAGGAGCGGTCCCAACACTGACCCCTGTGGAACACCACCAGTCACTGGCCGCCAACCAGAAAAGGATTCTTTTATTCCCACTCGCTGCCTCCTACCAATCAGCCAATGCTCTAACCATGTCAGTAACTTGCCCGTGATACCACATGCTCTTAACTTGGTAAGCAGTCTCACATGTGGCACCTTGTCAAAGTCCAAATATACAACATCCACTGCATCCCCTTTATCTATCCTACTTGTAATCTCTTCAAAGAATTCCAAAAGGTTTGTCAGGCAGGATTTTCCCTGAAGGAAACCATGCTGACGTT
Organism: Mobula hypostoma; assembly: GCF_963921235.1. NCBI lineage: Eukaryota > Metazoa > Chordata > Chondrichthyes > Myliobatiformes > Myliobatidae > Mobula > Mobula hypostoma. The sequence goes on from NC_086103.1 coordinate 186,447,839, forward strand.
GTCCTGTTTTCCATCGTCTTCCACAATGAAGACCGATGCAAAATACTCATTTACTTCATCTGCCATCTCCTTGGCCCCAGTTACTATTTCTCCGGCCTCATTTTCTAGCAGTCCTATATCCACTCTCATCTCTCTTTTATATTTTATATGCTCGAAAACACTTTTACTGTCCACTTTGATATTGTTTGCTAGCTTGCTTTCATAGTTCCTCTTTTCACTCCTAATGATTCTTTTAAAAGCTTCCCAATCCTCTATCTTCCCACTATTTTTTTGCTTTGCTGTATGCCCTCTCTTTTGATTTTACATTAGCTCGAAATTCTTTTGTCAGCCACTGTTGTACTATTTTGCCATTCAAGTATTTCTTTGTTTTTGGAATATATCTACCCTGCGCCTTCCTCATTTCCCCCAGAAACTCATGCCATTGCTACTCTGCTGTCATCCCTGCCAGCAGTTCCTTCAAATTTACTTTGACCAACTCCTCTCTCATACCACTGTAATTTCCTTTACTCCACTGAAATACACTATGTCAGACTTTACTTTCTCCCTATCAAATTTCAAGTTTCAATCATATTGTGTTCACTGGCTCCTAAGGGTTCTTTTACCTTAAGCTCCCTAATCACCTCTCATACATTACATAGCACCCAATCCAGTATAGCTGATCCCCTGGTAAGCTCAATGACAAACTGCTCTAAAAAGCCACCTCGTAGGCATTCAACAAACTCAATCTCTTGAGATCCATTACCAACCTGATTTTCCAAATCGACCTGCCTGTTAAAATCTCCCATGACTATAATAACATTGCCCTTTTGACTCGCCTTTTCTATCTCCTGTTGTAACCTGTGTTCCACCTCCCAGCAACTGTTGGGAGGCCTGTATATAACTGCCATCAACGGCCTTTTACCCTTGCAGTTTCTTAACTCAACCCAAAAGGATTCAACATCTTCCAATCTTATGTCACATTGTTCTATTGATTTGATGCCATTCTTTACCGGCAGAGCCACACCACCCCCTCTGCCTACCTTCCTGTCCCTCCAATACATGTAACCTTGGATATTCAGCTCCCAACTACAACCATCCTTCAGCCACAATTCATTGATGGCCACAACATCATACCTGACGATCTGTAATAGTGCAACAAGTTTCTTATACTCTGTGCATTGAGATACAGGTGTCCCCCGCTTTTCGAATGTTCGCTTTACGAAACCTCACTGTTACAAAAGACCTCATTAGTATCCTGTTTTCGCTTTCAGAAGGTGTTTTCACTGTTATGAAGAAAGGCAGCGTGCGATAAAAAATCAGTGCGCGATGAAAGGCAGCGCGCGCCCTGAGCAGCCGCTCTGCCCCGGATTCGGAACGGCATTGCTTTAACACGTTGCATTGAGCAGCCGTTAGCAAGATGAGTTCTGAAGTGTCAGAAAAGCCTGAAAGAGTAAGGGTGTTACACGTAGTATAAAACTAGACATAATTAAGCGTTTCGATCGTGGTGAATGAAGCAAGGACAAAGTGAGTTCGGCTTGTGGAAGTTGATGAAGATGATGTTGAAGAGGTTTTGGCATCCCATGACCAAGAACTGATGATGAAGAGCTGATGCAATTGGAAGAGGAAAGGATAACAATCAAAACCGAATGCAACCGAATGCAGAAAGTGAAGCAACTGCGTGAGATTTTCGCTGCAATGATAACGTACAACTTTAATTTTGAAAGGGTACGTAGGTTTAGGGGATATTTGCAGGTTGGTTTGAGTCCTTACAAACAACTGTATGATAGAAAAATGCGCGAGGCTCAGCAGTCAAGCAAGCCTTCCACATCAGCCACAGCAGACGACGAACCTCGACCTTCGACATCGAGGTGGGCAGTCATAGGAGAAGATGAGCTGCCTGCCCTGATTGACGATGAGATGGCACCCCCGTGTCCCACCACCCCAACACCCGGGCCCCGGACAGATACTGTACCGATTCGCGAAGAATGCAGCGGTAGCCGGGAGGCACACAGCACATCTTTAAGAAAAAAGCCGAAATAAACATGCTAATTAATTAGGTGCCGCCTAGCACGTAATTGTCAGCCCAGATCAGAGGCGATGCAATTGGCAATCGGCACTGATCTGGGCTGACATTTACGTGCCGGCAGCACCTAATTAATTAGCATGTTTATTTCGGCTTTTTTCTTAAAGACGTGCTGGATGCCTCCCGGCTACCGCTGCATTCTTCGCGGCAATGTATTGGGTCGGCGGCCCGGAGGGTGGGGGCCACTGCACCACCCCAACCTGCGATGACTCAGCCGAACACACCATCATCAGTGTGCTCGGCGCTGTTTTCCCAATTCCAGTAAGTGATACTACACTGTACATACATTATTTCTACTTTATATCGGCTGCGTATTTTTACGTGTTATTTGGTAGATTTGGCAGCCTCATAGCTTAAAGGATACTGGAGAGCGCGTTTATGCCAACAGCGCTTACGTGAGATTTTCTGTCAAGAGCGCTTGCGTGAGATTTTCGCTACGGAGATCTGTGCAGGCAATCGTTGTAGAGAAGCATTTCTACGTTATATAGGCTGTGTATTTATCATATCATTCCTGCTTTTACTATATGTTTACTGGTATTTTAGGTTTTGTGTGTTATTTGGCATAATTTGGTAGGTTATTTTTGGGTCTGCGAACACTCACAAAATTTTCCCCATATAAATAAATGGTAATTGCTTCTTCGCTTTACGACATTTTGGCTTACGAACCGTTTCATAGGAACGCTCTACCTCCAAATGGCGGGGGAAACCTGTATAACACTTTGAGTACTGTAATTGCTACCCTTTTTGATTCTGCATCCCCAATGCACTGATATTCACCGGGCTGGCTGCAATTTTGTCCTGCCTGTCCTTCCTGACAATCTGACTGCACGCTATCTTTGCTTTTTTACCACCTGTCCTATCCTGAGTCCCATCACTCCAGTTTCCACCCCGCTGTCAAATTAGTTTAAACCTCCAAACCACTGGATTAGATCCTAGTCTGTAACACACACCTGGGGATATGTTTTTCTACATATAAACTCCAAACCCATGGATTAGATTCCAGCCTGTAACACACACCTGGGGATATGTTTTCTACATATAAACCCCAAACCCCTGGATTAGCTCCCAGCCTGTAACCCACTCCTGGGGATCTGTTGTTCATTATATGTCAGGATTAGTTACTGTGAAGATCTGGTAATCTGTGTATATATACACTCAGTGGCTGGTGTGGTTTTCTGCTGCCAACCACTTCAAGGTTCAACATATTGTGCATTCAGAGATGCTCTTCTGCACCCCACTGTTGTTACTCAAGTTAGTGTCACCTTCCTGTCAGCTTGAAACAGTCTGGCCATTCTCCTCTGACCTCTCTCATTAACAAGTCATTTTCACCCACAGAATTGCCATTTCACCGGATGTTTTTTGCACTTATTTCTATGAACGCTTGGGGCTGTTGTGCACGGAAATCCCAGGAGAGCAGCAGCTTCTGAGATACTTAGACCACCCCATTTGGCACCAATAATCATTCCGTGGTCAGCACCACTTTGATCACATTTCTTCCTCAATCTGATGTTTGGTCAGAACAGCAACTGAACCTCATGACCATGCCTGCATGCTTTATGCACTGAGTTGCTACCACATGATTGGCTGATTAGATATTTGCATTAACAAGCAGGTGTACAGGTCTACCCAATAAAGTGCCTACTGAGTGTATACACTCACTGTAGAGCCTATTTTGAGATCTCTTATGCTACTGATGAAACCATCACCCTGTGAATGAATTTGTTACATGTTAATTGAATTGAAACACACCGTGAAATGAGTTGTCTGTGTCAATGACCAAGACAGTCCGACAATGTGCTGGGAGCAGATCGCGAGTATCGCCATGCTTCCAGTGTCACAACTCATTAACCCTAACCTGTCTGTCTTTGGACTGTGGGAGGAAACCAGAGCATTCAGAGGAAATCCTCACAGTCAAGGGGAGCGTGCACAAACTCCTTACAGAGACCAGCAGAACCTGAACCCGGGTTGCTGATGCTGCGAAGCACTATGCTAATCATGACCTTGCCGTGCCGCCTGAACTGGCGTGGTAGTGAGTGAACAGTGTGGTGCTGACGGTTCCTACCTGGATTACAGCATTGCAGAATTCCAGCGAGTTCATGAACATAGCAATGGAGGGAACGCCGACCCAGTCCTCACGGCGCAGTGCGTGCCAGTCATCCCCCCGCACCTCGATCTTCCGCGGCAGCGATGAGTATAGTGCACTCAGCCCTGTGGCAAGCACCTGGGGGAGGAGACAGCAGGTCAGGGGAGAAGGGCACATGGGAGGAAAACACTGCCCCTCCCCATCTTTACTCTGTCGCGCACCAACCCTCCCTGCCACCCTCGCTCCTCTCCCCTCCGCCTCCTTCCCCTCACTTGTCTCCCTCCATCGCTCCCTTCATCTCCCTCTCTCCTATTCCTGCCCAACCGACCCCCCTCCCCTCACCGTTGGACCTGCCCTGTCCCCAGGCGACATCCATGCCCCACTCGCCTCCCACCAGGCCGACCCGCTCACTCACAGGACAGAAGTAGGAGTTGTTGGCAATGTAGCTGCCCACGGTGCTGCTGCCGGCAGACATTCCCATGATGAGGAGAAGCGCGTCGCGCGCCTGCTGCCCGATTAGGCCCTCGCGATGGATGAATGGCACAAGGATGGAGAAGATGAGGAGGTTGGCGGGGCGCTGGCTAGCCTCAGTGTGGACGAAGAGCTCGAGGACGGAAGGCTCCTTGGAGAGTGACACACACACCTGATTGAGGAGGAGCACGAGGCTGTTTTCCAGGGACGGAGAGCGTGGCTCTGTACATGCCCCCAACAGCCTCGTCAGGGCGTTGAGAATGGGCTTGTGCCGCAGGAGGGGCTGCTGTGACTGGCTGACCAGCAGGTCAAACAGCTTCAGCTGCTCCATCTTGCCGGTATCATCAGGTTGCCGCCGCAGAGTCCAGCACAGTAGCCGGTCCAGCACGTCCTCGAGTATCACCAGCTCAAGGATGGGCCCCATTCCTCTCACCTCGGGCGCCCGCTCCTCTGCCAGCAGGTACACCATCTGGTCAGTGTGGTTGCGCACGGCGCTCACCTCATCCGCCGTCCGTGGGTCCCGCTGTTCCAAGATACGGCTCACCTGTAACACCAAATGGTGGCACGTCAGTTGGAGCAGAGGATCAGGTGGAGGGAGGTGACAGGAAGGGTTGGAAGGAGAGGGGCAGGGGAGGGGGGGATGAGGGAAAAGGAAATGGGAGATGGACGAAGAACAGGGAAAGGGGTAGTGAGAGGTAGAGGAAGGAGACAGAGGGGAGAGTGAAAGGTAAGGGGTGAGATACAGGAGGAAACGGGAGAGGGGGAGAGAGGGGAGAGTGGGAGGTGAGAGGGGGAAAAGACGGGGGAAATAAGAGAGGGGGAAAAGACAGTGAGGGTTGGGTGAAGAAAGAGAGGAGAGAAGGGGTACAGGAGAGAGAGATGGCGAAGGAGGGAAAAGAGGGGGAGATAGGGCAGTGGGAGGTGAAAGGGATTGTAGAACTGGGGAGAGGGGAGAGGAGAGTGACAGAGGGAGAGGGAGGGAGAGAGGGAGAGGAGTGGATGGGAGGAGCAGAGAGGGAGAGAGGAGGGGAGAGAAGAAGGGTGGGGAGACTGGAGGGTGGAGGATTTGTGGTAGGGGTTCAGGAGGGGAAAGAGGGAGAGTCTGGCATCCAGTCAACAGCTCCTGTCTGGTGTGCACTTCCACCCCAAAACTCCCCAGCTCCCCTCTCTACGAAAATGCTTCTTGAAGTTTAAACTGTGGGCTGTGGACAAAGCTGTGGGCTGTGGACAAAGCTGTGGGTCGACATTGCCCTCTGGGGTAGGGGGGAGATATTTGCAGATGAGCTCCTCCCTGCCTATGCGCCCTCTCCCCCCCCAAAAGCAGGAACTCTGTTACTGATGGGAGCTGGGCACCACAGTCATAGCAGGGGTCACTGCTAATTCTACCTGCCCTGGAAGTGGTCGGGATGAGCTCCTTTCTTGTTCCACACCAGTCCATCAGGGGAAGGGGGGTCTCATGGTACCACTGGGAGGGACGCAGACCCAGCAGTGAGGAGAGGAGGCATGTGGTGTGGAAGAGAGGGGACCTGCAGATGGCGGCATTCACCCGCTGCCCTTCACACAGTGGAAAGGGTGAGCAGCTTCAAGTTCCTGGGTAACATACAGTATCTGAGGATCTACCCTGGGTCCAACATATTGATGTAATTACAAAGAAGGCACAGCAGCTATACTTCATAAGGAGTTTGAGGAGACTTGGCATGTGCAAATGTCTACAGATGTATTGCAAAGAGCATTCTAACTGGTTGCATCACCGCCTGCCTGGTATCGGGGGGGGGGGGGTGCTCTGCACAGGTTTGGAAGAAGCCGCAGAATGTTGTAAACTCAGCCACCTTCATCGTGGGCCCAAGTAACACCTCGCAAACCTCCACAGACAAGGTCATCTGTACTGTTTAATACAACAGCCCTCAAACACTTGCACTGCAAAGTCATCTGTGCTGTCCATTGGAACACCTCTCAAGCCTCCATAGAGATGGTCATCCATGCTGCTTATTTGAACACACCTCAAACCTCTACAGACAAGGACATCCGTGTGGTCCAGTGGAACACTTCTCAAACTTCACAGGCATTGTCATCCGTTCTGTCCATTAGAACACATCTCAAACCTCCACAGACATCTATTAGAACACCTTTCAAACCTCTGCAGACAAGGTTAATCATGTTGTCCACTGGAACACCTTTCAAACCTCCACAGACAAGGTTAATCATGTTATCCACTGGAACACCTCTCAAACCTCCGCAGACAAGGTTAATCATGTTATCCACTGGAACACCTCTCAAACCTCTGCAGACAAGGTTAATCATGTTATCCACTGGAACACCTCTCAAACCTCCGCAGACAAGGTTAATCATGTTATCCACTGGAACACCTCTCAAATCTCCACAGGGAAGTCATCCGTGTTGTCCATTGCAACACCTCCCAAACTTTCACAGACATGGTCATCTGTGCTGTCCATTCTCCAAAGACAAGGACATCCTTGCTAAATATTAGAACTCCTCTCAAAACTCTACAGACAGGGTCATCCGTGTTGTCCATTAGACCATCTCTAATGGACAGACAAGGTTATCCCTGCTGTCCATTGGAACACCTCTCAAACCTCCAAAGCATGTGCGCACGGTTTGAACCTGCTTAACCATTCAGCCATGAGATAATTTGCTGAGTCTGCTCTGCACTTCTTCCAAGGGTGGTCTGCATACTGATGGGCCATGCTCCTGCAGTCCAAACTGAGATTCAAAAGTTCAAGGGTTCATTCGTTATTAAAGTATACAGTTCTGAAATTCTTCAGCTCCTTCTGAAGCCATGAAACCAAGAAAGAAAAGAAAGGCAGCATGATCTTCAATCCCCAAATCCCCCCTCTGTGCAAAAAAAAACCAAAAATGGAACAGGCACATCAGCCCCCAAATCCTAATTCCCATACAAAAACCAAACAAAACGGATCAGGCACATCGACCCCCAAATCCTGATTCCCATACAAAAAAACCAAGAGATAGGGTGAATAAACAAAGACTATTAAAATGATAAGGCTGAAAGAAGAGTGACTAGTCTAAAGCACACATCCAACATGCAGAAAAATCCTGGGCAACACTCTCTGGGTGCAGCAGCAGGCTCTCCCCTGAGCAACTGAGCAAAAGGTAAGCAGCCAGTGCTCACTCTCTGCACTCACTTCAATGCTTCAATCTCCCTCGCCCCTTTAACTGGTGAACAATGGGAACCTTAATCAGCAAAATGGAGCCAAACATCACCTGGCTCACCAAAGCCTGCCCACTACCATGCCCTAACCTCTGTTCGATTGATCTCCTAGCTTTTGTATTTAATCCACGTCGACCAAGATGCCTAAGTTAACCTCATTTGATTGGTTTCGGAACCTACTCTCCCACCTCCTCTGGCAGCTTATTTCATGTACCCATCACCCTGTGTGTGAAAAACTGGTCCTTCAAAATCTTTTCCCTCTCATATTAAAGCTGTGCCCTCTAGTTTTCGACTCCCTTACTCTGGGGAAAAAGATCATCTATGCTCTTTATAAATTTATAAACCTCTAAGTTCATCCCTTGGCCTCTTTAACTCCGGGGAAAATAGATATAGTCTACTTAAACGCAAACAAAGGAATTCTGCAGATGCTGGAAATTCAAGCAACACACATCAAAGTTGCTGGTGAACGCAGCAGGCCAGGCAGCATCTGTAGGAAGAGGTGCAGTCGACGTTTCAGGCCAAGACCCTTCGTCAGGACTAACTGAAGGAAGAGTGAGTAAGGGATATGAAAGTTGGAGGGGGAGGGGGAGATGCAAAATGATAGGAGAAGACAGGAGGGGGAGGAATGGAGCCAAGAGCTGGACAGGTGATAGGCAAAAGGGGATACGAGAGGATCATGGGACAGGAGGTCCGGGAAGAAAGACAAGGGGGGGCGGACCCAGAGGATGGGCAAGAGGTATATTCAGAGGGACAGAGGGAGAAAAAGGAGAGTGAGAGAAAGAATGTGTGCATAAAAATGAGTAACAGATGGGGTATGAGGGGGAGGTGGGGCCTTAAGCGGAAGTTAGAGAAGTGAATGTTCATGCCATCAGGTTGGAGGCTACCCAGACGGAATATAAGGTGTTGTTCCTCCAACCTGAGTGTGGCTTCATCTTTACAGTAGAGGAGGGCGTGGATAGACATGTCAGAATGGGAATGGGATGTGGAATTAAAATGTGTGGCCACTGGGAGATCCTGCTTTCTCTGGCGGACAGAGCGTAGATGTTCAGCAAAGTGGTCTCCCAGTCTGCGTTGGGTCTCGCCAATATATAAAAGGCCACATCGGGAGCACCGGACGCAGTATATCACCCCAGTTGACTCACAGGTGAAGTGTTGCCTCACCTGGAAGGACTGTTGGGGCCCTGAATGGTGGTAAGGGAGGAAGTGTAAGGGCATGTGTAGCACTTGTTCCGCTTACACGGATAAGTGCCAGGAGGGAGATCAGTGGGGAGGGTTGGGGGGGACGAATGGACAAGGGAGTTGTGTAGGGAGCGATCCCTGCGGAATGCAGAGAGGTGGGGGGAGGGAAAGATGTGCTTAGTGGTGGGATCCCGTAGGAGGTGGCAGAAGTTACGGAGAATAGTATGTTGGACCCGGAGGCTGGTGGGGTGGTAGGTGAGGACCAGGGGAACCCTATTCCTAGTGGGGTGGCGGGAGGATGGAGTGAGAGCAGATGTACGTGAAATGGGGGAGATGTGTTTAAGAGCAGAGTTGATAGTGGAGGAAGGGAAGCCCCTTTCTTTAAAAAAGGAAGACATCTCCCTCGTCCTAGAATGAAAAGCCTCATCCTGAGAGCAGATGCGGCGGAGACGGAGGAATTGCGAGAAGGGGATGGCGTTTTATTTCTGCATACCTCGACACTGTTTTATCACCCCTTGTTCAATCCCTTCCGACCTATGTTCGTGACACTTCTCACGCTCTTAAACTTTTCGATGATTTTAAGTTCCCTGGCCCCCACTGCTTTATTTTCACCATGGATGTCCAGTCCCTATATACTTCCATCCCCCATCAGGAAGGTCTCAAAGCTCTATGCTTCTTTTTGGATTCCACACCTAATCAGTTCCCCTCTACCACCACTCTGCTCCGTCTAGCGGAATTAGTCCTTACTCTTAATAATTTCTCCTTTGGCTCCTCCCACTTCCTCCAAACTAAAGGTGTAGCTATGGGCACCCGTATGGGTCCTAACTATGCCTGCCTTTTTGTTGGGTTTGTGGAACAATCTATGTTCCGTGCCTGTTCTGGTATCTGTCCCCCACTTTTCCTTCGCTACATCGACGACTGCATTGGCGCTGCTTCCTGCACGCATGCAGAACTCGTTGATTTTATTAACTTTGCCTCCAACTTTCACCCTGCCCTCAAGTTTACCTGGTCCATTTCCGACACCTCCCTCCCCTTTCTAGATCTTTCTGTCTCTGTCTCTGGAGACAGCTTATCCACTGATGTCTACTATAAGCCTACTGACTCTCACAGCTATCTGGACTATTCCTCTTCTCACCCTGTCTCTTGCAAAAACGCCATCCCCTTCTCGCAATTCCTCCGTCTCCGCCGCATCTGCTCTCAGGATGAGGCTTTTCATTCTAGGACGAGGGAGATGTCTTCCTTTTTTAAAGAAAGGGGCTTCCCTTCCTCCACTATCAACTCTGCTCTTAAACGCATCTCCCCCATTTCACGTACATCTGCTCTCACTCCATCCTCCCGCCACCCCACTAGGAATAGGGTTCCCCTAGTCCTCACCTACCACCCCACCAGCCTCCGGGTCCAACATATTATTCTCCGTAACTTCCGCCACCTCCAACGGGATCCCACCACTAAGCACATCTTTCCCTCCCACCCTCTCTCTGCATTCCGCAGGGATCGCTCCCTACACAACTCCCTTGTCCATTCGTCCCCCCCATCCCTCCCCACTGATCTCCCTCCTGGCACTTATCCGTGTAAGCGGAACAAGTGCTACACATGCCTTTACACTTCCTCCCTTACCGCCATTCAGGGTCCCAAACAGTCCTTCCAGGTGAGGCAACACTTCACCTGTGAGTCGACTGGGGTGATATACTGCGTCTGGTGCTCCCGATGTGGCCTTTTATATATTGGCGAGACCCAACGCAGACTGGGAGACCGCTTTGCTGAACATCTATGCTCTGTCCGCCAGAGAAAGCAGGATCTCCCAGTGGCCACACATTTTAATTCCACATCCCATTCCCATTCTGACATGTCTATCCACGCCCTCCTCTACTGTAAAGATGAAGCCACACTCAGGTTGGAGGAACAACACCTTATATTCCGTCTGGGTAGCCTCCAACCTGATGGCATGAACATCGACTTCTCTAACTTCCGCTAAGGCCCCACCTGCCCCTCGTACCCCATCTGTTACTCATTTTTATGCACACATTCTTTCTCTCACTCTCCTTTTTCTCCCTCTGTCCCTCTGAATATACCTCTTGCCCATCCTCTGGGTCCCCCCGCCTTGTCTTTCTTCCCGGACCTCCTGTCCCATGATCCTCTCGTATCCCCTTTTGCCTATCACCTGTCCAGCTCTTGGCTCTATCCCTCTCCCTCCTGTCTTCTCCTATCATTTTGGATCTCCCCCTCCCCCTCCAACTTTCATATCCCTTACTCACTCTTCCTTCAGTTAGTCCTGACGAAGGGTCTCGGCCTGAAACGTCGACTGCACCTCTTCCTACAGATGCTGCTTGGCCTGCTGCATTCACCAGCAACTTTGATGTGTGTTGATAGATATAGTCTATTTGCTCTCATTATTACTCAGGCCCTCAGGACCAGGCAAAATCCTTTCATGCACTCTCTTGCATTCATACACCTTTTCCATAGTATGGTGACCTGAAAAGCATCTAGTACTCCCTGCCTTGCGATATTTTCCAAAGATTCAAAGTACATTTATTATCGAAGTATGTATACAGAATACAACTCTGAGATTTGTCTTCCTGCTGCCAGCCATGAAAGACAGATACACCCGTCGAAAGAAAACGTCAAACATACAAAGCATGAACAAAAGGAACAAAAAGCGAGCAAATAACACACAGAATGTTCAACATCAAACCCAAAAATCCTTAACGATTTAGCCAACAGTAACAGGACATCGTAAACTCCTATATTCAGTATCTCAGCTGATAAAGGCAGGCTTGCTGTACGCATTCTCCCACCTTCTCTCCCAGTGTTCCTGTTATTAGAGAACTAAGTACTTATACTCTACGTCTCTCTGTTCTACGATGCATTCATGGTGTCTCTTAAATGTTGTTACTGTACGTACCTAACTCAAACACTTCCCCTGGCAGCTTATTCCATTT